>NC_064638.1:918951226-919261399 GCF_023864345.2 Schistocerca serialis cubense | reverse complement strand
AGGAGCCCTAATTTATAACTGTCATCATAAATTCAAACTCTCCTAATCCCTCCACCAGCACATCGTTGCTAAAAGTGCCTCGTTCATAATGATTACCTCACTTCCAATTAGAAAAATTCACCCACCTGTCCTCACTGTAAAGCGTCCCACGTCTTAAAACAATGTCCAGACCTCACCTCCTCTCCCACCTGCAACAGATGCAATGATACCCACACAACCTACTCCGCCAAATGAAAAGTCGTACCCCACCCGTCAAACCAGAATTAACTGTTACTGTCCGTCCTAGTGACTATCCTATCCATCCCAATAATTCCCTTCACACACCTCCCAGTGCCAAAGATATCATCAGATTCCTCACCATCGTCTAGCAAAATTTCCATCACTTCCAATGACCATATACCCTAAAACAAATTTTCCTGCCTGTCCGCTCTCTATTCCACGCCAATACCCAAGCTACCTACTCCTGATGCCAAGTCCATTTCATTCGCACCCATTGTGACACCCTCGTTTAACCATTTCAAGTCTGTCACCCAACAACTTCTCCCCAGCCTCTCAACACAGCGTGAAAGCAGTGCAGCATCCTGGACCACAACGTCCACTCCCTACCCACCAACAAGCCCCTTTTAATGAATACGCTGTCTCAATACAACGTCGATACTTTCGTCTTTAATGTTCCTCCAACCTTATCACATCATCTGAATATCTCCCTGTATTCTCCACCGCACCGATGATCCCCTTCACCAGGCCAGATGTGGAGTTGCATTCGGTCACCATAATAACATACCTGTTGGGTCAACAATCCCAATGAACACCTTCTCCTTAGCTTCTTCTTCAAAGCCCTAACTTTTACCTATACTGCTGTCTACATCCAACCTAATAATCCCATTTCATACAGTTTCCTCACCCACAATAACCGTACTTTTTCCACATAGTGGAACGTGAGCTACGAAGTCCGCCAGCTTGAGATTCACTGCACAACATGATTATCGCGGAATTTGTAGCCTGGGGAGGTCTACTGCAGACGTACCTCGCTGTTGATGCATGGGGGAAACATACAACGCATACTAATCTCACAGAATCACATACAAAGCAAAGGTAACTGGATTCTCGTGATTTGCAGCACCTACAACTCAAAGCACGTGATGTTTGTGGTGGAACCCTTTCGAATAGTTTTATTCCCGCCCTGAGGGTCAAAATATAGGCAGTGGCAAAACGCGTGATAATTCCGTGCTGGCCGGCCGCTGTGGCCGAGCGGCTCAAGAGGGGACCGCGCTGCTGCTACGGTCGCAGGTTCGAATTCTGCCTCGGGTATGGATGTGTGTGATGTCCTTAGGTTAGTCAGGTTTAAGTAGTTCTAAGTCTAGGGGACTGATGACCTCAGATGTTATGTCCCATAGTGCTAGGGGCCATTTGAACCATTTTTTGAATTCCGTGCTGCCTCACTCTTACCACAGTCCAGACAAAGGCATACATTCGTTGCAAGGGAAAGGAGATTGAATATGAAGTATATAGTTGGTAAAAGTGGGCTATTGAGACACAGTTACATGCACATCTGTCCTGTTTGGCGGTCAAAACTCGTCCACCCCACATCTGCCGTTGTCCGGGCGTAGCATTGAGTGGAAGGTCAGTTAGATATCCTTACCTGCAGTGACTGTCCAGTTGCTGCTGCGCCACCGGGAGGGCGCCTTGCATCGATGCTGGACAATCTTCTTGAAGATGTCATTCGTTTCATTTAGCTTCGGACGCTGATCAGTTTCTTTACAAATACAGGGGAGATACTGTGTCTTGTCACTTTAGCAGGTGCGGTGTATTTGGTATGCTTCTACATCTTGAGCAGATTGTATGCCACGTTTCTTCAGTGCTCCTCTCTTCCATCAGTAGTGTTCGAAAAACAGAGATTCTTTGTTTGACGGATCTTAACATGTTCGGGAAGACACAAACTGGTTATTTACTTCATTTTGTGCCATGTTTGGAGGACTAATCCTTCCTCCGTTAATTGCTCTGGTTTGGGTCTTATTCTTTCTTCAGTCTCTTTGAGGCTGTTTTTCTCTGTAATAAAAATCTGTCTTATTCTTGTCTTCTTTCACAATTTCAATTATATCTGGATTTTCATGGAAAGCATAGGCTGCACTGGAATGGGTCGTGCAATGCAGGATTGAAATGTTGACTCACCAAAATAAAATCAGTCTGATTTTTGACGCTATACCCAAGATAAATCCATAAGTAGCGACGTCGTGGACAACGTTGAAAAATGTGTTCATGATGGATAAGTTGTTATTCACACAAAATCCCTGTAACCGATCCTGCAGCCTTTCCTCACGCCCAGGTCGTAAAATCCTACAAGAGAACTGTGTCCGTCGTACATAGTTTCACCTATCTTCGCATCAAAATTACCCTGGACGGCTAATACTTCCTACTTAGATATCTTTCTGAAAATTTTTACCAGCAACTCATGAAATTCAACAACTTCCGTGTCCAATGAAACTGCATTGGGATCATAAACCTGAGTGATGTTGATATTGCAAGGAGAAGCTTTCATGTTAATTGAGGTTATTCTGTCACAAACGGGCTCATAACCAAAGACAACACTACCAAGGTTCTTACGAATCACTATAGCGACGCCATTTCTATCACATTCAGAAATATACACTATATTCTTTGCTTAAGTCACGAAATGACCATATTGTTTCCAGAGTGTCTCGTTGAATCCAAGAACGTCTAGGTCATGCAGATGCATTTCTCTCTCCATAAGAGCAAGCTTTCCTGTCTGCAACACAGCTCTTACATTCCAGGTTGCTATCCTTTTAATATAAGCCACGGCTGCAAAATACTAACACGAATTCTTTACAGACGAATGGAAAAACTGGTAGAAGCCGACCACGGGGAAGATCAGTTTGGATTCCGTAGAAATGTTGGAACACGTGAGGAAATACTGATACTTCGACTTATCTTAGAAAATAGATCAAGGAAAGGCAAACCTACGTTTCTATCATTTGTGGGCTTGAGAAAGCTTTTGACAATGTTAACTGGAATACTCTCTTTCAAATTCTGAAGGTAGCAGGGGTAAAATACAGGGAGCGAAAGGCTATTTACAATTTGTACAGAAACCATATGGCAGTTACAAGAGTTGAGGAGCATGAAAGGGAAGCAGCGGTTGGGAAGGGAGTGAGACAGGGTTGTAGCCTCTCCCCAATGTCATTCAATATGTATATTGAGCAAGCAGTAAAGGAAACAAAAGAAAAATTCGGAGTAGGTATTAAAATCCATGGCGAAGAAATAAAAGCTTTGAGGTTCGCCGATGGCATTGTAATTCTGTCAGAGACAGCAAAGGATCTGGAAGAGCAGCTGAACGGAATGGACAGTGTCTTGAAAGGAGAATATAAGATGAACATCAACAAAAGCAAAACGAGGATGCTGGAATGTAGTCGAATTAAATCGGATGATGCTGCGGGAATTAGATTAGGAAATGAACACTTAAAGTAGTTGATGAGTTCTGCTATTTGGGGAGCAAAATAACTGATGATGGCCGAAGTAGAGAGGATACGAAATGTAGACTGGCAATGGCAAAGAAAGCGTTTCTGAAGAAGAGAAATTTGTTAACATCGAGTATAGATCTAAGTGTCAGGAAGTCGTTTCTGAAAGTATTTGTATGGAGTGTAGACATGTATGGAAGTGAAACGTGGACGATAAATAGTTTAGACAAGAAGAGAATAGAACCTTTCGAAATGTGGAGCTACAGAAGGATGCTGAAGATTAGATGGGTAGATCACATAACTAATGAGGGTATTGAATAGAATTGGGGAGAAGAGAAATTTGTGGCACAACTTGACTAGAGGAAGGGTTCGGTTGGTAGGACATATTCTGAGGCATCAAGGGATCGCCAGTTTAGTATTGGAGAGCAGCGCGGAGGGTATAAATCGTATAGGGAGACCAAGATATGAATACACTAAACACATTCAGAAGGATGTAGGTTGCAGAAGGTACTGGGAGATGAAGAAGCTTGCACAGGTTAGAGTAGCATGGAGAGCTGCATCAAACCAGTCTCTGTACTGAAGACCACAACAACAACAACATCCTTTTAATGAATCGAATGGATGGTTTAGATTCATCTGTGCATTGTGAGGCTCCTCTCAAACCCCCCAGAGGTTGGAGTGGGGGCTTACTCTGGAATCTAATTCAAGATTGAGTAAAGCCATGAGATGTTCTTGGAAAAATAACAGTGGTGGTTTCCCGTTGCCTTTCACTGTTTAAATTTCACCGCCCCTAAAATGGAATCAGACGCCTTTTGTAGCACTCCTCTGGAGTGCAGGCGCTACTGGTTTGCTCTTCCGCCACCGACACCGTACCGAAGTCCACCTTCTCCGCCGCAGGTGCCTTTGAGTTCTTCACCGTAACCGTGACAACGAGCCCTATGACATCCGTGCCAAAGGAACCCTGGTCTCTTAACAAGGGTTATGTTCCTCCCTTTCCTTTCTTTCCCAGTCATCACTAACGAGATTGCAAGAATAAGACCGGGTTTGCTACCAGTGATAGCAGATTTAGATGCGTGAAAAACTAGCCTTTGCTTAAAATGGAGCGCAAATTAGCCACACTACATTCATTCAGTATTTCAAAATGTGAGCACTTAGCAACTTCCAACAAACTTTCAACGTATTTTCAAATCATTCTCAAACTTTTTTCATACCTTCTTGAAATAAAGTAAATAGACTGATGGAAAAAAATTCGCAACACACAAATATATTCTAGAGTAATGAAATTTGGGGAATACATTTGTCTAGGTAACGCATTTGAGTGATTAACATTGGAAGATCGCACGTTAATGTAAGCGCGAGGCAAGCCACAACAATTGTGAAAACCCTGTACATTAATAACTGGTGTATACGCCAGAATGATGAATGCAAGCACGCAAAATTGCATGTATTTTGTTTTACAGGTTCTGGATATCAGTTTGTGGGACGGAGTTTGTAATCTTACCCTTCCACACATCACTATTAAAGTTCTCATTCTTTGCACAAATTTTGAAAGCTTCGGGAGGTAAAAGAACAACTTTTTACTTATCTTCATTATCTCGTTGTTGTGGTCGATGGCTCAAAGCCTTGTCTAGGCGTACATTCTTGCAGCTGAAATTTCGATTTTGTAGCTTCTTGAAGACTGATGAAGATTTGCCTGTATTATTCTTGAATTTTATTCTTTGTCACATCTTTTAGCATCACACAGTTTTTACATCTTCCACGTTCAAAAAAACCAATAATTACATTGTTGGTGACATACTTCGAAAACGCATACTTCCATCAGAGGCATGCCCACCACTACTTACATTCTGCGGTACTCACATTACTCCAAAGAATTTACAAACCAAAAGAGTTTACAAACTTTCTTTACCAAAGAAGACTCTTCACCAAATTATATCATTATTTTATAAATAAATCCAGAAATAAATTTAATAATAAGAGTTAGATTGTACAATTAATAATATGAATTTTAAGTATACCAGAAATTTCGTAATTTCAAATATTTTTAAAAGAAGAATAATTTTAACTGTTAGAACATATCAATTGTAACACATTAATTTCTTTTCTATACATTTTAGCCTGAAATATAATACATAGCATACAAAATCATATGAATTCTTTTAATGAAACAGCTGAGATAATTTTGACATAAGCAAGAATCGATAGTATACATGATATCGGTTATCTCAATAGAAAAAAAGGTAATGTTAGAGGGGGGCAATTCATTGTAAGTTCCGTGGCTGTAGCGCTTTGTCGGTCAATATAAGAACGGTTAATACTGTCTGTGAATGGCGCTGGAGTTGTCGTCCGATCATGTCCTGTATGTGCTCAATTAGAGACCGATCTACTGATCGAGCAGGCCAAGGCAACATATCAACTCTCTGTAGAGCATGTTGGGCTACAACACTGACATGTGGGCGAGTGTTGTCCTGTTGGAAAACATCCTCTGGAATGCCTGTTCATGAATGGCAGCACAACAGGTCGACTGAGCTACAAAAAAATGGTTCAAATGGCTCTGAGCACTATGGGACTTAACTTCTGCGGTCATCAGTCCCCTAGAACTTAAACCACTTAAACCTAACCAACGAGAGTGCTCCCAAATTCATACGAAATCTCACTCCTGACCATAACTCCAGGTGTAGGTCCTGTGTATAGCAAACAGACAGGTTGGTTGCAGGCCCTCAACTGACCTCTTTCTACAAAACAAACGTCCATTATTAGCACCAAACCAGAACCAGCTTTCATCAGAAGAGACAACAGACCTTCACCCTGCCCGCCAATTAGCTCTCGCGGTAGTGCGATGTGGCCGTTCCGAGCCCGGCCTTCTTGCGACTTAACATTCTCGTGACCACTGCGTCAGCAGTCACGTACAGTGGCTACATTCCTGTCAAGTTTTTCTGCAGTAACGCAGAAGAAATATCCAGGTTCCAACTTAGTGAATGTTGATAATTGTGTCTTTGTCACCTTAAAGGCATTCTTGACTAACATCAAATCACGACGTGCAATCTCAAACGTAACGTTCACGACCGTTACTGCTCGTATTTAAGGCATATCTGAGTTGCATCCTCATACTGTAGCTGCTAACGTCACTCTCATGCGACTGACGTGAAATTTGAATAGATACGAGGGTAATCCCGAAAGTAAGGTCTCCTATTTTTTTTATAAGTAAGTAGATCTGTTTATTTCTACAATGGCTTACATCAGTTTACAGCTTGAACATTTAGCTATTTTTCGACGTAATCACCATTTCTGTCGATGCATGTTTGTAGACGCTGTGGCAGTTTTTGTATGCCCATGTCATACCAGCTCGCCGCCATGCTGTTCAGAAAGTTATGAACCTCTTCTTCACTTCGTCGTCGGAGCAGAATCGCTTTCCGGCCAAATGTTCTTTTAACTTAGGGAACAGGTGATAGTCACTGGGCGCCAAGTCGGGACTGTAGGGTGGGTGGGTGATTATGTTCCCCTGAAACTGTTGCAGGAGAGCACGGTTTGCCGAGCGATGTGTGGGCGAGCGTTGTCATGGGGAATGTGTACGCCCTTGCTCAACATTCCTCTTCTCCGGTGCTGAATTGCCCGTTTGAGTTTTTTCAGAGTCTTACAGTACCTGTCAGAGTTAATTGTGGTCCCAGCGATTCAGCTTCGACGACGAGGTGAAAGAAGAGGTTCATAACTTTCTGAACAGCATGGCGGCGATCTGGTATGGTTTTGGGCATACAAAAACTGTCACAGCGTCTACAAAAATGCATCGACAGAAATGGTGATTATGTGGAAAAATATCCAAATGTTCAAGCTGTAAACTGATGTAAACCATTGTAGAAATAAACTGGTCTATGAGCTTACAAAAAAAAAAAAAAATAGGAGACCTTACTTTTGGGATTACCCTCGTATCATCTTAGAGATGCAGAAAGACGCCTGTCAACTTTGTTTATATTGCACAAAACTTACTTAGTGTTGCGGTTTTTTCTGTCAGCATTCTTATCGCATTAACACATCTGTGAAGCAATCAGATGATTTTGGGTGGTTAATACATGGGAATTCGATTCTTTAAAGGATCATGTGTTTACTTGTACCCTACTCAAGATTTTAAAAATTCATACTCGACTCAATCAGTTGTTCATTGACTGACATCAAGCACAACAGTGTAGGCGATTGATTTGGACGCAGGCACGTGGCGTGCACCTATCACGAGCAGTTGAGTTTAGTCACTCGTCTGAAAGGGGGGGGGGGGACGTTTATGCTCGTATACGACGCATTACACTATCAAATTACACTATTACACTATCAAATTTCTTTGTCCAATATCTTTGTCAAAGATATTTGATGGTGTAATAGGAAACTTTGTCAAATATCGTCCAATATTTGATCAAATCTAGGGCCTCGCTGTAGATCTGATCAAAGAAGTCGCTTGTCTTCTGTTCACTGCAATGTGACATGTTACGACATGGAGCGCTAGCATCGCTGCAGCGTTCTGTCGTCTGTAGTGTTTTTATAACCATTGCCGGTAAATACAATTGGTGTGTGCCGACAACTACAAAATTAATAGAGATGTATGAAGCTGATGAGGCGCTTTACAACGTGAGGCACGCTGAATACAAAAATGGATTACGCAGATGGAGACCTGACCTAACCTAACCTAACCCTCTCCTGTAATGTGTTACAGTGAGCCTGTCTTCTGCAGATGTAGCAGTTCTTAAGTGAATATTGTTCTTTGTGATATGAGGACACACTTCATTGAGCACATACAGAAATGTATGCTCATCCATTCTTAAGTAATTGATGTACGACTTGACGTCCGCCACTATAAGCTCACGTAACAAGTTTTGTTGAATGCTTTTATCGAGTCGTCGTAAAACCCACGGCTTCACCCAGGTAAGTTTCCTTTTCTTCCCCCGCTTCTCTTCCGCATGTGCACACAGTGCAATTGTGGTACATGCAACTGCTGCGGTTAATAACAAGTTGTTGTTGTCAGCCATCTTGAACTTTGACGACAAATATGATGACAGTGTAATACCCTTCTAGCGCTACGTCAAAGATCTTTGTCAAATATATTTGACAGAATATTTGATCACATCTTTGATCAAATCTTTGGCAAAGAAATTTGACAGTGTAATATCGGCCTTGCAGCCCGGCTATCACGCCGCTTTACATCTGCCTGAGCGGTGGTGCGGCGCCTGGTCCAACGGGGCAAGGTGAGCGCGTCCTTGCCAGCTGCCCCCTCCCCTCCCCACCCTTCCTAGCCTGTGGCGGCTGGCAGCAGACGCACAAGTCCACAGTTCGGCTATGTCGCCCGCCATGTCGCGCTGCAGCCTTCCCGTGTTGCTGCTGCTGCTGCTGTCGCTGCTGAAAGCTGCGGCCGCTTCCTCGGCGCGGCCCGTGGTGCACGTCGAACAGGGCGCTCTGCGCGGCGTCACCTTGCGATCCTCCTCCGGCCGTCCCTTCTTCGCCTTCCGAGGCGTACCCTACGCCCGCCCTCCCGTCGGCAAGCTACGCTTCCAGGTATTCTAGTCCCTTTCCGGCACTATTTTTGTAGCACTATAAGTAGCGGCAGCGGCGAGAGTGAGGCGGGAAGGAAGCCAGTCTGCACTCCGTCAGCATTCCGGGGGGAGTCATTCCTGATGTGGAAAGGGTGCTTCCGGATGCTATGAAGAGTACAGGGTGCAGCCAACTGCATGTGGTGGCTCATGTCGGTACCAATGACGTGTGTCGCTTTGGATCGGAGCAGATTCTGTCTGGTCTCGGGCGGCTAGCGGAAATGGTAAAGACTGCCAGTCCTGCTTCCGAGATTAAGGCGGAGCTCACCATCTGCAGCATCGTCGATAGAACCGACTGTGGTCCTTTGGTGCAGAGCCGAGTGGAGGGTCTGAATCAGAGGCTCAGGCGGTTCTGTGACCGCGTAGACTGCAGATTCCTTGTCTTGAGCCATCGGGTGGTGGGTTTCCGGGTTCCGCTTAATAGGTCAGGAGTCAACTACACACAGGAAGCGGCTACACGGGTAACGGGGGCTGTGTGGAAGGGACTGAGCGGTTTTTTAGGTTAGAGGGTCTCAGGGAATCACAGAAGGGACGTCCGTCTAAAAGTGGGCAGGTAAAACACAGTAAGGTAGTTGTAGAAACGATTGGTATTGTAGTTGTAAGTTGTCGTAGCTGTGTTGGGAAAGAACCAGAGCTCCAAGCCCTAATAGAAAGCACTGAAGCTCAAATAGTTGTAGGTACAGAGACCTGGCTAAAGCCGGAAACAAGTTCAGCCGAAATTTTTTCAAACGATCTAACAGTGTTCAGAAAGGATAGATTAAACACAGTATTTATTGTTGTCAGAGGTAGTTTGCCTTGTAGCGAAATAGAAGTAGATAGTTCGTGTGAAATAGTATGGGTAGAGGTTATACCTGACGATCGGACTAAACTATTAATTGGATCGTTTTACCGACCCCCCGACTCAGAAGATATAGTTGCTGAACAGTTCAAAGAAAACTTGAGTCTCATTTCAAATAAGTACCCCGCTCATACAATTATAGTCGGTAGTGAGTTTAATCTACCCTCGATATGCCAGAAAAATTATACGTTTAAAGCCGGCGGCAGGCATAAAACGTCATCCGAAATTGTACTGAATGCTTTCTCAGAAAAATATTTTTAACAATTACTTCATGAGCCCACTCGAAGCGTAAATGCTTGCGAAAGCATACTTGACCTTTTAGCAACAAATAATCCTGGACAAATAGCGAGTATTGTGACGAATACAGGAATTAGCGACTACAAGGCAGTTGCTGCTAGGCTGAATACCGTAACACCTATAACCATCATAAAGAAACGCAAAGTATATCTATTTAAAAAAGCTGATAAAAATGCTCTTAAAGCCTTTTTAACAGACAGTCTTCACTCCTTCCTATCTGATCATGTAAGTGTAGAAAAGTTGGGGAATGTTTTCAAAGAGATAGTAACGACAGCAATTGAGAGATATATACCACATAAATTAATTAGTGATGGTACTGATCCCCCATTGTACACAAAACGGGTCAGATCGTTGTTGCAGAAGCAACGAAAAAAGCCTGCCAAATTTGAAAGAACGCAAAATCCCCAAGACAGGCAAAGTGTTACAGAAGTTCGAAATATGGCGCGTACTTCAATGCGAGATACTTTTAATAATTTCCACAACGAAATTCTGTCTCGAAACCTGTCAGAAAACCCAAAGAGATTCTGGTCATATATAAAGCACACCAGTGGCAAGACGCAATCAATACCTTCACTGCGTGATAACAACAGTGAAGTCACTGGTGACAGTGCTACTAGAGCAGAGTTATTAAACACGGTTTTCCGAAACTCCTTCACCAAAGAAGACGAAGTAAATATTCCTGAATTCCACTCAAGAACAACTGCCAAGATGAGAAACATAGAAGTAGATATCCTCGGAGTAACGAAGCAGCTTAAATCACTTAATAAAGGCAAGGCCTCCGGTCCAGATTGTATACTGGTCAGGTTCCTCTCAGAGTATGCTGACAAAATAGCTCCATATTTAGCAATTATATACAACCACTCGCTCACAGGAAGATCCGTACCTAAAGACCGGAAAATTGCTCATGTCACACCAGTACCCAAAAAGGGAAGTAGGAGTAATCCGTTGAATTACAGGTCTATATCACTAACGTTGATTTGCAGTAGGGTTTTGGAACATATACTGTATTCGAACATTATGAAGTACCTTGAAGAAAACGATTTATTGACACATAGCACGATTTTAGAAAATATCGTTCTTGTGAAACACAATTAGCTCTTTATACTCATGAAGTAATAAGTGCTATAGACAGGGGATGTCAAACTGATTCCATATTTTTGGATCCAGAAGGCTTTAGACACCGTTCCTCACAAGCGTCTTCTAACCAAACCGCGTGTCTACGGAGTATCACCTCAGTTGTGCGACTGGATTCGTGATTTCCTGTCAGAAAGGTCACAGTTCGTAGTAATAGACGGAAAGTCATCGAGTAAAACAGAAGTAATATCTGGCGTTCCCCAAGGAACAGTTATAGGCCCTCTATTGTTCCTGATCTGTATTAACGACATAGGAGACAATCTGAGTAGCTGTCTTATATTGTTTCTACATCTACATCAATACTCCGCAAGCCACCTGACGATGTGTGGCGGAGGGTACTTTCAGTACCTCTATCGGTTCTCCCTTCTATTCCAGTCTCGTATTGTTCGTGGAAAGAAGGATTGTCGGTATGCTTCTGTGTGGGCTCTAATCTCTCTGATTTTCTCCTCATGGTCTCTTCGCGAGATATACGTAGGAGGGAGCAATATACTGCTTGACTGCTCGGTGAAGGTATGTTCTCGAAACTTCAACAAAAGCCCGTACCGAGCTACTGAGCGTCTCTCCTTCGAAGACTTCCACTGGGGTTTATCTACCATCTCCGTAGCGCTTTCGCGATTACTAAATGATCCTGTAACGAAGCGCGCTGCTCTCCGTTGGATCTTCTCTATCTCTTCTATCAACCCTATCTGGTACGGATCACACACTGGTGAGCAATATTCAAGCAGTGAGCGAACAAGTGTACTGTAACCTACTTGCTTTGTTTTCGGATTGCATTTCCTTAGGATTCTTCCAATGAATCTCAGTCTGGCATCTGCTTTACTGACGATCAACTTTATATGATCATTCCATTTTAAATCACTCCTAATGCCTACGCTCAGATAATTTATGGAATTAACTGCTTCCCGTTGCTGACCTGCTATATTGTAGCTAAATGATCAGGGATCTTTCTTTCTATATATTCGCAGCACATTACACTTGTCTACATTGAGATTCAATTCCATTCCCTCCACCATGCGTCAATTCGTTGCATATCCTCCTGCATTTCAGTACAATTTTCCATTGTCACAACCTCTCGATATACCACAGAATCATCCGCAAAAAGCCTCAGTGAAATTCCGATGTTATCCACAAGGTCATTAATGTATACTGTGAATAGCAACGGTCACTCCCCTGCGGTACACCTGAAATCACTCTTACTTCAGAAGACTTCTCTCCATTGAGAATGACATGCTGCGTTCTGTTGTCTAGGAACTCTTCAATCCAATCACACAATTGGTCTGGTAGTCCATATGCTCTTACTTTGTTCTTTTAACGATTGTGGGGAATTGTATGTACGCCATATGACGCTGTCATTTACCGTCTTGTAAAGTCATCAGATGATCAAAACGACTTGCAAAATGATTTAGATAAGATATCTGTATGGTGCGAAAAGTGGCAATTGGCCCTGAATAAGGAAAAGTGTGAAGTTATTCACATGAGTACTAAAAGAAGTCAGCTAAATTTCTATTACGCGATAAGTCACACAAATCTGAAGGCTGTAAATGTAACTAAATATTTAGGGATTACAATTACAAATAACCTAAATTGGAACGATCACGTAGATAATATTGTAGGTAGAGCAGACGAAAGGCTGCGATTCATTGGCAGAACACTTAGAAGGTGCAACAGGTCTACTAAAGAGACTGCTTACACTACGTTTGTCCGCCCCATTCTGGAGTATTGGTGTGCGGTGTGGGATCCGCATCAGGTGGGACTGACGGATGACATCGAAAAAGTACAAAGAAAGGCAGCTCGTTTTGTATTATCGCGAAATAGGGAAGATAGTGTCACAGACATGATACGTGAATTGGAGTGGCAATCATTAAAACAAAGGCGTTTTCGTTGCGACGGGATCTTCTCATGAAATTTCAATCACCAGTTTTCTCCTCCGCCTGCGAAAAATTCTGTTGGCACACACCTACATAGGGAGAAACGATCAGCACGATAAAATAAGAGAAATCAGGGCTCGCACAGAAAAATTTAAGAGCTCGTTTTTCCTGCGTGCCGTTCGAGAGTAGAACGGTAGAGAGACAGCTTGAAGGTGGTTCACTTAACCCTCTGCCAGGCACTTTATTTGAATATCAGAGTAATCACGTGGATGTAGATGTAGATTTATATGGGCATAGAGTAGCGCTGTGTAGCTCAGGCAGGTCGGACAACGCGAGGCAAGGCGGCACGCGGGCAAAAGTACACCGGCAGCGGGCACCAGGCGCAGCTACAGTGGCCACAACCGCTGTGCGAGTCTCCGAACCAGCTAGCAGTGGCGGTATTGCACTCTTGCTGGTGCAAGAAAGGACGAGAGAACCGTACCTAGGTGATTCGGTCCCCCGGCAGAACAGCCAAAGAAAGCTTTTGTAATTAGATTTAATAACAATAAGTCACAGCAAAACCGAATGTCCAGTAAAGTTTGTTACAAGAAGTACATGGGTTAAACGTTTATCACAGAGCTTAGTAAAGACTTCAGGCGTTTGATGCTTTAGCAACTGTCAGAGTTCCGTTCACACTAGAATAACAACAAATGTCGGCTACATAAGCGAGGCCTACTTCCAAACGTCTTCCGGCACTAGGTGCGTGAACAATGCATCTGATACCTATTGGCAGATTATACATTTGTGAGATGTAAAACTTTCCCGGCGTACATTTTGTTCCACAAAATTTCGGGCGAACTACCGGATGTTTGTAACTTCATGACACAATATTTCGGCACAGAGTCTTCTGGCCATCGTCAGGTAATACTGGCGAAAACGCACTGAGCTCTGGTATCTAATGCCCCGTTGGCACATGCGTGGTCGATTCACTTGGCGTTGGGCGTGCGCTACTAGAGCGCGTTCGATTCTGCTGCGCCGTGCGCACTCCGTGGTAAAAGCTCGCCGCACGGGTATCAATTCGATTGCCTTCCCGCGGTTCCATCTCAAGTCTACGCTGGCTACGGAGTTCACGAAGTTTTTCAACGATTGGATTCCATGCCTTATTCAATTGAAATCCGCCGTCTCGATTAATAAGAGACTCACTGTCAGACAGTCGTATTTCCACGGATTCATTAATAACAGAACTCCTAAAGTTAGACGTGTGGGCCACAATTTTGATCTCACTGTAATTCATTACATGACCAGTGGAAATACAGTGTTCGGCGATGGCAGGTTTACAAGTCTGAAGGAGGCGAGTATGCCGCTGATGTTCTGCGATGCGATCCTGCACAGTACGCTTCGTTTGCCCTATATAAGATTTTCCGCATTCGCACGGAAACCTGTAAACACCTGCCTTGCTCTAGGTCATCTTTGACAGATCACAACAGCGACGAAATTTTTGCAGGAGGGCGAAAGATTGCTTTCGCATTATATTTTCTTAGTATTCTGCCTATCTGTGGTGAGATATTACCAATATATGATAAATAGGCAGTCGTTTTAAAGGCCTCTTCCTCTTCTTTGCTCTGTCGCTTACAGGCCTGCAGCGCTCTCTCCACTTGCTGGAACGAATACCCACTCCTCAGAAACACAGTCTGCAGGTTCTCTAGTTCCGTTTGCAATCTGTCGGTGTCAGAGATGACGTGTGCTCGGTGAATCAAGGTCTTCAAAACACTCATCGTTTGTGCCGGATGGTGGCAACTAGCGGGTTGCAAGTAAAGATCTGTGTGAGTGGGCCTTCTATATACTGAATGACCAAGTGTGCCATCGCCCTTAAGTTGCACCAACACGGCTAAAATCGGCAGGCACCCCTCCTTCTCCAACTCCATAGCAAATTTTATGCTTTCGTGTATGGAGTTCAGATGTTATGCGAGAGTTCGTAGACGATCCAAACCATGAGGCCAAACTATAAAAGTGTCGTCAACATATGCGGCAAATCTTACATAGGGAAAACGAAGCGTACTGTTCCGGATCGCATTGCAGAACATGAGCGGCATACTCGTCTCCTTCAGACTTATAAATCTGCCATCGCCGAACACTGTATTTCCACTGGTCATGTAATGAATTACAGTGAGATCAAAATTGTGGCCCATACGTCTAACTTTAGGAGTCCTGTTATTAATGAATTCGAGGAAATACGACTGTCTGACAGTGAGTCCCTTATTAATCGAGACGGCGGATTTCAATTGAATTCGGCATGGAATCCAATCGTTGAAAAACTTCGTGAGCTCCGTAGCCAGCGTAGTCCTGAGATGGATCCGCGGGAAGAAAATCGAATTGATATCGATGCGGCGAGTTTTCACCATGGAGGGCGCGCGGCGCAGCAGAATCTAATGCGCCAAGTAGCGCATGCGCAACGCCAAGTGAATCCACCACGCATGTGCCGGCGGGGCCTTAAATACCAGAGCTCAGTGCGTTTTCGCCAGTATCACCTGAAGATGGCCGTAAGACACTGTCCCGAAATATTGTGGCAGGAAGTTACAAACATCCGGCAGTTCGCCCGAAATTTTGTGGAAGACATTATACATTTGTTTACACTAGGGTTCAGCTTATTGGAAGAGAGTACAGCTTCTACAGGCACAACGACTGCCGAGTTCCTTCTTTCTTTTTAATTTATGCGGCAGATCCTACCGACCGAAAATCGTGAGCAGGAGAAGTACTGGTTGGAGGGGAGACTAAGTTACATCTATTGTACCTTGTTCGCTTGCTTCTACCAGCCTGCCTGCCTGGGTGGCCGTGCGGTTCTAGGCGCTACAGTCTGGAACCGCGACCGCTACGGTCGCAGGTTCGAATCTTGCCTCGGGCATGGATTTGTGTGATGTCCTTAGGTTAGTTAGGTTTAAGTAGTTCTAAGTTCTAGGGGGCTGATGACCTCAGAAGTTAAGTCCCGTACTGCTCAGAGCCATTTGAACCATCTACCAGCCTCGCGTCTCGATACAGTCCTCAGTCGGGAAGACTCAGAAGCTTTTAGTCAAGCATGAGCTTTGATTCAACCAACGGCACCTAAATAACAAAACCTCAGCGCACATGCTGTGACATCATGATTCGGCGGCTGCATTGGAGTCGCTGCATCAATCGCTCTTATACACATGTACATAAATGCGGATACTTTCGACATCTAACAGAGTACTGCATATTCCGTCGCATTAGTTCCTAAAACGTAAGAGAACTCATAAAAAATTGGAGTTATTATCAAGTTGGATCCTGTATCTTTAGAAGCATAATATCTATAGATACCGAGTTTTATCAGTCATGCACTTATGGCAAATCCTTTGTGCAAATCGAATTTACAATTAAGTAACCAAGTCAGACCTTTACTCCATATGTAATGATAATAATAATTTTCCTCGAAGACGAACAACATTACAGCTACGGAAACTTATAAAATATTTACTCCAAAATTCATCGTAATGGTACTGAGCCCATTCCATATTGTCACTTTTTGAGGAGATAAATATAATTCTCATTTTTAATGTAAAAGCTTATTGACATTGACGTATGCAAATACGCATTGCTAAACAGAGGAGACAGAGAAAGAGAGAGAGAGGGGGGGGGGGAGGGGAAGAGACGTGCGTGTTAACGTTTCATATTATGAAATATATTGGGACTTCAGAAATTAATTTATACATGACGTCCCACGGCAAGACCATTACGCAATGGGAGTGGTGCATTGTTAGAAGAGAGTACATGTGCCAGGTTTCTATTAGAGAGTTCTTCTGCGGTGCGTATAAGGGTGAGTCTTACTGCACGCTAGTTATGTCACGCATGACGCCATTATGACCATAACAGGTGCATCACAGTGTGCGAGTAACGGTGTGACAACTGGGAACGTACTCCAAAGCTAAAGTACGCGGGACAGCACGATCTTGTGGGCAAAACTTCTAAACTGCACCACACACTCACAGTGAAATTAAGGCGGAATATGATCCGCACGCAATGTCACGTCCAGCCGTAGTGAAATGATGCCAACAATCTGACCAAGGCCGCACAGACTTGGGTGACGCTGACTGCAGAGGAAGGCCACCAACATCGACCACAGATGACAATTCCTTGGCAATCTGGGAAGTGATTCACAGCAATTGCAGTGGAACTATTGCGTACGTTATTTAGCAGACGCACATCTCAAGATGCAGTGCTCATTCGATCGTCCACGATCGTACGGAGTACCGGAAATTGTACTCAAGTGGGGTTCCGCGATCACTGTTACCTGCACACAAAGGCGCAAGGTTTATGGCGGTTCTGGATTATCTCCCATGGTTTCGCTGTGGAAGGCAATGATTTCCTAAGCCGAATCATTAAGGACGATGAGACATTGGCCCATCAGTTCTCACCAGCAACGATGAGAGCGTCTGTCGAATGGAGGCACACCTCCTCATCTCTGCGGAGGAAATGCGAGGTTGCGCCATCAGCGGAGAATGTCATGAACATCGTTTCTTCAACTGTGGAGGAGCTGGGTACACAGAGTTTATGATGAAGAGCACTATGCAACACTGACGTCGCTGTGCAACGCCATAAGGAACAAGAGGCATAGAAAATTAAGCAAAGAAACTGTTCTCCTACACGACAATACAACATCCCAAAAAGCACACAAAATGCAAGTTTTCTTCAATATTTTCGACAGGAGATTTGGATGAATCCGTCGTACAGCCCAGAGCTTGCACCATGCAATGTCCATCTTTTCAGAAAGCTGCAAGAACATCTAGTGAAAAGAGATTATTCAACGATGTTGACGTTCTTCTCGAATGGCAGCAGCGTCATGTATCTGTTTCAGTTTGAAGCGTAGTACAGAATTCAGTTAAAGCTATTTGGCCTGCCATAAAAAGTGTAACTTGCTTTATGAAGTCCCCTCATAACACAAGTAATTTACGTAAATAGACTGTGTCTGTTTATGTGCCAGATGAACACTTTTTCATTCATTTGTACATGGCTGTATGTTTTGTACAATTTACATCATTTTTTCTCGTTATAAAGTTTTTGTAAGAATATATTTGCACAGCACATCGTTTATAACTTGTGATGGAATCAAGTCATCATCACCATCGTCTACATTTTCTACCCTCTGTTTAGAACACAGTTCTCACCATCTTTTTCTGTCCTCTCACCTCGTTTCTTCCTCCACTCTGTCCCAGTCATCTCCTCTCTTCATCACACATTTCTTCACTCAAACAATCCGTCTGTTTCTCAGTCTTCTTCTTGATCTGTCACTTCCTATTGGTATTTCATGAGCCCGTTACAGAATTTGCAAGCTCTCATTCTTTTAATACGCCTGTACCATATTACTTTTATCTTTTCTATGGTCTCTCACTATTTCTCTTACTGTCACATTCCTCACTCTGTATGTTCTAGTAAGTCCCAATCTGCTTCTTTGAATTTTCATTTCGCAAGCCTGTATCCTGCTCACCTGCCTTCATTACCTACGTTTCTGATGCTTATGTCAGTACTGGAGCACAAAACGCTCAATATAAAATTTCCCACGCTCCAGATGAAGCTTCTTACACTCTGCAGGAAAACATGGGGTTGCCATCTCCTTTCACTTATGTCCCTGTCATTCCTCCTGCACCATAACTGCACACTACTTTCCATTACATTTCAATTCATATTCTCCAACCACACCCTGCTCTTCATTCAGCCTTTTGTACTCCTCCTCCATTTCACCACGCCAATAAATAATACGCAAACACAATTGCTTTCATATTTTTATCTCCTGTTCACACTGCCCCCCCCCCCCCCCCCCGCCCCTGTCATTATCTCAACCACAAAGAGACGAAAAGTAGAGGGGAAACTGCAACTCCTCGCTTCAACCTCCCTTTTCTACCCAAACTAGTCTCACTTCTCTCCTCCTATTTTACACAAGTCACACGTCCTTGATATATTTCATTCATTCTACTCATAGCAAGACTTCGAATTTCACTTTTCGGAGGGTTTACCAGATAGTACTACGACTATGTTGTTCTGGTGCATAGTTCACATGGCCGCTGCTAGAGAGTGTCGCAGTCACTGAATCCATGATAGAACTCGTGGGAAATTCAAAAATCGAAGATAGTATCAGCGGAAAATTAAAAAACGCAAGATTTTGGAAGTACTCGGAAATTTAAACACAAACACATATGTACGTGTATTTATATATGCTACATTAGTTTAAAGTATTCTTTTGCTGGCACTCACGGCTGCTTAATCTTTATGGACACATATCATAACCTTAAATGTACATTTCTCTCAACATGCAAATTTTACATTACTCTGGAGATCAAGGCATCTCAGTCCAAATCACACACTTTTTTATTCACTTGCTTAACCTAATATGAGCTGGCCCAATATAAAGCACAGTTTTGTGTTATCTACTTCTGCTTCATACTTTCTTCTTTATCAGACTTCTTTACTAACTTTTTGTCACTAAAATCAAAAAATTTCCAATGCCGTCATCTCATCAACACCCCAGCGTCCACACTTTCTCACACCCTCACAATACCATCAACCACATGGCTTTAAAATATATTGCCAACCTTATTAACACGTTCAACCGCTCTGTTCATGTTACTCATATACTGGTTTCTAATTTTGTACTTTAACGTTTCAAGGCAATCACCCATTCCTTATATCCTTCCTTGTAAGTTTACTTGCCTTATATCCATGCTAACCTTTAGACCACCAGCTAGATTCATGATATGTTAACTCCTTACACTTCTTACATAGAATGACAGCAAATAAATTACAGAAGAGGCTAGAACAAAGAAAGAACTATTGCTCCATACAGTTGAGGTGTGCCCAGTTGCAATACTGTGAAGACTCTCAGAGAGTGAGAAGGTCCATATGATTCTACATTATTTCTTCTCTACTTTGCTTCTGCACTTTTATGACCATGTCCTGTTCTGTAATTCTCAACTGGTTCTCTGTACCAGAACTAATCCCTCCCCACACTCTCTGTCCTTGGCTTAGGGATACTGGGCTCCTCGTGCACTCCTCCCACAACCCTTTTGCTTATAAAAGATTCTATTAGAGATCTACCTTGTATATGCAGCTTCATAATAGACAAATCAAAATTTGCTCCACAAATATACATATTCAAAGTATCTACTCCAACTATCAAGTTCACACTGAACTTTGGAGTGACTATTCATGTGTGTTCAAGCACTACATCCACAATTTTCGCGGTGTCACTTCCTGATGAACAGCTTTCGATATCTTTCCAGTAGCCCAAAAAATTTTCACATTAGAGACTGATGACACTGCCATATCATTTTTATTCCAAAACCTTAGAACCACTATCTACTAATAAGATTTTCAAACACCATATAGTTATGGCAACAATAGGGTCTACATCGAACGCAAGGGGAACTGGCTCATCTTCTGCTAAGATACCGTTAATTATGACACTCCTATCAAAGTTTGCGTCCCTCCCCCATGAACCTTGCCGTTGGTTGGGAGACTTGCGTGCCTCAGTGATACAGATAGCCATACCTTAGGTGCACCCACAGTGGAGGGGTTTCTGTTGAGATACCAGACAAACATTTGGTCCCTGAAGAGGGGCAGCAGCCTTTTCAGTAGTTGGAGGGACAACAGTCTGGATGATTGACTGATCTGGCCTTGTAACATCAGTCAAAACGGCCTTGCTGTGCTGGTACTGTGAACGGCTGAAAGCAAGGGGAAACTACAGCTATAATTATTTGCGAGGGCATGCAGCTCTACTGTATGGCTGAATGGTGAAGGTATGCTCTTGGGTGAAATATTCCAGAGGTGAAATAATCCCCCATTCGAATCTCTGATGGGGACTACTCAGGAGGACGTCGTTATCAGGAGAAACAAAAACGGCGTTCTATGGATAGGAGCGTGGAATGTCAGATCTCTTAATCGGGCAGGTAGGTTCGGACAGTTTAAAACGGGAACTGGTTAGGTTAAAGTTAGATATAGTGGGAATTAGTGACATTCGGTGGCAGGAGGAACAGGACTTCTTGTCAGGCGAATACAGGGTTTTAAACACAAAATCAAATAGGTAAGTTTAATAATGAACAACAAAATAGGAATGCTGATAAGCTACTATGAACAGCATAGTGAATGCATTGTTGTAGCCGAGATAGACATGAAGCACATGCCTACCATAGTAGTACAAGTTTATATGACAACTAGCTCCACAGATGAGTAGGGGATTGAGGAAATGTATCATGAGATAGTTAAGGGAGCCGAAAATTTAATAATCATGGAGGAATGGAATTAGATCGTTGGAAAAGGGAGCGAAGAAAAAGTAGTAGGTGAATATGGAGTGAGGAAAATGAATGAAAAAGGAAGCTACCTTGAAGAATTTTGACAGAGCATTATTGAATGAAAACTGACACTTGTTTAAGAATCATGAGAGAAGATTGTAAATGTGGAAGAGACCTGGAGACGCCAGACTGTTTCGGGCTGATTACATAATGGTTCTACAGAAATTTAAGAACCAGATTTTAAATTGCATGACATTTCCAGGAGCAGCGGTGGACTCTGACCAGAATTTATTCGTTATGAACTACAGATTAAAACTGAAGGAACTACAAAAAGGCAGGAATTTAAGAAGATGGGAAGTGGATAAACTGAAAGAACCAGAGGTTGTAGAAAGCGTCAGAGGGAGCATTAGGGAACGATAGACAAGAACGGGGGAAAGGAATACAGTAGAAGAAGAATCGGTAGCTTTGAGAGATGAGATAGTGAAGGTAGCAAAGGATCAAGTAGGTAAAAAGACGAGGGCTAGTGGAAATCTCTGGGTAACACAAGAGATAATGAATTTAATCGATGAAAGGAGAAAATACATTGAAGCGCCAAAGAAACTGTTATAGGCATGCATATTCAAAATACAGAGATTTGTAAACAGGCAGAATACGGCGCTGCGGTCGGCAACGCCTATATAAGACAACAAGTGTCTGACGCAGTTGTTAGATCGCTTACTGCTACTACAATGGCAGGTTATCAAGATTTAAGTAGTTTGAACGTGGTGTTATAATCGGCGCACGAGCACGAGCACAGCATTTCCGAGATAGCGATGAAGTGGGGCTTTTCCCGTACGATCATTTCACGAGTGTACTGTCAATATCAGGAATCCGGTAAAGCATAAAAACTCCGACGTCGCTGCAGCCGGAAAAGATCCTGCAAGAAAGGTACCAACGACGACTGAAGACAAACGTTCAACGTGACAGAAGTGCAACCGTTCTGGAAATTGCTGCATATTTCAGAGCTGGGCCATCAACAAGTGTCAGCGTGCGAACCATTCAACGAAACATCATCGATGTGTCTTTCGGAGCCGAAGGCCCACTCGTGTACCCTTGGTGACCGCACGATACAGAGCCTTGGTCCATCAACACCGACGTTGGGCTGTTGATGACTGGAAACATGTTGCCTGGTCGGACGAGTCTCGTTTCAAATTGTATGGAGCAGATGGATGTGTACGGGTATGGAGACAACCTTATGAATCCATGGATCCTGCATGTCCGCAGGGCACCGTGCAAGCTGCTGGAGGCTCTGTAATGGTGTGGAGCGTGTGCGGTTAGAGTGATATGCGACCCCTGATACGTCTAGATACGACTCTGACAGGTGACATGTATGTAAGCATCCTGTCTGATCACCGGCATCCATTCATGTCCATTGTGCATTCCGGCGGACTTGGGCAATTCCAGCAGGACAATACGACACCCAAACGTCCCGAAGTGCTCCAGGAACACTCTTCTGAGTTTAAACAATTCCATTGGCCACCAAACTCCCCAGACACGAACATTGTTGAGCAGATGTGGGATGCCTTGGAACGTGCTTTTCAGAAGAGATCTCAATACCCTCGTTCTCTTAACGGATTTATGGACAGCATGCAGGATTCATACTGTCAGTTCCCTCCAGCACTACGTCAGACATTAGTCGAGTACGTGACACGACGAGTTGTGGCACTCCTGAGTGCTCGCGGGGGTTCTACACGATATTACGCAGGTGTACTGTTTCCTTGGCTCTTCAGTATATGAAAATGTAATAAATGAAGCAGGCGAAAGGGAATAGTCTAAAAATTCAGATCGACAGGAATTGCAAAATGGCTAAGCAGGAATGGGTAGAGAACAAATGTAAGGATATAGAAGCATATATCACAAGGGGTAAGATAGATAGGCCTACTGCTTACGAGAAAATTAAAGAGACCTTTGGAGAAAAGAGAACCGCCTATATGGATAAAACCAGTCCTGAGCAAAGAAGGGAAAGCAGAACGGTGGAAGGAGATGTCCTTGAGGGCAATATTATGAAAATGGAAGAGGACGTAGAGGAAGATGAGAAGGGAGATATGAAACTAAGAGAAGAATTTGACAAAGCACTGAAAGACTTAAGTCGAAACAAGGCCCTGGGAGTAGACAACATACCGTCAGAGTTACTGGCCTTGGGAGAGCCAGCCATGACAAAAATCTTCCATCTGGTCAGCAAGATGTGTTATAGAGGCGAAATACCCTCATACTTCAGGAAGAATATAATAATCCCAATCCAAAGAAATCAGGTGCTGACAGGTGTGAAAATTACCGAACTATCAGTTTAATAAGTCACGGCTCAAAATACTAACACGAATCCTT
This sequence comes from Schistocerca serialis cubense, assembly GCF_023864345.2. Taxonomy (NCBI): domain Eukaryota; kingdom Metazoa; phylum Arthropoda; class Insecta; order Orthoptera; family Acrididae; genus Schistocerca; species Schistocerca serialis. The sequence goes on along the minus strand of NC_064638.1, from coordinate 919,237,582 downwards.
TGCAACAGAATGGAAAAACTAGTAGAAGCCGACCTCATTGAAGATCAGTTTGGATTCCAGAGAAATGTAGGAACACACGAGGCAGTAATGACCTGGAAAGACAAACCTACGTTTATAGCATTAAGGGATCTCCAATTTAGTAATGGAGGGAAGCGTTGGGTGGGTGAGGGGTGGGGAGGGGGGGGGGGGGGGAGGCGCCGCGGTGGCTGAGCGGTTCTAGGCGCTTCAGTCCGGAACCGCGCGACTGCTACGGTCGCAGGTTCGAATCCCGCTTCGGGCTTGGATGTGTGTGATGTCTTTAGGTTAGTTAGGTTTAAGTAGTTCTAAGTTCTAGGGAACTGATGGTCTCAGATGTTAAGGCCCATAGTGCTCAGAGCCATTTGAACCATTTGAGCCATTTTGGGGGGGGGGGGGGGGGGGAGGAGAGGGCAACAGTTTTAGAGGGAGACAAAGGCATGAATACAGTAAGCAAATTCAGAGGGATGTAGGTTGCACTAGTTACTCGGAGACGGAGAGGCTTGCGCAGCATAGAGTAGCATGGAGAGCTACATGAAACCAGTCTTTGGACTGAAGACCACAACAACAACATCAGAATCCGGTCTAACTAGGGCAGTTTTTTCTTTTGCTCTTCCCACCTGGAGGCACTGTAACTGCTTAAGCAGCCTGGTGTGAAATATCAATTCACAAACATGCTAGGTCTCTGCCCACTCATCCTGCGAGTCTAAAAGCTCAGTTTTGTCGTTTCTAACTTTAAGGCTCGTTCGTATTCGAAATTATCGTTAAACACAAACGTAAGGATGACATCGCTTTATTCTCTCGGTACACTCGTGCTCTTACTTTTTTCTGCTTATGCAAATTCACAAGTTTGTTGTTCATATTACTTTCGTTCCTGCCAATTTGAGTATCTAATTTTAAACCGCATATTTCCCACACTTAGTCAATTCACATTTATCATTTGCTCTTCAGTCTCAAGATTCCAATCACATCACCACCCTTCAGACCTTTCTATTATGTCAGGGTCATTTGCATGCTGCCTTTGTTGCTCACCCCTTCTGCCATTTCGTGAATGCTTCTGTCTTGTTTTGAGACGGCTCACTCCGAGTGTGTATCACCACATTTCTTTGCCAAAGACACTCGAAGAATCTGCTAACTGTTCTGGTGCGCTGGCTTCTGGGCATACTGTCCAACCAGTGGCTGCATCTCGCCCCTCAGGTTATTTGCAGAAATTGCATGTTGTTCTGTGTTTATGCACATTCCATAACTATTCTTCATCACATTTCCAATATCTAGTGGGACCATTCCAGGATTCGACCAACAACCCCTTTTGAATTTCTGCAGATCTATATTCTTTTAAAAATTTGCCCTTAAATTCCCTTTAATCGGTAAATTACTAGACACATCATTAGTCTATCTAATAGTATCCCCTCATAACTGCCGTACCACAAAAGAAATTAGTTGTTTCTCTGACCAAGATACAGGAAATGCATCCAGGAATTCCAGTATGAACCATTTTGGGAGCACATTTCTGTGTGGATCAAAGAAATTAAATTTCCTACGTGAATAGAAGCTGCTTCCACTGAAGCACCATACAAAACCTGTACTCCCCTTCTGACAACTTAGAGAGATTTCTTGTTCATTTTTAATCAGTTGCACATCCATTGTCCGATTATGCACAACCTGTTCCCTTTGAAATGATTAATGTGCTGATCACTTTGCAGCCAGTTCATGAATTGTCTGTTTCACATGAACTTTAAAATTATTACTCTGTTCCATACTTATTTTATCACTTACGATAGTTATAGCTGTTAATTTTAGCTTCATAAGCTGCTTGCTTTACCTCTATCGCTGTTGTGAAGATGCGATAAACAGTGTCATTATCTTACAAACTTTCCAAGATTTTTGCTACTACTTTTTAGTGCATACATCACAATTTCTAAGCACTGCAGCAGTATCGGAATATACCTTGGCAACAATCTTTGTTAATAACGTATCTACTTGTTACCAATTGCAACTTACATTGTGAAAACTGTTCATCAATACCCCACTTCACTTCCGTTTTAATTGCAAAAGTTCCAACTTTACCTTAGCATTGGCTACCTCAGTTTCAGTGTGTAGATTTGAAATGACTTTGCCATTACCCTTATCAATCTCGTTTTTTATTTTGATATTCAGGTTTTCATTATCTTTTCGTAATTTCTCCTTGAGATTAGCTAGTGTTGCAATTAGTGACCACAGCAAGACATTTTGCACCTTTTGCTGGACCTCTGGAGCCAACTACTCCACAACCAATTTTGTAATTACCTCAGTCTCCTCAATCCCCGCAGGTATTGACTCGCTCAGATTGACTTCCAAAGATTCTCCTCTCTCTGTTTCTACCAACTCAACACAGGGCGATTCTACTACTGTCTCCTCGTCAAGCAATAATTATTTTGAATTTGTATCTCAACTATGAAATTCCGTAATACTTAATTCTCTTGTTAATGATAAATCTGTATTATTACAAATTTACTCTGCTACGACCAGTTTCATTATGTTGAACTCATCAGGTTGCCAATATGTTCAATAAATGTGTAACAATACAAGTGAGGTGGTTTTCATTAATCGTTACCATTAGAATCAGCTGTGGTGCTCAATGTGATCAAGATTACTTAATTCTCTCTCACCAGTGTCCATATCAAATATCTGATCATCTTCATTGCCACATTGCAGTCTACTGGGTCTTTACTTTCATCTGATTTTTTTTTTTTTGCTTTCAAAGGTTCCTAGTGTGCCAAACAGTTGGTAAAGAGCATGTGAGCTTAGCTTTCGTTGCGACTGTGTGCCTCTAGTACGCAGCGTACATACTGCGATGCTGTTATGCACTGACCCCTTGTCTCAGTTGCAAGGGTCGCTGCTGCTATCTCTGCTAGGCATCAGTACATGTGCTCCTTGGCTGAAGTGGAACTGACTACCACTATATTTTTGTTACTGACCTTCGACCTTATCAGTGCCCACTGAAGTGTTCGGGCACCACAACTCTTTCCCAGTATGCGGAAGGTAGGATACATCTCAAACTCAGCTGTTTTACGCGAATTTTGCTTATTCCTAACTTACACTATGAGAATATCTGACGAAATCTACATAGACTATTATTAAGTAATAGCTGTTACCCATTGTTTCCCTCGCATATCCATAGTTTTGTTACGATGAATGATGTTGAGTAAATAAGCTAGTAGTTTTATGAGATGTATGTGTATAGGGGTGGTGTAGAGACATATGTATGAAAATATATGCAGTGCCAGTATGTCCATACTTGAATGTGTTTCTATTATTTTGCTGTATGTCGAATATGAAAGAATGCCGTATATTATCTAATTATATTTAAAAATGTCTCAGTTCATTACATTCATGCAGAAATATAGTTTTTAGGGAATTACTTAATTCTCTCTCACTAGTTTTCATACCAAACATTTCATCTTTACTGGCACATTGGTGTGTACTGGGTCTTTATTGTGATCTGACTTTTCGCTTCCAAGGGTTCCTAATGTGTTCCTCTGGCTCACCTAATACTGGATGAGAGACTTTGCCACCAGAGAGACACATACCAACCGTTTCTCCCTTCCATTCGAATGCGTTATGTTGCCTATATTTTTGTTCCATCCCGCTATGGTGACTAATGCATGATTAACATAGTCAGTTAATAGACCATAATCAAATGTAGCCTCACCGTAAGCCTCCCTCACTCCACATGGAAAGGTACTACTCTATTTGTTGTACAGCCTTTAAACGACGCTGTTGTGGATCTTCAAGTGTCTTGGAAGCTGTAAGAGACCCATGACGCTCAATGTCTAAAATGCGGTGGGCTTGTAACTGTTTCAATGACTCTGTAGCTCTGAAGGCCACCTGACGCTCTCCATCAAAGTTACAGAGGACTAGAGATTGCTCTGAGGTTTGTTGGATTCGAGTAACCTTTACAGCTTGAGCTCTCATAGAATTATGCATTAAATCAGATTTACACCTGCGAAGATTATTAAATATGGGTATCAGGCTCACTGTCCGATTTTATTGTTGTATCTCCACCAAAACTCTCCAGCTACACCAGATGGCGTAGGAACCCAATATCATAAACCACACGCACAATAACACTGCATTTGCACTGTCACGGAAAAATCTATAGACACTAAAAGTCGCTGATCATCGCGCCAGCGTCGTCTGCAAGCCGCTCACGTCTATCGTATTTAAAAATGTTAGTAATACTCAAAAAGATACAACTTTCTAAACTAGCTTATGGTCTTTCTGATTGTTCAAGCTATCTTCATAACAAATACCATCGGAATCGGTTCAGCGGTTCTATAGAGTCGTGAAAATGTAACAGAGTGGGCTATTTTTGCAATTAATGATACTGCTGTTTAGTTTGTAAATATTAATTAAGCACATTGAGAACTAAATAAGCGTTGTATTTATTGTGTTGAAGCATATTATGTACAACATATCAGCCTAAAAAAGCGTTTTCACAAATATGATGAAGTTCAAAAGTGAAAGACTAAATAGCTTTTTCAAAGAGTAATTATTTTTTCCTTAATTTGCGAAATATTTTTCAAATCAATAAATGTCTTGTACTACGCATTTTGTAAAGTAGCTTATCTTCTGCATCAAGGTTCAAGTTATCTCACGCCAAATTTCATGGTTATTAGGTCGCTGGTTTAGTCGTGAAAACGTAACAGACAGAGTTACTTTCGCATTTATTATATTAGTGTGGATTAAAGACCTTGAGGATTGTATAAGCTGTTACCTATGGCTACACTTGCATATCGGTAAAATGAAATCATATATGTATTTGGCTTTATTGGCCAGGATACCCTGGTTGGAAAGTTTTAGAGCTTAGTACAAGTGTTTTTATTTGACGCCACTTCAGTGACTTGCACATCGATGATGATGAGTACAGTGTACACATCCAGACGTGACCAGAACAAAAACCAAGCTTTTTATGTGCGGGAATTGAGTGCAGGAACCCAAGATTGTGGAACAGCAACGCTATGTCCACGACGTGTTCGCGCAACTCTCAACGCAACAAAGAAGTTCTAAGACACGCGTAAGTTCTAAGAGACGCATGACGTTCAGCGGCTAAAATGTGACAGTTTTGTAACTGATATTAGTAAGAAAGTAGGGATGAAACACGTAAAGGATTGTGTAAATATTTTATTCATTAAGTTGAATCATATTATATAGAACATGTCGAACTATAAAACCATTTTCACAAATCTGATTAATTTCAAACGTTAATGAATAAAAAGCTTTTTCAAGAATAATTGTTGTTCCATATTTTGTGTCATATTCTTCAAATCAATAAAATTGTTGTATTACACACTTTATAAAGTGGCCTATGTTCTCCCTCAGCTTTCAAGCTATCTCCATACAAGTTTTTATCACACTTGGTTCAGCGATTTAGTCGTGAAAGCGTAACAGAGAGTTACTTTCGGATTTACGATATTAGTATCGAACTATGGATACGGATTCTGCGCACTTACATGCCATTTCCTGGCACCACGATGTACCATTTTGAAACATTTCTGATAATGTGATTCTTGTGTTTCTCCCGGCGTATTTGATAATCAAAATATCCACGGGTGTACTGCCGGTCTACGGTGTCCAACGAGCACAATATTTCGACGATCATACGTGTCGCCATCATCAGGTGAACTGACGGACTGAGCTCCTGTGAACGTGCCGGCACGGAGATCCGTACGCTATGGCTACTCAGAGCGAACTGGGTTCGGTCGCGGCGGCGGACGATTTAAATACCCTCCGCCCGCGGCGCGCTCCGTCCGCTGTCGCGCCCCGCGCCAAGGTCGCGCTGTGGAACAGATTGCGACGGCGTCTGAGATGACGTCGGTGTGATGGCTCTGTTCGCCGTGGTCGTCACATCTATACGTCTGCTCGATTTACTCTTGATTAACCCAATCGCTGGTTCCCAAGCCTTGCTAAGATTATAGCCACAGTCACGGTTTATGAGGTCGTCATTGGTGCGAATTTCGATGGCCCCTCTAACAACGCTGTCCCAGTATCTCGACGTCTGTACCAGAATCCTCGTGCGCTCATACTCCATAGCGTGATTTTCCGACAAACAATGTTCAGCGACTGCCGACTTGCTCGGATACATCAGTCGAGTGTGCCTCTGGTGTTCACGGCATCGATCCTCGACGGTACGCATCGTCTGACCAATATACGACTTGCCACATTGACACGGAATCTGGTACACGCCGGCCTTCCTCAAACTGAGGTCATCTTTGGCGCTCCCCACCAGTGCACGAGTTGTATTCGTAGGACAAAACACAGTTCCGACCCGGTGTTTCTTCAAAATGTGGGCGATTTTTCCCGAGAGTGCGCCTGTATATGGAATAAACACAGTGCCTACCTCCTCCCTGGCGATTTCATCCATCTCCACAGGTTTTGCTGTAGTAGTTGGGCGGAGAACACGTTGAATCTGCCACTCTCAGTACCCACTTTTTCGAAATACGGTTCTCAGATGTTCCAATTCCTGGGGTAGACTCTCTGCGTCAGAGATAGTGCGCGCCCTATATACTTGAGTTTTAAGTACCCCATTCCTCTGTGAAGGCAGCTGTCTGCGTGTAAATACAGATCAGTGTGCGTTGTCTTCCGATACACTCATGACCTTGGGTGCCGTCAGCCCTTCTCTTGACCAAGACGTCAAGGAAAGGTAATTTACCCTCCGTTTCAGTCTCCATAGTGAATTTGATGTTGGGGTGTATGGAGTTTAGATGTGTAAGGAAGTCAAGGAGTTTATCCATACCATGTGGCCAGATGACGAACGTGTCTTCCACGTAACGGAAAAAGCAAGTAGGTTTCCATTCGGATGACGACAGGGCTTCCTCCTCGAAGTTCTACATGTACAAATTCGCTACCACCGTTGAGAGTGGGCTACCCATGGCGACTCCCTCCGTTTGTTCGTAGTATTCTCCATTAAAAATAAAATACGTGGAAGTCAAGACATGCCTAAAAAGTTCAGTGGTCTTCTCGTCAAACTTCTGACTAATCAATTCTAGTGACTCTCGCAGGGGTACCCTCGTAAACAAGGAAACGACGTCAAAACTCACCATGATATCTGACTCATCCAACCTGAAGCTATCAAGGCGTTTAACAAAATCCATGGAATTACGGATGTGATGAGGGCATTTACCCACATAAGGACTTAATATTCCCGTCAGGTATTTGGCCAACAAATATGTAGTTGCCCTGATGTTGCAGACAGTGGGGCGTAATGGTACCCCCTCTTTGTGAACCTTCGGGAGTCCATATAGTGTAGGCGGTACCGGACCTTGGGGTAACAATTTCTTGGCGTCACCCTCCGGTAAATCTGCGTCCTTGAGAAGCGACCTCGTCTTGTTCTCCACCTTCTTTGTAGGGTCAACGCTGATCTTGCGGTAGGAATCGTCATTTAGCAGGCTCTGCATCTTATCAGTGTAGTCCTTATGGAAGACAACAACTGTAGCATTGCCTTTGTCAGCCGGTAAGACAACAATTTCAGAGCGCTCCCTCAGATCACGAATGGCCGCCCTCTCTTTACTGGTGATATTTGACTTCATCGGCTTGGATTTCGTCAACGCACGACAAGTTTCACGGCGTATTTCCTCAGCTGATTCAGGCGGAAGTCCAGCTGCAACCTATTCAACAGCACTAACAATTTCTGCGACCGGAGTGAACTTGGGGATGGGAGCGAAGTTGAGACCTTTCTGCAAAACCGAGACCGCATCATCACTCAACACCATGCCACTCAAATTGATGACAGTCTTGCACGTAACCTGCAGAGATGTTTTGTCAAGGAGACGTGAGAACTTAGCTGTTTGACGTCCCGTTGCCTTCTTATGGGCGGAATCAGCTGCAACCCAGGTGACACCATGAATCCAATCCCAGGAAAAAGAAGTGAAATTACTAGCCAGTTGCAAATGTAGTTTGATTAATTCCTGTGAGAGAAACTCAAGGCTCCGGCGGGTGAATTGCACTCTCTCACGTACCAATGCGAGGCTAGCTCGTTTCTCTTAGCTGCTGCAGAATCTATGTGATGCATAACCTTAGCAAAATTTGGAACAACAATCTCGGAACGACATCTCTTTAGAAAGGCAAGACTACTTAGCAAACGACATCTACGGTGGCACAACTTTTCAAATTTTTTCATGCTGCGGTACATCTCCTCCCCATAAACGTGTATGATGTGATTCTTGAGTTTCTCCCGGCGTATTTGATAATCAAAATATCCACGGGTGTACTGCCGGTCTACAGTGTCCAACGGGCACAATATTTCGTGGATCATACATGTCGCAATCATCATCAGTCCGTCAGTTCACCTGATGCGCAGTGTCATCTGTGTCTATCCATTAATAGGGAGTGCTCACAACCAGAAGCCTCAGCGTGGGGCAAATGTGTGAGGCAAGGAGGCAACCATCCGATGGAGATGCTTTCGTGCTTCCTACAACAAAATGAGCGGGTTTGAAAGGCGTCAAATTGTGGCAGTCCGAGTGGCGAGGTGGTGCTTTCAGAGAATTGTCGCACAAATTGGACATGCTGCGTCAGTTGCGCAATAACGTTGGTATCAGTGCTCATGTGAACGTTCTCACACCTGTAGACGAGGTTCAGAACGTCCCCGCAGCACAGATGTCCATTAGAGTCATCGTATTGGGGCAACAGTGGCAGATCGTTCAGATACCATAGATAAAAAGGCTTATGAGCTCAAATGAGTCAACATTAACTAGTGCAAATTGGTTATTAGTAGTGGGACTATGGGCAAGCAAACCTCTAGTCTGTCTTTCGCTCATACCACAGCATCGATTTGCGTGGGTCGTCTGGTGCCTGTCGGAGGATCATTTAGAGGATGGAATGGTGTGCTGTGGTCCTCAGTGATGAAAGTAGATTCTGCCTGCATGCAAGTGATGGTCGTTTGTGTGTACAATGTACCCTGGTGAGTGCTGTTTTGTAGAGTGCATTTGTCGAAGACACACTGGCCCCTCCTGAGGCCTTATGGTCTGGAGTGCAATAAGCTACAACTCTCGTTCACCTTTGGTGTTTCTGGAGGGGAGGCTAACCACCGCTCGATACTTGTAGAATGTTGCTAGACCCAATCTTTTGCCATTCCTGTAAAAAGAAATTAATATGTTTTTCCAACTTGAAAGGCCGGCAGGTGAGGCCGGGCGGTTCTAGGCGCTTCAGTCTGGAACCACGCTACCGCTACGGTCGCAGGTTCGAATCCTGCCTCGGGCATGGATGTGTGTGCTGTCCTTAGGTTAGTTAGGTTTAAGTAGTTCTAAGTTCTAGGGGACTGATGACCACAGATGTTTAGTCCCATAGTGCTCAGTGCCATTTTTGAACCAACTTGAAAGTGTTTGTTCACACACTGCCTGTGAAACCCAACGTGCTCTCCAAGATACGCAACAACATCCCTGACCACCATGATCTCTCGACTTGTCTCCAATAGAGAGTGTGTGGGATGTGATGGGGCTGGAAGTGATACATGTGAATTGTCAACCAACAACTCATACTGGACTATGTGAACAGGTCGAGTAGGCGTGGCATATAGTATCCCAGTACAATATTCGCCATCTGCGCGATCGACTACATGTCAGAATCAACGCCTGCATTGCTGCTTGTGAGGGCTACACCACTTACTAATATGGTTCGATACCTGGTACTTCAGAGCCACATGTGCTATTGATCTGTAAATGTAGTCATTTCATGCGCTCCATGTGCACTGATACCAATATAAATATTGAGTGAAATAGAAACCTCTACAAGTCTAAAATGGGTATTAGAATTTACTGTAACAATAACATACACTACTGGCCATTAACATTGCTACACCACGAAGATGACGTGCTACAGACGCGAAATTTAACCGACACGAAGAAGATGCTGTGATATATAAATGATTAGCTTTTCAGAGCATTCACACAAGGTTGGCGCCGGTGGCTACATCTACAACGTGCTGATATGAGGAAAGTTTCCAAGCAATTTCTCATACACAAACAGCAGTTGACCGGCGTTGCCTGATGAAACGTTGTTGTGATGCCTCGTGTAAGGAGGAGAAATGCGTACCATCACGTTTCCGACTTTGATAAAGTCGTATTGTAGCCTATCGCGATTGCCGTTTATCGTATCGCGACATTGCTGCTCGCGTTGGTCGCGATCCAATGACTGTTAGCAGAATATGGAATCGGTGGATTCAGGAGAGTAATACGGAACGCCGTGCTGGATCCCAACGGCCTCGTATCACTATCAGTCGAGATGACAGGAATCTTTCCCCCATGGCTGTAACGGATCGTGCAGCCACGTCTCGATCCCTGCGTCAGCAGATGGGGACGTTTGCAAGACGACAACCATCTGCACGAACGGTTCGACGACGTTTGCAGCAGCATGGACTATCAGCTCGGAGACCATGGCTGCGTTTACTCTTGACGCTGCATCACAAACAGGAGCGCCTGCGATGGTGTACTCAACGACGAACCTGGGTGCACGAATGGCAAAACGTCATATTTTCGGATGAATCCAGGTTATGTTTACAGCATCATGATGGTCGCATCCGTGTTTGGCGACATCGCGGTGAACGCACATTGGAAGCGTGCATTCGTCATCGCCATACTGGCGTATCACCCGGCGTGATGGTATGGGGTGCCATTGGTTACACGTCTCGGTCACCTCTTGTTCGCATTGACGGCACTTTGAACAGTGTACGTTACATTTCAGATATGTTACTACCCTTGGCTCTACCCTTCATTCGATCCCTGGGTAACCCTTCATTTCAGCAGGACAATGGACGACCGCATGTTGCAGGTCCTGTACGGGCCTTTCTGGATACAGAAAATGTTCGACTGCTGCCCTGGCCAGCACAGGCCAGCACATTCTCCAGATCTCTCACCAATTGAAAACGTCTTGTCAATGGTGACCGAGCAACTGGCTCGTCAAAATACGCCAGCCACCATCCTTGATGAACTGTGGTATCGTGTTGAAACTGCATGGGCAGCTGTACCTGTACACGCCATCCAAGCTCTGTTTGACTCAATGCCCAGGCGTATCAAGGCCGTTATTACGGCCAGAGGTGGTTGTTCTGGGTACTGATTTCTCGGGATCTATGCACCCAAATTACGTGAAAATGTAATCACATGTCAGTTCTAGTATAATATGTTTGTCCAATGAATACCCGTTTATCATCTGCAATTTTAATGGCCAGTAGTGTATTTTCTGGAAAATCTTGTTTGTCTTGGAGACCATTTGGTGCCTCTCTGCAAGTGGCACCTGTGGCATGATAGACTCCCCTTGTACCCCCATAGCTACGCCTCTGCCATCCCCAGATAAATTCTTACTCTGAATTTAACAATTATGGTGCAGATGAGCACAACAAAACTACTTCGTCCAACTCTGAGAGAATTTATAACATCCAAATCTATTTCACAATGTACTGTTGTACATAATGCACTGTCAACAGTAAGCGACAGTTTACAGGGGTGCATGATACTATACTGACACTGACCTACCTTCCAGTACTGAGTTCTTGTTCTTGAAATCTAATCATAGTTCCTCAACCTGTCAAACACACTTGCTGTCCTTACCTTCACTGCGGATGGCAGTATGCTGCACTCCAACATGTGAATTTCCGTTAATTAAATATTCAACATAACCACACTTAGAGAATTTTAGTACACCTACAAATAAAGAGAAACTAATTCTGGATTTAAAAAAATGGTTAAAATGGCTCTGAGCACTATGGGACTTAACTTCTAAGGTCATCAGTCCCCTAGAACTTAGAACTACTTAAACCTAACTAACCTAAGGACATCACACACATCCATGACGGAGGCAGGATACGAACCTGCGACCGTAGCGGTCGCGCGAATCCAGACTGTAGCGCCTAGAACCGCTCGGCCACCCCGGCCGGCAATTCTGGATAACTTATCTATATTGTGAGTCCCAGGGCCTCGAAATTAGTGGTTATGCATTCATAATTACATCGAAATAAAATCGAAGATGCCGCGTATCACAATTCAAAGAACTTGCTCAACTGCGAGTGTACCAATACAAGTGATACAAAAGCCACACAGAATAACGTCACTGACATAAGAACTTACGTTGTAAAAACGCAACAAAACAGCTGATACATGTTGGAAAAATGCAGTTAATGCTCTTCCTCGCGTGGGGTTTATTACAACTCACTATGATAGTTTGGAAAAGCTGAAAACAATGAATTAGGTATTCCCTAAGCCGACAAAATTCCACTAAATTACAAGTTACGGCCACCGATTCCACTTGGGTCCACTCACCATATAGCTGACTCTCATATGTGTACGGATATTTTCACAATTGAATCTCCAAATAGAGTAATTCTTATGGTTCAGATCACTGCACCTGGCTTGTCCGCTCCTGATGTATTTATCATGACCTGATCGTCGCAAAGCCCAAATAAGAAACCGGAAGAAGCGGCTTTTAGAACGTACAGCTGATGCCTATGATATTTTTTGACGGACAATGGCACCAAATAGCTTCGCCATTAATAATGAAATATTTAATTTCACCTAGAGCCTTAATAATTTATACAGTAATCACACTCCTGTAAAAACTGTAAGAATAAGGAGAAAACCTGCACAATGGCTTACAGACCACCTGAAACACCTTATGAGTGTCAGAGAAGCAGCTCAGAGGAGATAAAAACGGAACCCGACTTCTCATAACCATGTTGTTGTTGTTGTGGTCTTCAGGCCAGAGACTGGTTTGATGCAGCTCTCCATGCTACTCTATCCTGTGCAAGCTTCCCCATTTCCCACTATCTACTGCAACCTACATCCTTCTGAATCTGCTTAGTATATTCATCTCTTGGTGTCCCTCTACGATTGTTACCCTCCACGCTGCCCTCTAATACTAATTCGGTGATCCCTTGATGCCTCAGAACATGTCCTACCAACCGATCCCTTCTTCTAGTCAAGTTGTGCCACAAACTCCTCTTCTCCCCAATTCTATTAAATGCCTCCTCATTGATGTGGATCTACCCGTGATGATCTACCCATGTGATCTACCCATCTAACCTTCAGCATTCTTTAGTAGTACCACATTTCGAAAGCTTCTATTCTCTTCTTGTCCAAACTATTTATCGTCCATGTTTCACTTCCATAAATGGCTACACTCCATACAAATACTTTCAGAAACGACTTCCTGTCACTTAAATCTATACTCGATGTTAACAAATTTCTCTTCTTCAGAAACGCTTTCTTTGCCATTGCCAGTCTACATTTCGTATCCTCTCTATTTCGGCCATCATCAGTTATTTTGCTCCCCAAATAGCAGAACTCATCAACTACTTTAAGTGTTCATTTCCTAATCTAATTCCCGCAGCATCATCCGATTTAATTCGACTACATTCCAGCATCCTCGTTTTGCTTTTGTTGATGTTCATCTTATATCCTCCTTTCAAGACACTGTCCATTCCGTTCAGCTGCTCTTCCAGATCCTTTGCTGTCTCTGACAGAATTACAATGCCATCGGCGAACCTCAAAGCTTTTATTTCTTCGCCATGGATTTTAATACCTACTCCGAATTTTTCTTTTGTTTCCTTTACTGCTTGCTCAGTATACATATTGAATAACATTGGGGAGAGGCTACAACCCTGTCTCACTCCCTTCGCAACCGCTGCTTCCCTTTCATGCTCCTCAACTCTTGCAACTGCCATATGGTTTCTGTACAAATTGTAAATAGCCTTTCGCTCGCCGTATTTTACCCTTGCCACCTTCAGAATTTGAAAGAGAGTATTCCAGTCAACATTGTCAAAAGCTTTCTCTGAGTCTCCAAATGCTAGAAAAGTAGGTTTGCCTATCCTTAATCTATCTTCTAAGATAAGTCGTAGGGTCGGTGTTGCCTCACATGTTCCAATATTTCTACGGAATCCAAACTGATCTTCCCCGAGGTCGGCTTCTACCAGTTTTTTCATTCGTCTGTAAAGAATCCGCGTTAGTATTTTGCAGCCGTAACTTATTAAACTGATAGTTCGGTAATTTTCACATCTGTGAACAACTGCTTTCTTCGGGATTGGAATTATTATATGCTTCTTGAAGTCTGAGAGTATTTCGCCTGTCTCATACTGCTTTCTCACCAGATGGTAGATTTTTGTCAGGGCTGGCTCTCTCAAGGCTGTTAGTATTTCTAATGGAATGTTGTCCACTGCCGGGGCCTTGTTTCGACTTAGGTCTTTCAATTTTCTGTCAAACTCTTCAAGCAGTATCATATCTCTATCTCCATCATAACCATATCTCACCTAAAAGCAGTCAGGCAACTGAGTTAGCTAATCTGTGAGAAGCGCAACACCCAGGTATGCTCACTCGCTAACTGAAGACTTTTAAAGCACATCGTCCTGTAGAAAAATTTTGTCTGCAACTGATAAGACCTGACATTCAGTAAGGATGGTACATGTCCTCGTTCGGCAGCCGCAGAACATTATAATATAACAGTACGAATGATCATTGTTGTCGTCGATTCTCTGCTGCCCATAATAACGGTCATTTTCAACCATTCTCTGACCTCTAACATCATCCCAACAAGGACTCATAAAACCAATACCCAAGAAGTAATCTGCCAAACAACTACAGGATCATTAGCATTTTACCAGCATTATCCAAGGTGTTAGAATATGTAGTCTACGACCGGCTTATCAGTTATTTAACATGAAATAACCTTTTAGATGAATACTAGTCGGGTTTCCGGGAAAATCGCAGGATGGCGACCTCTCTTATAAATGTGACTCACGAACTGAAACAAGTTATGGATAAACAACAGGCGACTATTTTGTGTTTCTTGGAGTAGCTGACAATAATACAGTTAATAAAAAAGCCATGTCATACTTTTCTGACTCACTTTATATAAAGACAAAATGTATACATCCTGTGGAATCATTACTATTTTGTGGATACTGTTCATCTTTTAAAATACACCTGCAACAAGTGGTTTAACCAAAAGGAGCACAAGCTTTGGTTCGCTGACTTCATTGATAACTTGAAGTGAGGTCTTACAAGTACTTGTGTCACAATACTGAAATAACTACATGTAGCAGAAAAAAATTAAGTGCTGTAATGTGGCAGTACTTTCACACTTTAGTCCCTACATCCAAATTCAATTGAGCAGCAAAGTGTGAAACTAGTGTTGTCTATTTTTAACAAGATGACAGTTGTTGCTTTGCACCAGTTAGGCTTAAGGAAAGAAATTGAAAACTGGGACAGTAATGCTCATTTAAAAACACTATGTCACCGTTGGGGTGTTATTAATGTTAAAACAAATTCAAGGTTAAGGAATGATCCCAGGAACTTGTAACTGTCGGTTCACAACATATTCTTAGTTTTTTGAAAAATTTTCTGTCAGCGTTGTGTTCATGGCAAGATTACATTAAAGGGGGGAAACTGTCTGGAGAAACATGCTTTGCTCTACAACACACTGCTGCTGCCTTAATCGCTTTTGGTAGTTACTGGCTGTCTAAAGAAATTAGAATGTACTTGATACTTGGAAAAATACAAACATACAGTTTAGAGGACAAGTTTGGAAAATATTGCCAATTAAATAAGAGAAATTACTACAGTTCCTTAAGGCTGGCATTTGAATTAGAAGGAAAATTAAGGGTACAGAACATGTTTTCTCTCATCCTGAAGTATAAAATATTTAATGATTTTGCTATAAGGATCTCTGATGTTGATGTTACTGGTAGTAGAATCGCAAACTCAAAAGATACAGCTACACAAGAACTTTTAAACTTAGTAGTAGATGATAATGATGTTGATGAAATAGAGAAAAATACTTGGTTATTACTCCATTACATATCAGGCTCTTTCTCGCACATGGTGCTTCAAAAAATTCATTGAACATATGGCAAATAGTTTCTCACCTCGGAAGGAATGCAACAAATAGATGATTTAATAGTGATAAAGAAGAGGGAAGGACTGACATATTCAACAAAATGATGTAGTCACATGTATTTCACATAAATACTTAAATTTTCAAAAAACCCTTAAAGAAGGGGAAATTTTGTTCCAATGGCAATCAAATCAATGAAGAGTGCTTTTGAAAGTAGCAACTAATAATACGTCAATCAATTTTTTTCCTGGATTTCGTTGTATAAACGACCACGCACACGACTTTTGAAGGGGAAATGCAGAGACAACTAGCTAAGTAGATCATGTTAAAACAAATTCAAGGTTAAGGAATGATCCCAGGAGCTTGTAACTGGAGGAAGGAGGAAGCACTGAGAGTGGAAGATGGGGAAGGAGAAATGAGTAAGGACGAAAAGTGTTACGATTTCTGTGAAAGCGATGGATTAGGAGTCACACCTGGCTTAGGAAGAAGGAAAAAGTGACACGCTACAGCTACCATCTCTTGAATACATCTGTGGTAGATTCCATAATATAAAACCAGGTCACAAAGAGGACAGTTACAGATGTCAGAGTAATACCTTCCATAGGCATAGTTAGTGATCGCCATGTTTTAGTAGTGACGCTTATGAGGATTACAGGAGAAAATCAGGCAGAAAGACAGGAAATAAGGATAAGTGTAAGGAAGTTGAAAGAGCAGAAACGCAAAGAAGAATTTCACAAAATAGCACAGGGCATCACATCAAGGGATGAAACGCAGTCAGTAGAAGAGGAATGGTAAATGGTCAAAATAATGATGATGGAAGCAGCAGAAAAAGTGTGCAAGAAGAACCAGTGATAAGAAAAGGTGGAAAGAAACACCCTAGTGGAATGACAGAGTAAGGGAGGAAGATGCAAATAAAGACAAAGCATACTGTATATGGCTTGACAAATTGCACACAAGCTTTCATTAACAGTTCTGGCCAGTGTGAGCTTTCACACGAAAGTCCTTGGAGAATGTAACCACTGTAGTCCAGTAT
This sequence comes from Schistocerca serialis cubense, assembly GCF_023864345.2. Classification (NCBI taxonomy): domain Eukaryota; kingdom Metazoa; phylum Arthropoda; class Insecta; order Orthoptera; family Acrididae; genus Schistocerca; species Schistocerca serialis. The sequence goes on along the minus strand of NC_064638.1, from coordinate 919,220,682 downwards.
GGGGAGTATTAGTGACTCTATGAGCTGCTTTCTGAGTTAGAAAGGAGATATGTTTTTATATTTCTGCAGTGAATGAAGTGGCGCCCACACCGTCTTGCACTGCAGTTGTGTTTCCTGTCCAGCCTAACTGATTTTCCAGAATTGACCCCAAGTTCCCTGTAGAAGAGGAAGAGCAAATTTCTGTGTCGCTTAGGATTCAGGATGGAAGAGATTCTCGGAACTGCGTGGTAATAATTCTTTTGTGAACAACTAAGACGACTTGCATTTTAGTTGGGCTAAATCTCCAACCTATGTTCTGAACCAACTCAGATAAGGCAAGTAAAAGAAATTTACATGCTGAATGGCTGTGCACAAGTTTGTTGGAGTTGCACTTAAATACAACTGAAGATCGCGCATATAGGTGATATTTGCATTGGGAGAGAATATTTGGCACATCATTAACATATAATGAGAAAGCTAATTGGCCCAATACTGATCCTTGTGGGAACCCTGATACAACATCCCTAGGCTGAGCCATTACAGTTCCAATCATTATTTACTGTTAGTGAGATGTAAGGTATGAGGATAACAACTGGACAGCACTTGAAGAAAAATTTTGACTTATGAGCTTAGCTATCAGAAAGTCACAGTCAACAGAGTCGAAAGCTTCACGTCCGAAAGACCAGACACCATATCCGTATAAGTATGAAGTTCTGGCAGTACCAGCCATGACCTTCTTCTTCTGTGCGGATGCACACATATTCCCCAAACTCTTACGGGACTTGATACGATTGTCTTCCATGAGTAATGAGTGTGTTTGGGTGGGACACTACGAATGTAGTGTGTGGACATACAAGGTGAGAATGTGGGTCTCGCGGGAGGCGTGCGTGAGATAGTCCCTGCAGTTGCGCTGTCCTCTGTGCCCTCGGTGGCTCAGATGGCTAGATCGTATGCCATGTAAGCAGGAGAAGTGTGGTTCAAGACCCGGTAGGGGCACACATTTTCACCTGCCCACGTTGATATATATCAACGCCCGGTAGCAGCTGAAGGTATTAATATAATTCTCCTCCCCTCAATTGGATTACCACTGCTCGGGCTGAAGTGTGATATTAAAATATGCTTTATGTCCTGTGTTTGCATAAACTCTTTGCACTTTCTGCTGGGGCATTATGAAGTGTTATCTGACAAGATAGATAGGGGTTTGCCTGCCACCAGTATGTAGGTAGAGACGAATTTATTTATAATTGAGGTGGATGTTGCAGCTTTTATTGGCTACATTTTTATGTATTTGCTGAATATGTCATACGTAGTCACTATGTACTTCACACCACTTCTTGCTGCTGGGAGGGGTCCTTACGTCCAATGCAGTGATTTGCAGCGGCTTCACAGGTAATATCCGATGTAATTCTGTTTTGCTGCAAATGTTCATTTGCTTTGCTTTTTGGCAAATGACACAAGTCCTCAGTACCCGTTGTACCTGTTTCTTCAGGTTCTGGTAGTGAAAATATTGCGCTGTTTTGTCAGTACACTTTTTAACCCCATAATGTCCCCAGGTATTATGAATATACCAAATAAAATCTTCTACAGAGCTCGTAGGCACACAAGCACACCATTTACCTTGATCAGGGCTGTGTTTGCAGAACAATACTTCGTTATGGAGCTGGTAATGCCTACTTAGGACATCTTCAGGGTCACCTTTTGACGTTTCCTTAACGTTTGACCAAGTGGGATGTGCGTCTTGCAATTACCCTGTATTTTTACACATACTCAGATATCACTGCCTATAAGTTAGGTCTTTTATCAGTAGTACCTTGAGCTCAGTAGACTTCTTTCTCTACTAGGTCGGCAAATTTCAAGAGACCATGGGGCAACATGGATAAAGCATCGGCATCTTCTCCCTTTATCTAGCGGATCTCAAGGTCATATTATTGCAAGACTAATGTCCATGGAGTCAACCAAGTGTGCACTAACTTGCATGACAACAGAAAACTGAGTGCTTGGTGGGAAGTCCCACACAACTGATAATGCCTCAAGCTCTGTCGCTCAGTATGAGCGTTCACACCCTGACAGGACTCTGCTCGCAAAACCAATGATTCAAATCTCTGTCTTCCCAGAAGTTTCATTTCTTTGGAAAAGGCAAGCCCTTAGCCATAGCTTGAAGCGTCCATCGCAAGGCAGAAATCGTTACTCATATCTCGATGATGCAACATCTCTGAATTTATTAGTGCCTGTTTAATATTTTCGAATGCCATTTTTTATTTATTTATTTATTTATTGTTCCGTGGGACCACATTTAGGAGAAGTCTCCATGGTCATGGAACGAGTCAATACATGAAATTATAACACGATTGTAGAAACAGATAAAATGAAATATAAGAAACATATTCAGGTGACAAGTCGTTAGTTTAAATAAAGAAAATCAAGAATGTAACACTGGAATTTGCTTAATTTTTTAGCTCTTCCAGGAGCTCCTCGACAGAATAGAAGGAGTGAGCCATGAGGAAACTCTTCAGTTTAGACTTAAAAGTGTTTGGGCTACTGCTAAGATTTTTGAGTTCTTGTGGTAGCATATTGACAATTGATGCAGCAGAATACTGCACTCCTTTCTGCACAAGAGTCAAGGAAGTGCATTCCACATGCAGATTTGATTTCTGCCTAGTATTAACTGAGTGAAAGCTGCTAACTCTTGGGAATAAGCTAATATTGCTAACAACAAACGACATTAAAGAAAATACATACTGTGAGGGCAATGTCAAAATTCCCAGACTATTGAATAGGGGTCGACAAGAGGTTTTCGAACTTACACCATACATAGCTCGAATAGCCCGTTTTTGAGCCAAAAATACCCTTTTTGAGTCAGAAGAATTACCCCAAAAAATAATACCATATGACATAAGCGTATGAAAATATGCGAAGTATACTAATTTTCGTGTTGAAATGTCACTTACTTCAGATACTGTTCTAATGGTAAATAAAGCGGCATTTAGTTTCTGAACAAGATCCTGAACATGGGCTTTCCACAACAGCTTACTATCTATCCGTACACCTAGGAACTTGAACTGTTCCGTCTCGCTTATAACATGCCCATTCTGTCTGATTAAAATGTCAGTTCTTGTTGAATTGTGGGTTAGAAACTGTAAAAACTGAGTCTTACTGTGATTTAGCATCAAATTATTTTCCACAAGCCACGAACTTATATCATGAACTATATTATTTGATAATGTTTCAATATTACACACAAAATCCTTCACTACCAAGGTGGTGTCATCAGCAAACAGAAATATTTTTGAATCACCTGTAATACTAGAAGGCATATCATTTACATAAATAAGAAACAGCAGTGGCCCCAGCACCGACCCTTGAGGAACGCCCCATTTAACAGTGCCCCATTGGGACTGAACATCATTACCACTCTCAATATTGCGGAGGATTACCTTCTGCTTTCTGTTCTTAAAGTAGGAGGCGAACCAATTGTAAGCTACTCCCCTTACTCCATAATGTTCCAACTTCTGCAGTAATATTTTGTGGTCAACACAGTCAAAAGCCTTCGTTAAATCAAAGAAAACACCTAACGTTCGCAACCTTTTATTTAATCCGTCCAAAACCTCACAGAGAAAAGAGACTATAGCATTTTCAGTTGTTAAGCCATTTCTAAAACCAAACTGTACATTTGACAGCAAATTATGTGAATTTAAATGCTGCAGTAACCTTGTATATACAACCCTCTCGATAACTTTAGCAAACACCGATGGCATAGAAATAGGTCTATAATTGTCAACATTATCCCTGTCTCCCTTTTTATAAAGTGGCTTCACTACCGAGTACTTTAATCGGTCAGGAAACCGACCACTCCTAAAGGAAAAGTTACAGATATGGCTAAGTATTGAGCTAACATATGTGGAACAATACTTCAGTATTCTGCTAGATACCCCGTCATATCCATGAGAGTTCTTGGTCTTTAGTGATTTAATTATTAACTCAATCTCCCTCTTGTCAGTATCATGGAGGAGCATTTCAGGTAACAGTCTCAGAACACTTTTTTCTAAGAGCGCTATATGATTCCCTGTTGGGACTAGGTTTCTATTTAGTTCACCTGCTGTATTCAGAAAGTGATTATTAAGTACTGTACATATATGCGACTTATCAGTAACACGGACATCCCCACTACGCACTGATTCTATATTCTCGACCTGTCTCTGCAGACCAGCCACTTCCTTTACGACTGACCATATGGTTTTAATTTTATCCTGAGACTTAGCTATTCTATCTGCATACCACATACTTTTTGCCTTCCTAATAACTTTTTTAAGCACCTTACAATACTGTTTGTAATGGGCTGCTGTATTTAGATTTTGACTGTTTCTAACGTTTTGATATAATTGCCACTTTGTTCTACAAGATATTCTTATCCCTTTAGTCAGCCACCCAGGCTGCCTGTTTGTGCTAGTACCCTGTTTTGAACGTTCTAACGGAAAACAACTTTCAAAGAGCACGAGAAAAGTCTTGAGGAAAGCATTATATTTATCGTCTACTGTATCAGCACTATAAACATCTTGCCACTCTTGTTCCTTGATAAGGTTTACAAAAGTCTGTACAGCAACTGGATCAGCTTTCCTAAAAAGTTGGTAACTATCTTTAACATGTGTTGCAGCACAAAAAACTTTTAGACTTAAAATTTCTGCATCATGATCTGAAAGGCCATTCACCTTTTTGCTAACAGAATGCCCTTCTAATAATGACAAATGAACAAAAATATTGTCTATGGTTGTTCTACTGTTCCCTTGCACTCTCGTTGGAAAGAATACGGTTTGCATAAGATTATATGAATTAAGGAGGTCTACCAGCATCCTTTTCCTTGCACAATCACTTATACAATTAATATTGAAGTCACCACATATAACTAACTTTTTGTATTTCCTATAAAGTGAACCAAGAACCTCCTCTAGCTTTAGCAAAAAAGTTGTGAAATCGGAGTCTGGGGATCTATAAATAACAACAGTAAGAAGTTTAGCTCCACTAAATTTAACCACACCTGCACAACATTCAAACACCTTTTCAGTGCAGTACTTTGAAACATCAATTGACTCAAATGGGATACCGTTTTTCACATACATGGCTACTCCCCCACACCGCAAAGAGCTCCTAGAAAAGCTGCCAGCCAACCTGTATCCTGGTAAAGGAAGCCTCTGAATTATCTCCTTACTTAAGAAGTGTTCAGATATACCAATAATTTCAGAGTCAACATCTATAAGCAGTTCACTAACTTTATCTCTAATACCTTGTATATTTTGATGAAATAAAAATATATTTCGTTCTTCTGTCCAGTGACAATGAGCCTTTCTTCTCAAGAGGCACATCATGGCATCATTATTCAACAGTCGCGGTGGTACAAAGTGGTGAAAAAATAAAGCCAGCCCTAAGAACACTTTTGTCTTTTGGTCTTAGGGTATGGGCAGTTCGCAATCACACTCATCTTCCTTGGCTCAGGAACAATCCCTTCACATGATATAATATGCCCTAAGAATTTTATCTGTTGTAAACTGAATTTAGAATTTTACAGGCTGGCAGTTGCTCCAGCATTCGCAAACTTATTCAGTACTCTCTCCACTAATCCTACATGCTCTTGCCAAGTACTGGTGGCAACAAGTAAGTCATCAACGAAGACAGTAGCTTGGTCTAGCATCTCAGGTCCTAACACTGTGTCAAGTGCAGCAATAAACATGCCGCACTTACATTAGACCAAATGGTAATACCTTAAATTGGTAACTACGTCCAGCAAATATGAAAGCAGTGTATTTTCTCGATGACTCAGACAATGCTATTTGCCAATATGATGACCGCATGTCAACAGAGGTGAGATATTTATATCAAAAAACTTTTATAGCTGTTCCTCTAAATTCTAGAGTCTAATCCGCATCGGGATTACTATTTTATTTACATCCTGAGCGTTGAGTACCAAATGAATGCTACCATATGACTTCATAGCAGCCAGTAATGGGCTACTATATGGGGAAAATGATGGCTCTATTATACCCCAAGCCAGCAACTTATCTCCTTCATGATGGCATCTTTTCAGGTACACGGCACCGAGTAGAGAACTCGACAGTACGTTTGATGCTCTTCAACTTGCATGTCATATATGTATCGCCGTATAACGCCTGTTTTCTTCATGAATACAGGTTCGTATTGTTTCAAAAGGTGTGATAATTCGCCTTGCTGTGTCAGACTTAGGTACTGAGATTCTTTAACTTTCATTTCTATTAAGTTCGTTATTCCCTGTGCTTCTGGTGTGTGATTATTCCGAATCTGACAATAATCCTCCTATCATTGATTACCGTCTACCAACAATATACCGGGCATGAACTGCCTGACAAAACTTGCCATGGCTTTCTACGGTTTTCACAATCTCCAGTATCAATTGTGTAACGTACCCTCTGAAGCTAATGAGCTAATGAGTCCACAGGAGAGGTCAATTTGTGTGTCCCTCTCTTGTATAATATCCCAACTTACAATGACAGGTACCGCTAAATTATTCACTAAAAGAAAAGTGCACAATATTGCTCCTTTCCGGAAAACAACCTTGGCCTCCATCTGGTGCTTAATTATTTGACTCTTCACTCCAATGTCACTCATTACTTTGCAACTCTGTACCAGTAAGATGAGTAACCTCTTAACTTGCTTCTCATAACCGAAACCAATGTGTTGGTATAGATTACTAACTGCACTTGAATACCATTTACACTGCCAATTATCACAGCTTGTACCTTTTCGACACATCCCTTTTTACTTTTGCGATTTTCCTCGGACGACTCTTGCCTGAGGACTTGACTGTCATTATATCCAACCATGTTTACGAGATTATATTGTGTGCCTTCACCGTGTGCCGCGACCTCCTGCCGAAGACTTACAGTGGCCGCGCATAGTTTGATGCTTGGAACTGTTGATTTTTGACTGTTTTCCATTACCTCCACAAAATGTACACCATGCGGCAGTATTTGATTTTGTTCGCTACAGTGCGAAGGCTGCCATTGGATTGGTATCAGGTCTCAGGCACTGCTATCGCGGTAATATGGTTTAGCGGTACATTTTGTTGTTGTTATGGTTGTTGTCGTGGATTAAAGTTCCACTCACTGTTCATTCCGGTTGAAATTAAATCCATTGTCACCTCGCTTTATGCGATTCGGATTGTTGTAGTTGTTTTGATAGTTCCCATTATTAGGATTACCAGACTGCATTCTACGTTTCGTTGGCCGAATCATGGGTATTGTAATCGTCGTTCATCTCGATTGTTGTTAAGGCCTGAAACCACTTCCTTTATGATTACCATCTCTACAATGATTATTATTGTTTCTGCCCCCTTTCCCGTTACTGTGGTTTGATTTGTTATTTTCATTTGTCTTCTTGGCATCTTCTTATATGAGGTCTAACAGGCCTACCACAGCAAGGAAGTTTTCGAAATCTGTGTCTGGCACATGTACTAATTTTTCTCTAATCGAGATAGGCTTGTTGTTGTTGTGGTCTTCAGTCCAGAGACTGGTTTGATGCAGCTCTCCATGTTACTCTATCCTGTGGAAGCTTTTTCATCTCCCAGTACCTACTGCAACCTACATCCTTCTGAATCTGTTTAGTGTATTCATCTCTTGGTCTGCCTCTAAGATTTTTACCCTCCACGGTGCCCTCCAATACTAAATTGGTGATCCCTTAATGTCTCAGAATATGCCCTACCAACCGATCCCTTCTTCTAGTCAAGTTGTGCCACAAACTCCTCTTCTCTCCAATTCTATTCAATGCCTCCTCATTAGTTATGTGATCTACCCATCTAATCTTCAGCATTCTTCTGTAACAGATCTCTGTATGATATTGGCTCATCCCATATATATTTAGACACTTCTCAATATATTTCCTAATACGGCCCTGTTTAGGGTTATATACTTCTGGACTACATACCAGTTTATGTTAACGTTTTTATGCAGAACTTGACCAATATCGCCCTAGGAAACATTTCTCGAACCCCATGGAAGTGTGACAACTCTTCGCAACTTGTAGTGCCCACAGCGAGGCTTCTCTCGTTATTTGCGATATTGAAAACTGTAGTTTTTGCCGCTCGGTCCACGACGGAAGCAAAACGCTAGTGAAGTTCTTTATAAATACAAAACAGTGAATTGTCTTTTTGTCCTCACTAAATGTCTGGAATTGCCAGTACTTGATCAAGCTTTCCTCCTGCATCGGACTGGTAAATGTTGGTACTAGTGGGTCTAAGCTAGTACTAAGTCTGTTCACTTCGAGAAGTATGGACTCACCCCAACCTGCATCTTCATGAAAGACAGTTTAAAATGGTGATGTATCTAAAGGTGTGTTCCCGTACTGATATGGAGAACGACAAACAATCCTTTGTTCGTAATGTACAAACTGACACACATGCTTGGAATGACATGGGGTTTTATTAGAACAAAAAAAATACAAACGTTTAAAACATGTCCGACAGATGGCGCTTCATCTGATCAGAATAGCAATAATTAGCATAACAAAGTAAGACAAAGTAAAGATGATGTTCTTTACAGGAAATGCTCAATATGTCCACCCTCATTCCTCAACAACAGCTGTAGTCGAGGAATAATGTTATGAACAGCACTGTAAAGGATGTCCGGAGCTATGGTGAGGCATTGGCGTCGGATGTTGTCTTTCAGCATCCCTATAGATGTCGGTCGATCACGATACACTTGCGACTTCAGGTAACCCCAAAGCCAATAATCGCACGGACTGAGGTCTGGGAACCTGGGAGGCCAAGCATGACGAAAGTGGCGGCTGAGGACACGATCATCACCAAACGACGCGCGCAAGAGATCTTTCACGCGTCTAGCAATACCTTGTTTGATTGTTGTTGTTTTTTTTTGTTCTAAAAAAACCCCATGTCATTCCAAGCATGTGTGTCAATTTTTACCTATCTACATTATTCCGTGGTTTATTAAGTTTTCAAATTTATACTGACTTTTTGATCACCTGGTATTTTATACATAAAGCTTATGATTCTCGGGCCCCTCGTTGGGCACCACTGTAATATATCCTCACTTATTAAAAAAAATGAGATGTATTTGATGAATAATGGGGGAAAAATGTTGCAAGTTAAATTCTGTAAATTTGATGAAAAACATAACGTTCTTTACGTTTCATATGAGGTTCGTAGAAGTTGGATATATGCAACACTGTTAAGAGAATTATGTCCATTACAAGTAACAGTTAGCGTAATATTAGTCGAAGGTCTCACGATAATTACTGTTTGTTTATAGATGTGGCTAACTTCATAGGAGTGTGACGACGACTACTCTCTAAAACAGCAGATTAAATAGGAGAACACAGCTATCTTATTTTCAGGGTAAATGTGGTTTCTGCATGTACGGCTCCTGGTAACGTAGAAAACATTTATAAGTAGCTGAAAATCGTGATTGAAAAATTGAAAATGAGCTACATCGTTATATTAACATACGCGGGTGGCTGCGTTCTGATGTACCTGAAATAACTTAAAATTCTGTCCTCATATGCTTGCAATGCCTGCACATTTTACTTCTCGTGACTAATGAAGCTAGTTTTTGGCGAATATGTGGGCCCCGTGCCCAGTTTTAGATGAATGTAGAGAATGTTGCAGCAATGGTGGCCAACAATTAACGTACAACTGCTACACTGAAAATGGTAATAACTCGGATGAAAGGTGCCTTTCACACAAATGAACGTTAAATAAAATCCTTTACCTTTTTATGTTAACGAACAGTAATTATATTCTGAGACAAGAAGCGGAAATTATAACATCACAGACCCTTCCATCCACGTAACAAAATGTTAGCGTCCAAGCTTGCGTCATATTCTTCCAAGGACTCGCACAGAAGTAGTTTTAAAAGTAACACAGTCTTTACACATCAGCGTTAACAGTGAACGTTGTATTTTCTTTGATTTTGTTGCATTGCAGACACGATGGTATCTTAGTTTATTATATTTTGTGTTGTCACTTCGTGTCTTGTGACACGCAAGAAAATATTTATTTGGCACTTTTTCCCATTTCCAGACGACAATAGACCTGACTGTTGCCAGCTTACAACGGTAGCGTGCAAATGGCTGCAAGCGAAAACAATAGCTGACTGTAGCACTGTGACAACACTGAGGTATTGCTAAAGAGACGTTTACAAAATCACGTTACACGATTCGTTGAGGCAGGTGCGTGAAGCTGTCAATTAGCCAATTCAGCTTTAGCGACAGTTAATTAGCCTTTGAGATCCTACAATACCGTAGCGAAGTAGCAACATGAACTACAGTTGTGAACATGAGCGAGATGTGACATCAGCTGTGTGAACCAGTGAACTGTTGCCACATATATCATTTTAGCGACGGACGTCTGTTTGTCAGTAGCTGTTTTTTATGACGCCACATGTACGAAATATCATTGTTGGAATTGCACTGTGACAACAGTATGCGTTTACAAAAGTGAATCGACGATAAGGCTTTTACTTACAGGCAGCAGATGCAAACACAAGGAGATGAACACACGTGCCTCTCCCAGTTAGTCCTCAAACTGTCTTCTTTATTCTTTTCGGTCTCTTTTTGCGCCCCCTCTATGGCTACACCCTTGGCGGTGGCCTATCTTGCCACACCCTCGTACTGCCCTAAATGACAAACACGTGAAATTAACCGGACCTGTTAAGTGTCCTACCTCTTCTTGTTTTATCATTTTCAGCAGCACTTATGGCAACAGTTGGCACCAACTACAACTGACGTAGGTTCAATGCAGCTATTTAGCGATGGAAATGTAAGTGCAATTAGCGAAAATGTAAAGAGTCGAACTGTTGAATTGCGTATACCATATCATACAAATGGTTGGGGGGAAATAATACCGTATATACCAGTGGGGGATAAGGCATTTCCATTACTTGAAAATTTAGTGTGATAGTTCCTGCACTCTCTGATTTCTAATGAGTATGGCAATGAATTATTCAATTACAGTTAATGTCTAGATTGGGGTCAGCGCCAGTCATGGTGGTGTTTCCTTGCTGCTAATAAATTGACAACGAGTCAATTTACATTGTAAATCCAAAGATAAATTCAGAACAACTATATTAGGTAATGGGCAAGTCTTCGACGAGTACTTTGATGCATGTTATACACATATTTCGAAAAATTCAGGGGGTGCAGGTGGGGGGCGTCCACTACATTAATTTTAAGGTGAAGTTTGATAGAGGAAGTTAACCAAAACTGGGACGATATTTTGTCTTTAAGTTTTAAAAGATAGAACATAGCGGTCTTATAGATCTTATAATATAATTTTCCTCAAGACATTTAAGTCTCATCTTTATCTATGATAATGATGGACGGTGAATAATTCAATTAAAATGGGTGTCACGGCTGTGTCTCAAACCTGGGTCTTCTTGCTTACTTGGCAGAATGTAATGGTCAACATTTCTGCCTAGTAAGCAAGAAGACGTGGGTTCGAGTAGCAGTCGTGGTAGAAATTTTAATTCAATTCTTCACCTTCCATCATTATCGTAGAAAATAACTGCTTTTGAAAAACATGTAATATTTACTTTATACTGTTATGCACTATTTACATTCTGTTGATAGAAAAAAATAACTAAAAGTTACTATGAAAAAAAAATCAGAAACCTTGAGTTTAAAAATAGTAGCCAAAGTTGGACTCCTAAAAATAACCAAAGTAGCACTACACAAACTTGGAAAGGGTATTAAATCAGAGATGACATAATCTAGTTTCAAAGTAGGTATAATACAACATTTTCCAGGAGGTTATAGAATTTTCCTTTGTAGTCTTTGCTAAACCTAAGAGCCCTATTTTAGGGTATTCCTGTAGGATTTCTTTATGACAGTTTGATTTTATGGCATTTAAGAAAAAGACTAACCCATTTTCCTACCAATTTCGTCTTTGAAAGAATATTCATTGCTATTTCTCTCTGCCAATTGTTCAGCAATTCTTCAGAAGTCATTATGAGTAAGTTGTAGCAAGACAATACTGGACCAACTTTTCTACAAGATGTTTACCGAGAATTATAGGTCTGCTTCTTTTTCTTTTTGTTGCTTTCTCAGGTGTACCATACTTCATGCAGGATAATTTAATAAATGTTGCTTTGGCGTATTAAATAGTTTACTGGTCTTCTTCCAATCAATACTCTTTTTTTGTTCTTAATCAATAAAAAGCACTCCATCTCCCGGCCACAAGTGGTCCATTGGGACCATCCGACCGCCGTGTCATCCGCAGATGAGGAGGCGGATAGGAGGGGCATATGGTCAGCACACTGCTCTCGCGGTCGTTATGATGGTTTGTGTGACTGGAGCCGCAGCTATTCGATGGAGTAGCTCCTCAATTGGCATCACGAGGCTGAGTGCACCCCGAAAAATGGCAACAGCGCGTGGCGCCCCGGGTGGCCACCCATCCAAGTGCTGGCCATGGGAACCGCTGTATCCACTGCGGCAAGGCCGTTGCCTCTTCATCAAAAGCTTTAATCATTTTATACAGACTCAATTTTCTTAGATCACCCTTCTCCATTATCTTATTGGAACGTGCAATAGAATTCCAAGAGAGTAAAAATGTGTGCTAATACTAGAAGACTTTTAACGAGAAAAAGTAAGGGGTCACGTTTAAGCAATTGAAGTGGGTCCAGTTTACACACCTATAGCCTACATTGTACTAATGAAAAAAAATTTTAATCAAATATCTAATTGAAACCGTTTAAACATGAACAGTACCTTAAACCTAACTGTTCAAGAGCACTTTATAAACACGATTGTGGTGTTTATTTCCAGCAATGAAGTTAAATTAAGCCTGTCGTGACACTGATAATAACTCATTTTATTGTTGATATTGCTGTTTTGACTGCGGACTGTTAAACGAAAATGTACAGTAATATTTTAAATAAACAGTACACAGCTGAAGTATTTAACACTGTGATTATGAGTAATCGAAATTTGGTACTTTATATGAAATTAAATAAACCTTGTGTAACACAATAAACGTTTGATTACTGCAGTTAGTAGCGGTCGAAATCACGAAAACTATCGACTTTTACCGATATGTATCGAGGTGAGGGGCTGAGTAACAAATTAGTGGGGCAAACCGCAGCCAGCTCTATTAGAGGTGGCCATGACGTAGTATACTGCCTTGATCCTTATTCAGCCCTCATGTAAGCAAATACACACTTGACAGATCAGCGATAGTAAGAACTTGACGAGTAGAAAGCTATATTACCACATTATCCTCTTTTTTTTTTTTTTTTTTGAAGGGGTGGGGGGAATACGTGGGATACGCAAAATAATGTGAACACCTGTACTTACTTGGGCTTATTAATAAGGGGTTGGACCCCCATTTGCCCATAATACAGCTGCGATTCTTCTTGGAATACTGGCATATAATGATTGTATAGTCTCCAATGGAATGTTTTGTCATTCTTCGATCAGAACATCTTCTAACACCTGTAGTGACTAGGGAGGCGAAATCTACTCCGGAGTCTGCACTCCAGTATCGCCCACAAGGGTTCAATAATGCTCAAATCTGGCGACTGTGCTGGCTAGGTGAGATGCTGCAGTTCAGTTGCGTGCTCCTCATTGTACTGTCCTGGCTGTGTGAATGAGTGCATTATCGCTCTGTAATATGGCATCATTGTTGAATCATGGGGTGCACCTGATCACCTAAAATGTTCTCATAATCATTGGCTGTAACACGGCCTTTGAGAGTAATGAAGGAACCAGCGGAATACCATGATATGGCTGCCTACACCATCACACTTCCACCTCCACGCTTAACCTTGAAATCAAGCAATCAGGATCGTACGCTTCTTTTGGCGTCCTCCAGACGTAAACCCATCCCAATGTTGGAAATAACTAAAACGTTGACCCGTCGGACCATATGATTTTTTTCCACTAATCAGACGTCCAGGAGTTATGCTCCTGACACCATGATTTACGCTTGTTTGCGTTGGTTGTCGTCACTAGTGGTTTCGGTATAGCAGTTCGTCCATGAATATTCGCTTTATCGAGTTCTCGGCGGACAGTGTCGATAGATACGGGGTCTAGAAGATGGCTATTGAGCTCTGCCGTCACTTTAGCTGCCTTAGTTTTGTGTTGTTTTAACACAATTCGTGTTAGCATACGACAACCTCTGTCATTTAATTTTGATATGCGCCCACTATTGCGTTTACAATATGATGTATTTCCACGTTTTGTGTAGACTGTCATGACTGTTGAAACAGTTGCTCTTGAAACATTCAGTAAGTTGGTTGTCTTGGTTACTGATGCGCCAGCTAATCGGACCCCCACAATCTACCGTCTTTGGAACTCTGTTAGGTCTTTCATTGCACGTCGACCTCGGTCTCTGAATGCATACACGAAGTGTGCATTACTCGTAAACAATCTGCACTGATGCCTAGTCCGTACTGAACACGCACAGTCCAGCGCGATACGAGCCTTATCTGCATTGTTGATCGTCAAACACAACCACCCAATTACTACCACTGTTCACATTATTTTGCCTATCCCTGTACGTCTGCGAAGGGAAGGGGGGATGCAGCCTGGCAGCCCCCCTTCCCCCATGGCGAATCTAGGAGGAGGGGGACTGGAAAAGCCAGTGTTCAGCAGGACATTTCCAGTCCTAGAAATGGGAGTGTTAGCATCACACGTGATCCGCTGCTTAGACAAAGCCTGTGCCATTAAAAGAACATGCTCACCAAATGTTTTCAGATAATTTGTCACTCATGATACTTTCCATTGTCACCTTTAGCATCACCTGAAAGTTACTATGTAACAATCCAAACCACTACAGAACATACACCATAACCCCCTCCCCCCCCCCCTCCTAGTTATAAGAAGAGTATACGTTTTATGTAATGTACAGCACATGTAGCCTCTTGAGGTAACATTATATGTCCCCATAGGTTAGAAGTTCAAGTTTTGGTCTCCCTGTGACACTCAGTCGCTTCATTGAGTGGCTTGCAAGAGATTTGTCAGCAGCAGCTCCCATCACACAGTTTATGCTGACATGGTGTTATCTATATTTATGTTATATTAAGTTTAGCAATCACTTTCTTACCAGTGGTCTTCCGATTACCCTCCTGACTTATAAGTAAGTTTAATTTTCCTTCCAATCTGACAAAGGTGTCCCATGAACTCTATACTGTTACATGACACTTGGTACAGTATATTTAGATCCCTTTACTGGACTTGTGATTGTTCTCACAGACACATTAACTATTCTAGCATCAACGATTTCCTCTTCCAGAAGGCCAGCAAGAAATAGCATGATAACAGATTATCACATCACCATAATCATCACAGACGCCATGGAATACTTGGACAGATGTTATGGTTAAAATAGTAACAAAATATGTCAGAGCGTTAATAATAAGTTAGAGAATATGCTGCACAGATGAAGTTCTAAACCTTGAATTGTTCACTTCGGGTGGTAGTCGAGGGAAGTGTGTTGGGTTCCTTTCTATTCGCGTGATATATTAACGACCTGACAGACAATACTAATAGTAAACTGCAGATGATGCAGTTATCTATAATGAAGTACAGTCTAAAAGAAACGTCACAAATATTCAGTCAGACCGAGCGGTCTATGGCGCTGCAGTCATGGACTGTGCGGCTGGTCCCGGCGGAGGTTCGAGTCCTCCCTCGGGCATGGGTGTTTGTGTTTGTCCTTAGGATAATTTAGGTTAAGTAGTGTGTAAGCTTAGGGACTGATAACCTTAGCAGTTAAATCCCATAAGATTTCACACACATTTGAACATATTCAGTCAGATCTTGATAAGATTTCTAAGTGGTGCAGAGATTGGCAGCTTTCTTTAAATATTCAGAAATGTAAAATGGTACGTTTCACAAATAGAAAAAAAATAGTATCCTATGACGGGCTGTGACTATAATACACTACTGGCCATTAAAACTGCTACATCACGAAGATGACGTGCTACAGACGCGAATTTAACCGACACGAAGAAGATGCTACGATATGCAAATGATTAGCTTTTCAGAGCATTCACACGAGGTTGGCGCCGGTGGCGACACCTACAACGTGCTGACATGAGGAAAGTTTCGATCCCTGCGAAACCCTACATTTCAGCAGGGTAATGCACGACCGCATGTTGCAGGTCCTGTACGGGCCTTTCTGGATACAGAAAATGTTCGACTGCTGCCCTGGCCAGCACATTCTCCAGATCTCTCACCTACTGAAAACGTCTGGTCAATGGTGGCCGAGCAACTGGCTCGTCACAATACGTCAGTCACTACTCATGATGAACTGTGGTATCGTGTTGATGCTGCATGGGCAACTGTACCTGTACACGCCATCCAAGCTCTATTTGACTCATTGCCCAGGCGTATCAAGGCCTTTATTACGGCCAGAGGTGGTTATTCTGGGTACTGATTTCTCAGGATCTATGCACCCAAATTGCATGAAAATGTAATCACATGTCAATTCTATTATAATATATTTGTCCAATGAATACCCGTTTATCATCTGCATTTCTTCTTGGTGTAGCAATTTTAATGGCCAGTAGTGTATCATTGAGTCGCAATTTGAATCGGCAAACTCATACCTGAGTGTAACACCTTTTCCCGCCATGAACCATAGACCTTGCCATCAGTGGGGTGGCTTGTATACTGCAGCGATACAGATAGCCGCACTGAAGATGCAACCACAATCGAGGGGTATCTGTTGAAGGAGCAGACAACCTTATGGTTCCTGAAGAGGGGCAGCAGCCTGAAAAACTGAGATAACCAATCAAAGTATGAGCTAAAGCTACACACCATTTTCTTAGCTACGTTAATACATGGTGTACCTATCGCACTTTTTCTTCTTTGCACAGTAAAAGCTGCAGCTTAAGTTTTAGAAAGAAGTTCTTAGCTTCTCAGAGTTTGTAAAGCTGACGTTTACACAAGGCAAATGATTGTGGGCTAGTTTCAACCTCACACTTAGTATGCCAGAATTTCTTTTTCTTTTTTGCGTGCAGGGCTTCATTGGGTTGTAAGGCGATTATTGAAGACTTCTGTAATAAATTAGAGCAGCCTCTAATGAAGCTCAACACCAAGGACAGTCCTGACGCATTCTGCATCTGCGATGAAGCTGATCTGTGGTATGTTGTTACACCTGGGGAGTTACAGCAATGGGTAAAAGGTATGTTCATAAAAGAACTCATGCAGACCGAGGGGAAACTCATACTCTCCTTGGATATGTGTGTGTAAGTGGGACAAAGATACAACCTCCAATATTTTTCCCAGGGAGTTTGATGGAGTGAACAGCTAAGATGGAGTTGTTTGCTGAATGTTGTGGTGAAACTGTTAACAGTGGTGTGGACCACCAGCAATATATTCCTGCGATAGTTCATGTTCTTCAACAATTTCGTTTCCCCCCATCCAATCAGTTGCCTCGATTATGGTCTCCCATGCGTCCTACATCAGTCCAGCAATGATAAAGATGGCAGAGGGGAACAAAATCTTCTTACTTATTTTTCCTGTGCAGAATACACACCGTCTGCAGCCCCTGAATTTACATGTCACAGAAATCACACTGTACAGAAAGTGCTAGATTTTATATGAAAGAAAATCCAATAGAGAAACCCAATAGGACGAACTTCCATACAATTCGGAATGCAGCTTTTGTCTGACTTTCAGCCAGAAGAATATTTCTAATCTTTCTAAGAAAACAGAACTTTTTCCGTTCAGCAAGAAGCAATTTCTAGAGAAGCTATCATGCCATCGCTGCTTACACAAAACGCCACAGATTTCCGACCACATAAAACAATCGGCCTCCAACACATCCTTCAGGAGCCAAGGGTAGAAAAACATACGGGAGGTCAAATGTTTCATTCCTTAATGGTGTGCTTCCGTGTGTCCTGCGGAGTTATTGTTTTCACCTTATGCACAGTGTTTCGACGATCCAGCCATACGTCTTCTTCAGGTGCTGCGACTGCATGGACTGCATGGACTGCAACATGCCTATGAGCTATTGTTGGTCCAGCGCCGATGTTTATGGCAAACGTATCTCTTTTTTTTTTTTTAATGAGATTGAAGGCACAAAATCCAACAAACGCATTCTTGAGAGAGAGCACTCTTACATGTAAATAACATCGAATATCACAAAATATACTTCTATTACATAAATAACAAAGTTCCTAAATTTGTTGCAAATGTGAAGATGCATAAATTTTTTATACTAGAATACAGAAGGACGCGAACCTACGAGTAATTCCTTAACTCCATGTCCCTAACCAAAACATCACTCTGAATACATACAACTCTCAACAATATTATCTTTCATCTTAGGATCTCCTGAAGGCTTTTATCACCAATGTATCGTTAACTGACATATAATTATAACAAATTGTATCAAGAGTGACATATTTATAATAAAATCATCAACACTCCACTTTCATGAAATAGCATACTATCATAACATACAAGTTATAATATGAAAACAAACAAATACGACGAAATCAAATATGACATCTCCAAAGTTCTTCGTCTGTTGACTGTTATCGAGTGTTGTGGTAGCATCGAGTGAGACGCACTTTTGGCATTGTTTCCAAGTAAACCGAAATAATACCACGACTATTTGTTCAGTTTTGTTTGTTTGTATTTGTTGAGTTCAATTCCTAACCTCTTAGGTCCTCTTTCCTTTGCCATAATTAAACCAAGCGATACCAAGACATTTTCCATAATTTGCATTAATATTAAATTGTTGTTGAATTATATTAACAATATACTTTTTAAAGAGGTACTCATATCTAAATATGGTCTAGAACCTGAAAATTTCTTTTACCACTCTCGTAGCTACACCAATGCACTTTCAATAACGCCTACTATCGACCTCATGACCGCCACAAAAATTTTTAAAAATGCAAATTTCGTTCATTGTTGTTGGTTTTTACTCTCAACATACTTTTTGAAGAGATATTGATGTGTAAATAAGGCCCTGAACAACGAATATTGAATAGGACATTCGTTGGAGAACGTGAAAACTGCTACTGAGACTTATATTTTTGGATATCGCAAGGCTTAAAATTTGTAAATCGAATTCCTATATTGCATGTTTATCACTAGCGCACTACTGTTCTAATTTGCACGCCCTTGACTGCAATGAAACAATTTTGTTAGTTACCCATCTTCATTTAGAAACGTGTATGTACTTTTTGAGGCGGGGTGTGTTCCTTGTGACAATGCCTAGCGACAATATGATCTCATACTGCGGATTATTTCCTCAGAAAGTGATCTGTGTTTACCAAGGTTTAACGTTCGCTAGCTCTGGTCTGCGTCAACGCCTAGCAAAAAAGTGATTTCATACTGCCGAATACTGCCTCAGAAAGTTCTCGGTGTTAACTGACGTTTGGCGGTCGCTAGCTATTTTTTGAAAGTATTGCTGGATTTTTTAAATTTTCTTCCTACTGTGCATATGTGCATTTACCGTCATGGTGAAAACTCATGAATTAAACCCTACAAAGAAAAAGTACATTGAGGTTCTGCGCAATGAAGGCATAAGCAACAGTGAAATTGGGAAGAAACCGTTTGTATTCTGCTGTGTGGCGAACACTGCAGAAGCTGATGGTCAAAGGAAATATAGAAAATTTACCACTAAGTAGATGCCCACGTATTTCTTCTCCACAGGAGGACAGAATACTTCGTCGAGTAAGCCCGAAAGACGGGAGTGCTACATCAGGCTGAATTGGCAAAAGCGTGGCAAGAGACAACAGGAATTGATTCCAGATTATCAGTTGTTAGGAAAAGACTCTTTGCAGTGGGAATGAAGGCAAGAGTTGCCAAGAACCCATCTTTAGCTGCTGCAACGAGGAATAAGAGGCTAGCATGGGCCAGACTGCAAGTAAACTGGAGAAGACAGCAGTGTGGAATTGTGGTACTTTCAGATGAAAGCTGATTTTCCATGATGAGTGACAAACCATAGCTCGTCAGGTGTGAATCCAATCAAACGATGGACCTTACTGCCTTGTGGGAACCATGAAACATGCACCTTCGGTAATGTTGTGTGGAGTAATGAGTTACCAAGGTGTTGGAAGGTTGTACTTTGTGCAGGAAACAATGAACAGTGATCAATACAGAATTGTTATTTGGCACCCTCTGATGTTCACTGCACGTAACGCTTTCTGGGATGCGCCTTGGATTTTCCAACAGGGTCTGGCTCCGTGCCACATATGAGAAAAAGTGAGTTTTGTTATTTTATCTTTGTAATACAATGTCCGGGTTACTTCTGTTACATATCGTTCAAATCTATCGTTTCAGATTCGTTCTGTCATGACTGAATTGGATATCAGTGAACTTCCTTAATCCAATTGAGGATCTGTGGCAAGTGTTCGGGAAAGGGGTTCAGAAGAAGAAGCCTGCAACAAAATAGGAGCTGTTGGAGGTGATTGTGAAGGCTTTCCACCATGAAATTGACATCAGTAGCGTTAAAAAATTGATCGAGTCCATGCCTGTCAGAGTGAAGGCAGTTGTATGGGCCAAAGGGTGTCCAACAAAATACTAAGATCGTTTAAAGTATGACTACTGAATAATGCACTTGTGAAACACAATATTTTGCACTATGACCAAATTAGATGGAAATTTCATCAAAATATTTAATATTTAAATTCAGTATCATCAGTGACATTGCATGTCATTATACAGATATGTATGTACTGTTGACATATTTCCTTGAATTAAAATATTAGAAACAATCTTGTCCATCATTATAATGGTCGTTTTCACTTGTAGACTACCCTTCTTAAGAAATATTTGAAATTTCAAAGACAAATGGGTTTTTAGAAGTTCTGTACCAAAATTCTCAAAATTCTGTAGGTGTGTGCAACACTTTAGAACAGTAGTGTACATTAAAGTAGTGGCTCAATATGGATTATATCCCAGCTGGCCCATTGTTCTCCTTATCAACAAGGTCAAATGTCAGTGCCCTTCATTCTGAGGAAGTTGTGTAACTTACCTCCAATGTCATTGTCCTCCCCTAACCTGTCCCTATCCCCTACCTGTCCCTCCTCCCTATATCGGCCAATTGTGGATCAAGTGTGTTCTGTACACGATAGTGAGAGCACTATGAAGTGTCATCAGCAGCATGAGACATCAGCCGCCATGCAGAATAAGAAAGGAAATCGACATGCAAGCATTAACCTATTCCTCTCTGCAGCCCAACAAGTCTACAATAGCAGAACATTGCATTGAAAATGGTCATAAAATGAATTACAAGCAAATAAACTCCTGACTAACACCTATAAAGTTAGGGAGTGCATTCTCAAAGAAGCAGCTGAAATCGCTGTACCTGATAATTTAATCAACAGGGACACTGGCTTTCACCTGAGCGAGGCATGGGAGCCAATATTGAGCTCCATCAAAGCTAAATGTGATACTCAGGTGCAAAGTGCAACAGACACAGCGAGCAGAGGGCTACTGAGACTCTCCCCTCCACTATCGCAGCCCCATGAACCTCCACCATTGAACACAGCACAGGTCTGATGACACCTGAACTTTGGACTAGCAAGTATGAACACCATGAGTCCACTGCAGACACTTCATTCCATCAGCACCATCAGATGATCTTGGGACAGTTGTCTGGTGGAATATAAAGGGTGATCAAAAACTTTCCATTCAAAGGCCATGCAGTCCACAATGGATATGCCAATTATGCAAAATCGACATGAACATTGAGGCAATCATTCCACAATGCAGTAGATTGAAGAATCTCATTTGTAAAAACACTGTATTCTGCTAAGTGAAGAAGTCCATTACTTCCATCTCTACATGCTCTTGCATCTTCCCTCCTAGGCCTTTTCTAAGGGAGTGAAGGTGTGATAATCGCTTGGGGAGAGATCAGGATTATACGGAGGATGCTCAAGTTTCTCCCAAAGTCCATAATGGATGAGGCTGGCGTCCCAGATAGAGCAGCACCTTGTGTTGAACCACGATCAGCACAGAACTTACAAGGGAACCTCCCCATCGCACCCCCCTCAGATTTAGTTATAAGTTGGCACAGTGGATAGGCCTTGAAAAACTGAACACAAATCAATCGAGAAAACAGGAAGAAGTTGTGTGGAATTATGAAAAAAATTAGCAAAATGTACAAACTGAGTATTCCATGCGCAAGATATGCAACATCAAGGAGAATGTGAGCTCAGGAGCGCCGTGGTCCCGTGCTTAGCGTGAGCAGCTTCGGAATAAGAGGTCCTTGGTTCAAGTCTTCCCTCGAGTGTAAACTTTAATTTTTTATTTTCAGACAATTATTATCTGTCCGTCCGATGCGATCACTTTTTTGGGAGTGATTATCACATCCACAAGAAAGCCTAAATCGGGCAAGATAGAATAATCTTTTTACCCATTCGCCAAGTGTACAAGTTAGGTGGGTCGACAACATATTCCTGTCATGTGACGCACATGCCGTCACCAGTTTCGTATAGAATATACCAGACGTGTTTTCCTGTGGAGGAATCGGTTGACCTATGACCTTGCGATCAAATGTTTTCGGTTCCCATTGGAGAGGCACGACCTTTCGTCTACTAATCGCACGGTTTTGGGGTGCGGTCGCAAAACACAGACACTAAAGTTATTACAGTGAACAGAGACGTCAATGAACGAACGGACAGATCATAACTTTGCGAAAATAGAGAAAGTAAACTTTTCACTCGATGGAAGACTTGAACCAAGGACCTCTCGTTCTGCAGCTGCTCACGGTAACCACTGGACCACGGCGCTTCCGAGCTCAGAGTATCCTTGATGTTGCCTGTCTTGCGCATGGGCTACTCAGTTTGTATATTTTGCTTATTTTTTTTCATAGTTCCACGCAACTTCTTCCTGTTTTCTCGATTGATCTGTGTTCAGTTTTTCAAGGCCTCTCCACTGTGCCAACTTATAACTAAATCTGAGGGGGATGCGATGGGGAGGTTCCCTTGTTAGCACACCATTCCACAATGATCATCTGACATGCTGTCCCATGCACATTTTTTTTTTTTTTTGTCGTCAGTCTACTGACTGGTTTGATGCGGCCCGCCACAAATTCCTTTCCTGTGGTAACCTCTTTATCTCAGAGTAGCACTTGCAACCTACGTCCTCAATTATTTGCTCGACGTATTCCAATCTCTGTCTTCCTCTACAGTTTTTGCCCTCTACATCTCCCTCTAGTACCATGGAAGTCATTCCCTCATGTCTTAGCAGATGTCCTATCATCCTGTCCCTTCTCCTTATCAGTGTTTTCCACATATTCCTTTCCTCTCCGATTCTGTGTAGAACCTCCTCATTCCTTACCTTATCAGTCCACCTAATTTTTAATATTCGTCTATAGCACCACATCTCAAATGCTTCGATTCTCTTCTGTTCCGATTTTCCCACAGTCCATGTTTCACTACCATACAATGCAGTACTCCAGACGTACATCCTCAGAAATTTCTTCCTCAAATTAAGGCCGGTATTTGATATTAGTAGACTTCTCTTGGCCAGAAATGCCTTTTTTGCCATAGCGAATCTGCTTTTGATGTCCTCCTTGCTCCGTCCGTCATTGGTTATTTTACTGCCTAGGTAGCAGAATTCCTTAACTTCATTGACTTCGTGACCATCAATCCTGATGTTAAGTTTCTCGCTGTTCTCATTTCTACTACTCCTCATTACCTTCGTCTTTCTCCGATTTACTCTCAAACCATACTGTGTACTCATTAGACTGTTCATTCCGTTCAGCAGATCATTTAATTCTTCTTCACTTTCACTCAGGATAGCAATGTCATCAGCGAATCGTATCATTGATATCCTTTCACCTTGTATTTTAATTCCACTCCTGAACCTTTCTTTTATTTCCATTATTGCTTCCTCGATGTACAGATTGAAGAGTAGGGGCGAAAGGCTACAGCCTTGTCTTACACCCTTCTTAATACGAGCACTTCTACATCTACATCTACATCTATACTCCGCGAGCCACCTTACGGTGTGTGGCGGAGGGTACTTATTGTACCACTATCTGATCCCCCCTTCCCTGTTCCATTCACGAATTGTGCGTGGAAAAAACGACTGCTTGTAAGTCTCCGTATTTGCTCTAATTTCTCGGATCTTTTCGTTGTGATCATTACGCGAGATATATGTGGGCGGTAGTAATATGTTGCCCATCTCTTCCCGGAATGTGCTCTCTCGTAATTTCGATAATAAACCTCTCCGTATTGCGTAACGCCTTTCTTGAAGTGTCCGCCACTGGAGCTTGTTCAGCATCTCCGTAACGCTCTCGCGCTGACTAAATGTCCCCATGACGAATCGCGCTGCTTTTCGCTGGATCATGTCTATCTCTTCTATTAATCCAACCTGGTAAGGGTCCCATACTGATGAGCAATACTCAAGAATCGGACGAACAAGCGTTTTGTAAGCTACTTCTTTCGTCGATGAGTCACATTTTCTTAGAATTCTTCCTATGAATCTCAACCTGGCGCCTGCTTTTCCCACTATTTGTTTTATGTGATCATTCCACTTCAGATCGCTCCGGATAGTAACTCCTAAGTATTTTACGGTCGTTACCGCTTCCAATGATTTACCACCTATGGCATAATCGTACTGGAATGGATTTCTGCCCCTATGTATGCGCATTATATTACATTTATCTACGTTTAGGGAAAGCTGCCAGCTGTCGCACCATGCATTAATCCTCTGCAGGTCCTCCTGGAGTACGTACGAGTCTTCTGATGTTGCTACTTTCTTGTAGACAACCGTGTCATCTGCAAATAGCCTCACGGAGCTACCGATGTTGTCAACTAAGTCATTTATGTATATTGTAAACAATAAAGGTCCTATCACGCTTCCCTGCGGTACTCCCGAAATTACCTCTACATCTGCAGATTTTGAACCGTTAAGAATGACATGTTGTGTTCTTTCTTCTAGGAAATCCTGAATCCAATCACAAACCTGGTCCGATATTCCGTAAGCTCGTATTTTTTTCACTAAACGTAAGTGCGGAACCGTATCAAATGCCTTCCTGAAGTCCAGGAATACGGCATCAATCTGCTCGCCAGTGTCTACGGCACTGTGAATTTCTTGGGCAAATAGGGCGAGCTGAGTTTCACATGATCTCTGTTTGCGGAATCCATGTTGGTTATGATGAAGGAGATTTGTATTATCTAAGAACGTCATAATACGAGAACATAAAACATGTTCCATTATTCTACAACAGATTGACGTAAGTGAAATAGGCCTATAATTATTCGCATCTGATTTATGACCCTTCTTGAAAATGGGAACGACCTGCGCTTTCTTCCAGTCGCTAGGTACTTTACGTTCTTCCAGCGATCTACGATAAATTGCTGATAGAAAGGGGGCAAGTTCTTTAGCATAATCACTGTAGAATCTTAAGGGTATCTCGTCTGGTCCGGATGCTTTTCCGCTACTAAGTGATAGCAGTTGTTTTTCAATTCCGATATCGTTTATTTCAATATTTTCCATTTTGGCGTCCGTGCGACGGCTGAAGTCAGGGACCGTGTTACGATTTTCCGCAGTGAAACAGTTTCGGAACACTGAATTCAGTATTTCTGCCTTTCTTCGGTCGTCCTCTGTTTCGGTTCCATCGTGGTCAACGAGTGACTGAATAGGGGATTTAGATCCGCTTACCGATTTTACATATGACCAAAACTTTTTAGGGTTCTTGTTTAGATTGTTTGCCAATGTTTTATGTTCGAATTCGTTGAATGCTTCTCTCATTGCTCTCTTTACGCTCTTTTTCGCTTCGTTCAGCTTTTCCTTATCAGCTATGATTCGACTACTCTTAAACCTATGATGAAGCTTTCTTTGTTTCCGTAGTACCTTTCGTACATGATTGTTATACCACGGTGGATCTTTCCCCTCGCTTTGGACCTTAGTCGGTACGAACTTATCTAAGGCGTACTGGACGATGTTTCTGAATTTTTTCCATTTTTGTTCCACATCCTCTTCCTCAGAAATGAACGTTTGATGGTGGTCACTCAGATATTCTGCGATTTGTGCCCTATCACTCTTGTTAAGCAAATATATTTTCCTTCCTTTCTTGGCATTTCTTATTACACTTGTAGTCATTGATGCAACCACTGACTTATGATCACTGATACCCTCTTCTACATTCACGGAGTCGAAAAGTTCCGGTCTATTTGTTGCTATGAGGTCTAAAACGTTAGCTTCACGAGTTGGTTCTCTAACTATCTGCTCGAAGTAATTCTCGGACAAGGCAGTCAGGATAATGTCACAAGAGTCTCTGTCCCTGGCTCCAGTTCTGATTGTGTGACTATCCCATTCTATACCTGGTAGATTGAAGTCTCCCCCTATTACAATAGTATGATCACGAAACTTCTTCACGACGTTCTGCAGGTTCTCTCTGAGGCGCTCAGCTACTACGGTTGCTGATGCAGGTGGTCTATAGAAGCATCCGACTATCATATCTGACCCACCTTTGATACTTAACTTAACCCAGATTATTTCACATTCGCATTCGCTAATAACTTCACTGGATATTATTGAATTCTTTACTGCTATAAATACTCCTCCACCATTGGCGTTTATCCTATCCTTGCGGTATATATTCCATTCTGTGTCTAGGATTTCGTTACTGTTCACTTCCGGTTTTAACCAACTTTCCGTTCCTAATACTATATGCGCACTATTTCCTTCAATAAGAGATACTAATTCAGGAACCTTGCCCTGGATACTCCTGCAGTTTACCAATATTACGTTAACTTTTCCTGTTTTTGGTCTCTGAGGACGGACATTCTTTATCAACGATGATAATGTCCTCTCTGGTAAGCCGTCAGGTATTTTATCGTTTCGCCCAAGGGGGGGTCCCTCTAACCAAAAAAACCCCCGTGTGCACGCCACACGTACTCTGCTACCCTAGTAGCTGCTTCCGGTGTGTAGTGCACGCCTGACCTGTCTAGGGGGGCCCTACAGTTCTTCACCCAATAACGGAGGTCGATGAATTTGCAACCATTATAGTCGCAGAGTCGTCTGAGCCTCTGGTTTAGACCCTCCACACGGCTCCAAACCAGAGGACCGCGATCGACTCTGGGCACTATGCTGCAGATATTAAGCTCAGCTTGCACTCCGCGTGCGATGCTGGTTGTCTTCACCAAATCAGCCAGCCGCCGGAAGGAACCAAGGATGGCCTCAGAACCCAAGCGGCAGGCGTCATTCGTTCCGACATGTGCTACTATCTGCAGCCGGTCACACCCAGTGCGTTCAATAGCTGCCGGAAGGGCCTCCTCCACATTACGGACGAGACCCCCCGGCAAGCACACCGAGTGCACACTGGCATTCTTCCCCGACCTACCCGCTATTTTCCTGAGGGGCTCCATAACCCGCCTAACGTTGGAGCTCCCTATAACTAATAGGCCCGCCCTCTGTGACTGTCGGGACCTTGCCGGAGAATCGGCCACTGGCCCAACAGGCGAGGCACCCTGTGGTGGCTCGGAAACGATGTCATCACCACTAGGAAGCACCCCGTACCTGTTGGAAAGGGGTAAGGCAGCTGCCACGCGGCCAGATCCCACCTTCGCCTTTCGGCCAGGCACGCGCGAGCCCACCACTGTCCGCCACTCACCCTGGAGTGATGGCTGACCGGTAAGATGCTCACTGCCGGAAGACGCAGCGACATCAGGGGTTCCATGTGATTCCAAGGCCACCGAAGTAGGCATAGGTCTCACCACAGTTGCCCCAACGCCACTACGAGCCGACGCCTGCGCCTCGAGCTCGATGAGCCTAACAGACAAAGCCTCCACCTGCCCCCGAAGAGTGGCCAATTCTCCTTGCGTCCGCTCACAACAACCACAGCCCCTACACATGACTATGTTTACCCTACTCTATACGGTGACAAATTCCCAAGATAATCTTCTGATGAGCTACTCTGATAATCAAGAAACACTCACTGAAATACGAGACGCGAAAACTACGCTAGGTTTTCCCAGAAAAACTATTTAAAAGCTAAGCGCAGCAAATAAGTACAAAAACGCTTTATACAAACAGTACTCGCTGCTGCTGGTGCTGTCGCTCTGGCTGTCACAAGACAACTGCCGATTCAAGTGACTAGTGGCTAACGGCCGCGAAACAAACAAAAGACGGTTTTAGGGCGCTTTCTGTTCTAAACGATCAAGAAAACACTAAGAAATCTAACACGAAAACTACGTAAAGTTTTATCAAGAACTGTTAGTTACTATGCAGAGCAGATAAACACAAATAGAACCCCTTCCTTAGTGGAAGGTCGTAAACAAAATGCAAAATAAACGCTTTATACAAACAGTACTCGCTGCTGCTGGTGCTGTCGCTCTGGCTGTCACAAGACAACTGCCGATTCAAGTGACTAGTGGCTAACGGCCGCGAAACAAACAAAAGACGGTTTTAGGGCGCTTTCTGTTCTAAACGATCAAGAAAACACTAAGAAATCTAACACGAAAACTACGTAAAGTTTTATCAAGAACTGTTAGTTACTATGCAGAGCAGATAAACACAAATAGAACCCCTTCCTTAGTGGAAGGTCGTTAACAAAATGCAAAATAAACGCTTTATACAAACAGTACTCGCTGCTGCTGGTGCTGTCGCTCTGGCTGTCACAAAACAACTGCCGATTCAAGTGACTAGTGGCTAACGGCCGCGAAACAAACAAAAGACGGTTTTAGGGCGCTTTCTGTTCTAAACGATCAAGAAAACACTAAGAAATCTAACACGAAAACTACGTAAAGTTTTATCAAGAACTGTTAGTTACTATGCAGAGCAGATAAACACAAATAGAACCCCTTCCTTAGTGGAAGGTCGTAAACAAAATGCAAAATAAACGCTTTATACAAACAGTACTCGCTGCTGCTGGTGCTGTCGCTCTGGCTGACACAAGACAACTTCGTTCTTAATCGTCCACTCTTATTATTCCCTCTTGGTTGTTGTACATATTGTATATGACCCGTCTCTCCTATAGCTTACCCCTACTTTTTTCAGAATCTCGAACAGCTTACACCATTTTATATTGTCGAACGCTTTTTCCAGGTCGACAAATCCTATGAAAGTGTCTTGATTTTTCTTTAGCCTTGCTTCCATTATTAGCCGTAACGTCAGAATTGCCTCTCTCGTCCCTTTACTTTTCCTAAAGCCAAACTGATCGTCACCTAGCGCATTCTCAATTTTCTTTTCCATTCTTCTGTATATTATTCTTGTAAGCAGCTTCGATGCATGAGCTGTTAAGCTGATTGTGCGATAATTCTCGCACTTGTCAGCTCTTGCCGTCTTCGGAATTGTGTGGATGATGCTTTTCCGAAAGTCAGATGGTATGTCGCTAGACTCATATATTCTACTCACCAACGTGAATAGTCGTTTTGTTGCCACTTCCCCCAATGATTTTACAAATTCTGATGGAATGTTATCTATCCCTTCTGCCTTATTTGACCGTAAGTCCTCCAAAGCTCTTTTAAATTCCTATCTCTTCAAAATCGACACCTGTTTCTTCTTCTATCACATCAGACAAATCTTCACCCTCATAGAGGCTTTCAATGTATTCTTTCCACCTATCTGCTCTCTCCTCTGCATTTAACAGTGGAATTCCCGTTGCACTCTTAATGTTACCACTGTTGCTTTTAATGTCACCAAAGGTTGTTTTGACTTTCCTGTATGCTGAGTCTGTCCTTCCGACAATCATATCTCAGCTTCCCTGCACTTCCTATTTATTTCATTCCTCAGCGACTTGTATTTCTGTATTCCTGATTTTCCCGGAACATGTTTGTACTTCCTCCTTTCATCAATCAACTGAAGTATTTCTTCTGTTACCCATGGTTTCTTCGGAGCTACCTTCTTTGTACCTATGTTTTCCTTCCCAACTTCTGTGATGGCCCTTTTTAGAGATGTCCATTCCTCTTCAACTGTACTGCCTACTGCGCTATTCCTTATTGCTGTATCTATAGCGTTAGAGAACTTCAAACGTACCTCGTCATTCCTTAGTACTTCCGTATCCCACTTCTTTGCGTATTGATTCTTCCTGACTAATGTCTTGAACTTCAGCCTACTCTTCATCACTACTATATTGTGATCTGAGTCTATATCTGCTCCTGGGTACGCCTTACAATCCAGTATCTGATTTCGGAATCTCTGTCTGACCATGATGTAATCTAATTGAAATCTTCCCGTATCTCCCGGCCTTTTCCAAGTATACCTCCTCCTCTTGTGATTCTTGAACAGGGTATTCGCTATTACTAGCTGAAACTTATTACAGAACTCAATTAGTCTTTCTCCTCTTTCATTCCTTGTCCCAAGCCCATATTCTCCTGTAACCTTTTCTTCTACTCCTTCCCCTACAACTGCATTCCAGTCGCCCATGACTATTAGATTTTCGTCCCTCTTTACATACTGCATTACCCTTTCAATATCCTCATACTCTTTCTCTATCTGTTCATCTTCAGCTTGCGACGTCGGCATGTATACCTGAACTATCGTTGTCGGTGCTGGTCTGCTGTCGATTCTGATTAGAACAACCCGGTCACTGAACTGTTCACAGTAACACACCCTCTGCCCTACCTTCCTATTCATAACGAATCCTACACCTGTTATACCATTTTCTGCTGCTGTTGATATTATCCGATACTCACCTGACCAGAAATCCTTGTCTTCCTTCCACTTCACTTCACTGACCCCTACTAAATCTAGATTGAGCCTTTGCATTTCCCTTTTCAGATTTTCTAGTTTCCCTACCACGTTCAAGCTTCTGACATTCCGTGCCCCGACTCGCAGAACGTTATCCTTTCGTTGATTATTCAATCTTTTTCTCATGGTAACCTCCCCCTTGGCAGTCCCCTCCCGGAGATCCGAATGGGGGGACTATTCCGGAATCTTTTGCCAATGGAGAGATCATCATGACACTTCTTCAATTACAGGCCACATGTCCTGTGGATACACGTTACGTGTCTTTAATGCAGTGGTTTCCATTGCCTTCTGCATCCTCATGTCGTTGATCATTGCTGATTTTTCCGCCTTTAGGGGCAATTTCCCACCCCTGAACCTCTATCCGCTCCTCCGCCCTCTTTGACAAGGCCGTTGGCAGAGTGAGGCTGACTTCTTATGCCGGAAGTCTTCGGCCGCCAATGCTGATTATTTATCAAAATTTAGGCAGTGGCGGGGATCGAACCCGGGACCGAAGACGTTTTGATTATGAATCAAAGGCGCTACCCCTAGACCACGGGTATCCCCATTCTTAGTATTGGGATTGATGGCTACTGGTGTTTGTTCTTCGCAGCCAAGAAAAAAATAACAGCACATTGGCCCTGTTTTGATGCATATAGTAATAAATTCACCATAGTTCACATTTCTGCATTTACCACATGCATGTTGGAAAGGCACATATGTAAAACAAAAGCCATGCCTATATGTCAGTGCTTATATGCCTGCATCAGAATCGCACTATTTGCATATACATTGCAGCAACATCCTCACCTGGGAACCTTTTGATAGCCTCTAATATCATGAACTTTCACTGATCATATCTGGCAGTACACCTGAGAGCAATGGAAGTGGCATGTACACGAGAAACTCCTAAGATTAAATATTATTTTATTATATATTATTCACAATTGTACAAAGTGTTATTGTCTTTTTTCTCTCTCTCTCTACAGCATTCTTTCTACTGTATCTCTCAAATAACTGTTTCTTACATGCTTTAAATACACACAGTATCTCAGTCAAACAGGAGGGACCAACAAACAGTCTCGGTATTCTGTCTGTAAATTTCTCTTGTATGGATTTAATACTTGTGAGGATGACAGTAGCTGGCTTTGGCACTGTGTGAGAACATGAATTTATTCTTTTTTCTAAGTCATTCACATCCATGCTACAGTTGCACAAATGGAAATGAGTACTGCTTTGACATGTCAGTTACTCAGGCTGTCTGTTGTAATCCATAATGCATTTTGTACACAGGTAGATCACACAAGTTCAAAACACCTGAATGATACGAATAAACAGTGAAATCTCAAGATGTTAGCTTGAATGTTGTGTCCACATACATTTAGACAGTGGATGCCTTATGGCGGAGAGGCAGATGAGAAAGGTCATAATAGTTACTCATCTGGCATCAATGTATTCCATCTCACCTTATCGACAACGTTAGTATAGAAACGGCGATTAGCGATCATGATGTCATATATAGCAAGTATGGTTACAAAAGTAAGAAATCAGTTAAGAAAGCCAGGAAAGTGTTTTTGCTATAAAGAACAGATAAGCAGCTGTTAGCATCTCACTTAGACACTGAACTGACAGCACATATTTCCAGTAGATGGACATAGAGGAATTATGGGCAAAGTTTAAGCAGATTGTAAACTGTTGTCTGGGGAATTACCATATGTACGTGTTGTAGTAAGTGGATTACTATACCATCCATATTCCTGTACAGACGACACAGTAATAAGCATTCATGGTGTAGAGAAACAACTGAAAGATTTGAAAGCAAATAAATCACTAGGTCAGGATGAAATCGCAGTTCAGTTTTACAAAGAGTACACAATAGCATTGGTCCCTTACCTAGCTTGCATCTACCGCGAATCTCTCGCCCAGCGCAAAGACCTGAGTGACTGGAAAAAAGTGCAGATGACTCCTACATAAGAGAAGGGCAAAAGAATAGACCCATAAAATTATAGACTAATACCCCTAACATTCAAGAACCTGGGTTCGGTGTGGGGCGGCAGTGGGGTTGGTGGACTGCTGTGGCCTGTTGTGAGATTGTGAACCACTGAGGGCTACAGTGGGATGAAGCCTCTCTGTCATTTCTAGGTCCCTGGTTTAATACACACACACCCTTAACGTTGGTTTGCTGCAGAATCCTTGAACACCTTCTCCGTTCGAATATAATAAATTTTCTTGAGACAGAGAATCTTATGTCCACAAATAAAAATGATTTTAGAAAGCATCGCCTGTGTGAAACTCAGTGTGTCAAATCCTACACAACATAAGACGTGACCGTAGTGCATATGTTTGTGCGGGGAGGAACATAAGTATGTACAAATTATATTTCAGGGTTTTCTGCAGCGTTTGTAAATATCACAGCTGTTACATATACCCCTTCTTCACATCACATACTGAAAACTATGGATGAAGGGCAGCTGGCATATTCCATATTTCTAGATCTCCAGGAAGCATTTGGCACCGGGCCCCATTGCAGGCTATTAAAGAAGGTACAAGCATATGGAATAGATTCACAGACATATGAGTGACTTGAAGTCTTTTTAAGTTGTAGAGCACAGTATGATGCTCTCGACGGTGAGCATTTGTGAGAGACAGAGTATCGTCAGGAGTGCCCTGGGGAAGTGCGATAGGACCGCTATTATTCCTCTGTATACATATATGATTTGGCAGCAGTCTGTTGTTGTTTGCTGACGATGCTGTA
This sequence comes from Schistocerca serialis cubense, assembly GCF_023864345.2. Lineage (NCBI taxonomy): Eukaryota > Metazoa > Arthropoda > Insecta > Orthoptera > Acrididae > Schistocerca > Schistocerca serialis. The sequence continues at coordinate 919,187,333 of NC_064638.1, read as the reverse complement.
GTGTGCAGTGAGGTGTTGACGATGAGTGACTGTAGGAGTATGCAAGATGACTTAGACAAAATTTCTCGTTGGTGTGACGAATAGCTGCTGGCTCTAAATTTAGAACAAAATGTAAGTTAATGCAGATGAGTAGGACGAACAAACTCATAATGGTCAGAGACTGCGTTAGCAGTGTCCTGCTTGACACAGTCATATCGTTTAAGTATCTGGGCGTAACACTGCAAAGCTATATAAAATGAAACGAGAATGTGAGGATTGTGGTAAGGAACGTGAATGTTCGACTTTGGTTTATTGAAAGAATTCTAGGAAGGTATTGTTCATCTGTAGAGGAGACTGCATATAGAACCCTAGTGCGACCTATTCTTGAGTACTGCTCGAGTGTTTGGAAACTGTACTAGGTTGGATTAAAGGGAGATATCGAAGCAATTCAGAGGCATGCTGTTAGACTTTACTGGTGGGTTCGAACAACACGCAAGTGTTAATGAACATGCTTCAGGAGTTCAAATGCGAATCTCTGGAGGGAAGGCGACATACTTTTTGAGAAAAACTGTTGAGAAAATTAAAGAACTGAAAAAAAAGCTGGCTGCAGGACGATTTTACTGTCTGCAACATACAGTATGCATAAAGAACACGATGATAAGATGTGAGAAATTAGGGATCATATGGAGGCATATAGACAGTAGTTTTTCCCTCCTACAATTTGCGTGTGTAACAGGAAAGGAAATGACTAGTAGTAGTATGGGGGCACCCTCCGCCACGGGCCGTACAGTGGGTGTAAATGTAGATGTAGATGTGGTTCTTACGGCACAACTCATCACATACAGTCTCTATGAACCGCACTTTTACACCGTGTTTAACATTCTCGACCGCCATTACTACATCAAGTTAATGTCTGCTTCTATGCTTATATTTACAGGTTTAGATCCGTTGCAGTCAGATAATATGTGGTGTAAACAGTAATACACTGGGACCACTTAGTTATGGCTCAATGCGTGGTGGGTGTTGTGTGCTGTCCTTAGGTTAGTTAGGTTTATGTAGTTCTAAGTTCTAGGGGACTGATGACCATAGATGTTAAGTCCCATAGTGCTCAGAGCCATTTTTTTCAATGAGTGGTTGTCTGTTCTGCTCTGAGATATAAGGTTGCCCACCTGCATGCTGCTGTGACTCGACAAGTGATGGTGCAGTGAACAGGTGTATATCCTGCTCAAACGTATTAGCTACTGCTTCATCAAAAAGCTATTGTGCTACTGAAGAAAGACAAATAATAAGAATTTGCGAAATTACACACATAATGTAATGAATAACGAAGGAGGAATAGGTTAACACTTGTACATCAGTTTTCCTCTCTTATTCTGCCTGCCGGCTGATCCCTGGTGCTGCCGAAGATGCTTCATGATGCTCTCATTATCGTGTACAGAGCACAAAAGACAAGCAATTGGTCTAGAGTGGGGAGGGCGGGGGAGTCGAGGGAGGGGTGAGGGGGTGATTTTTACATTGGAGATAAGTCAGACAACTTCTTCAGAACAGAGGACGTTGATATTTGACCTTCCTGATAAGGACAACAATGGGCCCTTTGAAATAGAACCTGCATTGATCCACTACCGTAATATACTAGTAATAAACATATAATCTGGGAGTACGCATTCGGAGTGATTTAAAATGGAATGATCATATAAAGTTGATCGTCGGTAAAGCAGATGCCAGACTGAGATTCATTGGAAGAATCCTAAGGAAATGCAATCCGAAAACAAAGGAAGTAGGTTACAGTACGCTTGTTCGCCCACTGCTTGAATACTGCTCATCAGTGTGGGATCCGTACCAGATAGGGTTGATAGAAGAGATAGAGAAGATCCAACGGAGAGCAGCGCGCTTCGTTACAGGATCATTTAGTAGTCGCGAAAGCGTTACGGAGATGATAGATAAACTCCAGTGGAAGACTCTGCAGGAGAGACGCTCAGTAGCTCGGTACGGGCTTTTGTTAAAGTTTCGAGAACATACCTTCACCGAAGAGTCAAACAGTATAATGCTCCCTCCTACGTATATCTCGCGAAGAGATCATGAGGATAAAATCAGAGAGACTAGAGCCCACACAGAAGCATACCGACAATCCTTCTTTCCACGAACAATACGAGACTGGAATAGAAGGGAGAACCGATAGAGGTACTCAGGGTATCCTCCGCCACACACCGTCAGGTGGCTTGCGGAGTATTGATGTAGATGTAGATAATATAAGAATTGGTTACATGGATTTTAACTATGGCTAAAGAAAGAGGAACATAAGATCCAGTTATTCCAAATCTTGGTACACTGATTTGAGAAAATAGTCAAAAACGTAAATCAGGATCGTAGATATGGTGATTAAGTCTGTATTTCCTTTACATGAACAGTTTTGTGATCCTCAAAGCATTTTAGTGACTTACAATTTCAATATGACAGTTTAACTAACCTTAGTTGAAGAAGAACAGTAGGACTATTCTCTACTAAATGTGAAACATTCCAGTGGAATATTCTCGCAAGAAATAGTTTTAACTTGGTTTTGAAATCATATGGTTTTATTGCTAACGGCAGTTAACGCTCATTGAATTCAGTCGAAAATATGAGCTACAAGCGGTCGCAACTATTATTTAATGGTGTTTAAAGACTGACTTTCTGTATCGTCATTGTATTAACTGGATGACTACTGTAGCGCCTTTAAACAAGTACTAACATTCAGCCTCAGATTTCATAAGCCAGTACCGGTAGATGAACGGCGAAGTCTTTGTAAAATTCCCCCGCTGCTTAAATAGTGGGCAACCTGAGCTTTCTGGATTAATATCTCATATAACATAGGTGGCACGCTTTTCGCATAAAATATTCTTTCTGTCTCATCTTGCGTTACTTCACAATACTATCCCTATGACACTAAGGAACTAAAGTAGACACACCAGACAAAAACTTATTTATCCGTGCAGACAACACGCTAACACCGTGTAACATCCCTTCTGGCCTTGATAACGATCTCAATTCGGTGAGGAAGAGAGTCCACAAGTTTCTTCAGTTGTGCCAAATCCAGCTGAAGCAACTCATTGATGATTAGATCCAACAGACCTACGACAATTGTGAGGATGTCCATTACTATGTGTGATTCACTGTTCCAAGCAGTCGTGGACGTTTCCTATAGGATTAAGATGAGGTGATTTAGCGGGTCAGTCGATGTGCTGCAGGGTGCCTGAGTGTTCGTAAAACTGAGATTGTATCCAACACAACGAGGCTTAGCAACATACAAGGGGGTGCTGAAAAGCAATACCACTGAATATTTTATGTGAAAACTCTTAAAGCTTTTATATAAAACACATATGATTAACATTCATCATGTTCATTCTTCATGTCTACATATTTATTTCCCAACATAATCACCTTGGCGAGGAACACCTTTCTCCCAACGAGAGACCAGTTTCACTTTGCTGATAGAGCCTCAACCTCACCTCTTTTTGCACCACTTCATCGCTATCAAACTGAAGTAATCGAAGGTGCTCTTCAAGTTTAGGAAACAAATGAAAATCGGATGGGGTCAACTCGGGACTATATGGAGGACGATCGATGACAGTGAACCCAAGGCATCGGATTGTTGCAGATGTACATTACGTGATCAGAAGTATACGGATACCTAGCTGAAAATAACTTGCAAGTTCGCGGTGCCCTCCAGCGGTAATGCTGGAATTGAATGTGGTGTTAGCCCACCCTTAGCCTTGATGACAGATTCCACTCTGGCACCCATACGCTCAGTCAGATGCTGGAAGGTTTCTTGGCGAATGGCAGCTCATTCGTCACGGAGTGCTGCAATGAGGAGAGGTATCGTTATCGGTCGGTAAGGCATGGCACGAAGTCGGCGTTCCCAAACATCCCAAAGGTGTTCTATAGAATTCAGGTCAGGACTCTGTGCAGGCCAATCCATTACAGGGATGTTATTGTCCGGTAATCACTCCGCCACAAGCCGTGCATTATGAACAGGTGCTCGATCGTGTTGAAAGATGCTATCGCCATCCCCGAATTGCTCTTCAACAGCGGGTAGCAGGAAGGTGCTTGAAACATCAATGTAGGCCTGTACTGTGATGGTGCCACGCAAAACAACAAGGGGTGGAAGCCCCCTCCATGAAAAACACGACCACGCCTTAACACCACCACCTCCGAATTTTACTGTTGGCACTACACACGCTGGCAGATGACGTTCACCGGGCATTCGCCATACCCACACCCTGCCATCAGATCGCAACATTGTGTACCATAATTCATCACTCCAAACAACGTTTTTCCGCTATTTAATCGCCCAATGTTTACGCTCCTTACACCAAGAGAGCCGGCCGCTGTGGCCGAACGGTTCTAGGCGCTTCAGTCCGGAAACCTGCTGCTGCTACAGTCGCTGGTTCGAATCCTGCTTCGGGCATGGATATGTAGGATGTACTTAGGTTAGTTCGGTTTAAGTAGTTCCAAGTCTGAACTGATGACCTCAGATGTTAAGTCCCATAGTGCTTAGAGCTATTTGAACCATTTTTGAACACCAAGAGAGGCTTCGTTTGGCATTTATTGGCGTGATGTGTGGCTTGTGAGCAGCCGCTCGACTATGAAATCCAAGTTTTCGCACCTCCCGCGTAACTGTCATAGTACTTGCAGTGGATCATGATGCAGTTTGGAATTCCAGTGTGATGGTTGGATGGATCTCTACCTCTTACACTTTACGACCCTCTTCAATTGTCGGCGGTCTCTGTCAGTCAACAGACGAGGTCAGCCTGTACGCTTTTGTGCTGTACGTGTCCCTTCACTTTCCTCTTCACTAACACATCGGAAACAGTGGACCTAGGGATGTTTAGCAGTATGGAAGTCTCGCGTACAGACGTTTGACGTAAGTGACATCCCATCACCTGACCACGTTCGAAGCCCATGAGTTCCGCCGAGCGCCCCATTCTGCTCTCTCACGATGTCTAATGACAACTGAGGTCTCTGATATGGGATACCTGGCAGTAGGTGGGAGCACAATGCACATAATATTAAAAACGTATGTTTTTGTGTGTGTGTGGGGGGGGGGGGGGGGGGGGTTGTGCCCGGATACTTTTGATCACATAGTGTAGCAGCATTCATGTGAGATTTGGCATTGTCATGCTCAAAGAGAGGGTGCTCCACGTGTGGAGGCACGTTTTCTGCGATTGAAAACTCGATTACAGCACGCTGTTTCCCACGCATCTACTTTGCCAAGTTTCACACGCTACAATTCGGAGCCCTCTAGTGATAGAGGGTTGCAAATATGTAGACATGAAGAATAAATATGTAGAAAGTTTATAATATTTGTTTTATTTAAAAAACTAAAAATATGCATATAAAAATTCGAAGGTATTGTTTTTAAGCACTCTCGTAAGGAATCTTGACAGGAGCTTTCTTACTACACTCAATGAGTCATGACCCCAAAGAACTCGTTCACATGGAACATATGCGTGGAAGTGAACAAGCCGTCTCGTCTTCTAAACAGCACACTGAACAGTACTCGAATATTACGTACATCATTATGAGTCATTGAAGACGTTTCTAGTAACAAAATTATGACATTTTGTACTGATAATAATTAATCACAGTATGAATTTCAATTTTTATATAAAGTAAATTTCGTAAACACGAAATTGCAGTGGTTGGACCAAAATATGAAAACTCCGTGACAAATGCTTGTTTGAACATATTTCAATTGCTAGCCAAGCCTGCAGATGGCCCTGTTCTATCCGACCACAAATGGCATCCATGCAATGCCTCCGGTACGTTGGAATTGTTAAGTCTTGGTAGAACAGTGTTCCGTTTACTTGTGAGTGCACTATGTCGCAGCTAACTGAATTCGAATGTGGGCGAATTGTTGAAGTTCATATGGTGGCTGCTTCTGTTACGAAGGTAGCCGAAGTGTTTTGTGGTTCGAGCCGCACCGTATTGAAGATTAATACTTCATACAGAGAAAGCACAAGAACATAATTCTCTAAGTGTGTGTTAAGAGATCATGACAGATGGTCGTTGAGTAGGATTGTGGCAAAAAGAAGAGGACGACAGCTACAAAAGTCAGTGCTGAACTGAAATCGCAAGATGACAGGATCCCTGTTCGCACAGCTTGCATCGTCCAGGACTGGTTTGGTGAACCAGAGGATGAACTGTCGCATCTCCCCTGACGACCACAGTCACCAGACGTCAATATTATTGACCCTTTGTGGTCTATTTTGCGGCGTAGGGAGGGTTATCGCTATCCACTTTCTTCAATGTTGCCAGAACTTGCCACTACTTTGAAAGAAATATGGTATGAAATTCCCCTGAAAACTATACAGGACCTGCATTTACCCACTCCGAGGCGACTGGAAGATGTTTTGAAAACGAACAGCTTTCCTGCACCATGATAGGCATCGCATTGTGCTGTGTTTGTAATGTTTCCATATTTTTGTCGCTCGCCCCCTCCCCCCACCCTCTTTTACCTAAAACCCAGAAATTGTGACTTCCTGTGATAAAAAACTTCATGAAAATAATATGTCTTGTGTAGAAATTAGTTAAAATTTTAAATAAATACCTGATCCTTAAGCAGTGGAGTAAACAATATTTGTAGAAGCACAGAAAAAAGTATTTAATAATTTAACTTTTAGTGCTACTATTATTTTTGCTGAACAGTGATATTTTCACAAGTTTTGTTTTCTGAGTGAATACAACGAATGAATGTGGCACGTTTGTGAAGTATGAATTATTGTAATTATGAAACATTGTAACTGTGTGAGCGCGGAAATCTGATTGTGCAGATCTGTGAGTCACATGTTATGTGGGACAAAATAAATGTAAAGCAGCCAGTTTCGGTATTGTAGAAATATCCTTCACAAGATTAAAGATGGAGTTAATTTGTTTATCTTTTCTTTTTTGGAATGTGTTATTACCTAGACCTAATTGCATCAAAATTGATTTCACAGTGTGGATTGTTCCAAGATGAGAAGGTGCCTGGTTATACAAAACATAATAGCCCACTGGTTGCAACCAGTGGGCTGTCTTTAAAGAAAAATTTCACGGTTGCTGCACACAGCTATGTTTAAAGTTAAAACATAATAGGAAGCTGATTGGCCACTCTGATATTAGACCAGTCACAGAAGAGGTCGTTGACGCACTTTAGTTAGAGAGGGATTGCGTGGGTGATTGGGGTGGGAAGGTGTCAGTGGTTAGCATAGGCATCTGCAGTGGTGGTGGGGGGGCGGGGGTTCAAGGGTGCAAGAGGGGGCACTTCCCATCCCCCCTCCCTGGAATCCAGAGGACAGAGTTCTTATTTACTACAGGATTCTCATACACGTCTAGAAATAATTTACTGTGATATCGCAAAACCTTTCGTTTAATCAGTTCGTAGCATTATGTGGCGGATCACAGTGAGATAATGCTATGCCAGTTCTCATTAAAAAATATAAAACTAGCCACTCGATCGGGAAGTACGGGCCTCATTCGATTGCAAGTCGTTCTGCTTGCCTTAACCATGACTTCGCTGTTATACCACGGATCAACAGAAGGCGGAAAAAACCGTTCTAATGTAATATGCAGACTTCCTTCTTCGAAGTATTGCTTTCAAGTTGGCTAATGAGCGTTTTCCAACTGCTGTGGAATCAAATTCCACGCGACAGTCTTCTCAAGGTAATCGACAACAGCTAAACGCGGCGCTTCCTGGACCATTGTTGGGCTCCTAAGAATGCCACATACGGTACCGTGTGCACTCCGATATGCTCTGACGATCGTTTACAAAACAGCTTAGTTATTTTCATCACTAGCTCGTTATCACCTAGCTGAAGGCATACAAGAGTACGTGATGCCCTTTTCATAGAGTTCGAAGAATGTGTAACCTGCGTGTGGAAGCTCAGTGTGTTAACTTCTACATCTGCAGTTATACTTTGCAAACAACCTGTCGGTGTGTGTTGGAGGGTAGGCCTACTTCTAATACCACTAACTGTGCCCCCTTACCTGTTCATTTCGCAAACGCCGCATAAGAAAAATGATTCTCATAAAGCCTTGTATTTACTTTAATTTCTCTAATTTTCTCGTTGTGGTCATTTCGCGATAGGTAAGTTTGAGAAAGTTACGAGGATGGTTTGAAAAGTTCTCGGAATCACCGCGAGAGGTCAGCGCTAGCACAACGAGTTGTTCACATGATATTCATTGGAGTGTAGCCTGTAGACACGTGCCACGTCAGTGCACTTGGAAGAGAGCTGTGGCGATGACGTGGTCTGTTGTTGTTCCCGCGTAGTGATTTGCGAAAATGGAAAAAAATCGAGATTCGGGCAGTGATTAAGTACTTTGTAAAGAAAGGTATGAAGCAAAGGACATTCTTGCTGATTTCCAGAACACACTAGAGGACCCTGCTCCTTCATATTCAATTGTTACCAAGTGTACAAATGAATTTAAATTTGGTCAGGAAAGTTTAGATGATTATCTGCGCTGTGGTCGGCCAAGATGTGTCACTACTCCATAAATCATTGCAAAAGTGCTCAAAATGGTCATGGAGGATCACCGATTGAAAGTGCGTGAAATTGCTCATACTTGCCAGATGTCATCTGAAAGGGTATATCACATTTTAACTGAAGAATCAGAAATGAAAAATTATCTGCAAGATGGGTGCCGCAATTCTTGACACTGGATCAAAAACGCATGAGAATGGACATATCGGAACAATGTTTTAGGAGAAACGAAAAATATTTTTTGCGCCAGTTTGTGACCACAGATGAAACTTGGGTGCACTATTATACCCCAGAGACAAAACAACAGTCAAAGCAGTGGAAACATGCTGATTCTCCACCGCCAAAGAAAGCAAAGACAATTCCTTCGGCGGGAGAGGTCATGGCATCAGTGTTCTGGCATGCGAAAGGGATTCTGGTTGTAGATTATGTCCCCACTGGACAAACAATTAGTGGAAATACTATGCTAACCTCCTGGACAAATTGCAACAAAGGATACGCGAAAAACGACCAGCTTTAGCAAGGAAGAAAGCCATCTTCCATCAAGACAGCGCGCACACACACGTGTCGTCGCCATGGAAAAAACCTCTCTGTCATGCACAGCGCCTTCCTTATAGCGCCTGCCACTCGAGCTTATTGTGCATGTCCATGACACTCTCGCACCGACTAACGATCCCATGGCAAAACGTGCCTTTCTTCGTTGAGTCTTCTCTATTTCTTCTATTGATTCAACCTGATAAGGGTTTTGTTATGGTTATTTAACAACACGGGAGCACTTCATCCATTACCAAATATTGATACTCCAAATGAAGCTAACCTCGAGGACTTTACAGTAGACTAAAGTTGGAAACAACAAGCGCTCATATTTTTTTCAGGGCTGGCATGTCCAGGCTAGAGTCAGTGACTGATGTGTTCAATAGTCGTCAGCTGATCCCATTTCTAAGTAATTCGGACTCTGGCAGGAAGATGTATATACTTTCACATGTGTTGGACATACATCTTCTGATATTGTCTGTTTGGTTTCGGATGACGAAGTCTGTACTGTAACATGTGTTTTGCGGATTTTCTCAAATCACTGTATGATTAGGTTCACTCTACAATTCTGTACATGTACTGTACCTGACATCTAGATATCCAGTGAACGGCTACCACTACTATTCTTATCGAAACTACTCACAAGAAATTTGGTATTCTGTGACTTATGTAGTCGATAGTTTACAACTCGGCAAAGCTAAGTTTTAGCTGAGCGAAACCGGTTCCATTGTGATATTCACGTAATGACATTCCAGCAGAGCGAATATAGAGATCAGCCCGGTATTCAAACAAACTGGCATACCTTCATGCACTAAAATGTACATAGCCTTTAATTAAACAATTAATTGTTTACAACGCTGGAACCCAGTTGTGTCTCTTAACATGAATGCCGCCCCCCCCCCCCCCCAATGGCTAGGGCAAGATTTGAATTTGTCAGATAATACATTACATTCTTTACTTAATGTTTCCTCCACCTATATAGAAAAATGGATATTAGAAGGTTTATTTTTTTCAAAAATCGGAAAACTGAAACAAATATTCTTAGCACTGATACTGAGCAAGGGAAAAATGACAGTGCAGTGCCACCAGAAACGTCTGACTCGTCTAGGTCAAGAGTAGACCAAAGCTTTGACATTGGTGTGTACATTAATAACATACAATGTCATTCTGACAAATGTATATGCACTACTGGCCATTAAAATTGCTACACCACGAAGATGACGTGCTACAGACGCGAAATTTAACCGACAGGAAGAAGATGCTGTGATATGCAAATGATTAGCTTTTCAGAGCATACCGGTGGCGACACCTACAACGTGCTGACATGAGGAAAGTTTCCAACCGATTTCTCATACACAAACAGCAGTTGACCGGCGTTGCCTGGTGAAACGTTGTTGTGATGCCTCGTGTAAGGAGGAGAAATGCGTATCATCACGTTTCCGACTTTTATAAAGGTCGGATTGTATCCTGTCGCAGTTGCCGTTTATTGTATCGCGACATTGCTGCTCGCGTTGGTCGAGATCCAATGATTGTTAGCAGAATATGGAATAGGTGGGTTCAGGAGGGTAATACGAAGCGCCGTGCTGGATCCCAACGGCCTCATATCACTAGCAGTCGAGATGACAGGCATCTTATCCGCATAGCTGTAACGGATCGTGCAGCCACGTCTCGATCCCTGAGTCAACAGATGGGGACGTTTGCAAGACAACAGCCATCTGCACGAACAGTTCGACGACGTTAGCAGCAGCATGGACTATCAGGTCGGAGACCATGGCTGCGGTTACCCTTGACGCTGCATCACAGACAGGAGCGCCTGCGATGGTGTACTCAACGACGAACCTGGCTGCACGAATGGCAAAATGTCATTTTTTCGGATGAATCCGGGTTCTGTTTACAGCATCATGATGGTCTCATCCGTGTTTGGCGACATCACGGTGAACGCACATTGGAAGCGTGTATTCGTCATCGCCATACTGGCGTATCACGCGGTGTGATGGTATGGGGTGCCATTCATTACACGTCTCAGTCACCTGTTGTTCGCATTGACGGCACTTTGAACAGTGGACGTTACATTTCAGATGTGTTACGACCCGTGGCTCTACCCTTCATTTGATCCCTTCGAAACCCTACATTTCAGCAGGATAATGGACGACCGCACGTTGCAGGTCCTATACTGGCCTTTCTGGATACAGAAAATGTTCGACCGCTGCCTGGCCAGCACATTCTCTAGATCTCTCACCAACTGAAAACGTCTGGTCAATGGTGGCCGAGCAACTGGCTCATCAGTATACGCCAGTCCCTACGCTTAATGAACTGTGGTATCGTGTTGATTCTGCATGGGCAACTGTACTTGTACACGCCATCCAAGCTCTGTTTGACTCAATGCCCAGGCATATCAAGGCCGTTATTACGGCCAGAGGTGGTTATTCTGGGTACTGATTTCTCAGGATCTATGTACCCAAAATGTGTGAAAATGTAATCACATGTCAGTTCTAGTATAATATGTTTGTCCAATGAATACCCGATTATCATCTGCATTTCTTCTTGGTGCAGCAATTTTAATGGCCAGTAGTGTAGTACTGAGGAACTGTTAGACCTCACTAGAAAACTATAGCTATAAAAACGATAATTTCTGCAACAACAGGGCCTTTTGCCATGCCTGGTTATTTCTGTATAGACCTATGGCTGAATAGGAGTTGTAAAAGGGCATACATTGCCGCTAAATTTATAAAATACAATCATATTCATGAAGCTGCACGAAGTCATGCAAATCCTCAGTGGCGTAACTTTTCCAGTATTGAAGCCAACAACATAATATCAATAACAGAAGCTAAACATCTGCCAGTAAATTTAAAAGTACATAATGCCACTGACGTCACTATTGAAGAACACAGAAAAAATTATTTTAAGTCGTAGAAACTATAGTTATTGTGGAACAAGTGACATTACCCTTTCCAGTATTTATTAAGTTTCAGAGTTGAGGCAGGGTATGATGTTTTAAGAAGCTACCAGGAAATGAGCAGCAAAAATATCAGTTATTGCTGTATAAGAACCCAGAATGAAATTATTGATATTTGTGGAAAAATTATTCATGATGACTTACTGAATGCTGGTAGTTCATACAATAATTATAGTCGGTGGCGACTTCAATCTACCGTCGATATGCTGAAAAAATTATAAGTTTAAAGCCGGCAGCAGGCATAAAACGTAATCAGAAAATGTACTGAATGCTTTCTCAGAAAATTATTGAAACAATTAGTTTGTGAGCCCACTCGCAGCATAAACGGTTGCAAAAGCATACTTGACCTCTTAGAAACAAATAATCCTGGAATACAGAGATTAGCTACCACCAGGCAGTTGCTACTAGGCTGAATACCGTATCACCTACAACCATCAAAAAGAAATGCAAAGTATATCGATTATTAAAAAAGCTGATAAAAATGCTCTTAACGCCTTTTTAAGAGACAGTCTTCACTCCCTCCAATCTGATCATGTAAGTATAGAAAAGTTGTGGAATGATTTCAAAGAGATAGTATCAACAGAAATTGAGAGATATATACCACATTAATTAATAAGTGATCGTACTGATTCGCCATGGTACACAAAACGTGTCAGATCACTGTTGCAGAAGCAGCGAAAAAAGCTTGCCAAATTTAAAAGAACACAAAATCCTCAAGACTGGCAAAGTTTTGCAGAAGTTCGATATATAATTAATATCATCATCATCAGTTATCTGCTATATTAGCAGGTCCTTTGCCTCTCCATTTTCTGCGATCCATTGCTTCCTTCTTAAGGCTGCTGTATGTTGTACCGTCCATCATGTCATCCAGTATCTGGAATCTCTTCCTTCCTCGCTTCCTTTTCCCTTCTACATAACCTTCTAAAACTGTTTTTATCAGTCCGTCATTCTTTCTTAATATATGCCCAATCCAATTTCTTTTTCTTCTCTTTATTACATCTAGTAACTGCCTTTTCTCTCCCACTCTTCTCAGTACCTCTTCATTTTTTACTCTGTCCATCCAACTTATTCCTTCCATCTTCCGCCATGTCCAGATCTCAAAAGCCTCCAGCCTTTCTCTGTCTTTTTTCCTCATAGTCCATGTTTCAGCGCCATATAGAAGAACACTCCATACAAGACATTTTATGAGTCTCTTTCTGAGTTCTCTGTCCATACCGCTGCAGAAGATTCTCCTTTTCTTATAAAACGCCTCTTTTGCCATTGCTATCCTTGTTTTAATTTCTGTGGTGCACTTCCAGTCGGTGTCTATCCTGCTTCCAAGATACTTAAAATTTTGCACCTGTTCTAGTTTTTCTCCATTCAGCACAATTTTTAGTTCCTTATTTCCTCCTATTGCCAATACTTTTGTTTTATTTGTGTTAATTTTCATTCCATATTTTTTTCCGTTAGTTGTAATGGTGTCCACCAAATCCTGTAATTCTTTTTCCCCTGTGGCTAGAAGGACCATGTCATCAGCAAATCTCAAGCACCCTACTCTTCTTCCTCCAATTTCTACTCCTTTGTCATCTAATGAGCATTGGTCAATCATATTTTCCAAGTACAGGTTGAAAAGAGTAGGTGATAAACAGCATGCTTGTCTTACTCCTTTCCCTAGTCTGATCCAGTTTGTACTTTCTCCTCTCACTTTAACTGAAACTTTTTGATTAAGGTACAATGAGTTTATAAGTCTTCTGGTTTTCCAGTCCACTCTCTTTTCCCTCATAATAGTCGCCAGCTTGTCCCACACCACATTGTCAAATGCCTTTTCTAAATCGATGAAGCACATATATAGGTCTCTTCCTTTTTCAATAAACCTTTCTTCTAAGATTCGTAGGAGCCCTATTGCATCTCTGGTGCCCGTATTCCGTCTAAAGCCAAACTGCTCCTCGCCGAGATTCTCCTCTATTACTTTTTCAAGTCTTTTATTAATTATTCTTAACATCACTTTGGCTGCATGTGAAATGAGGCTGATTGTCCTGTGCTCGCTGCATTTCTTGGTTCCTTGTTTTTTCGGCAATGGAATCATTACTGTTGTCAAAAAGTCCTCAGGCCATTCACCACTGTCATATATTTTATTACATAATCTCAATATTTCTCTTATTCCATTGTGGTTCAAGCATTTTAGTATTTCTCCCGGTATTGTATCTGTACCTACTGCTTTGCCATTTTTCATTGCAGCAATAGCAGACTTTACTTCTTCCATTATGATGGTCGGTCCTTTCTCTTCATCACTTACACTGTTGTGTGATTCAAGTTCCAGAGTTTCTGGTTTGCTATTTGTGTCATATAGCTCTTTTATATATTCTTCCCATCTCTGGAGAACATCGTCACGATCTTTATACACTACCTCTTCGTCTTTACTCAAAATTTCCATAGTAGCACTTCCTGCTCTGTTTTGTTCCCATGTCATAGTCTTTACTCTGTTGTATAGTAAGTCGTATCTTCCTTTCCTGTCCAGTTCTTCAATTTCATCACATTCCTCTTTTAGCCATTTTTTCCTAGCCTGCTCTGTTTCTCTTCGCAGTTCGTTATTTAACCTTCGGTATATCTTTCTTGCATCTTCAGTGTTCTTGTTTTTCAATTTTCTTCTCTCCTCCATCTTGGAAATCATTTCTTGTGTGACCCATGGTTTTTTTGACCTTTTCCCTTTTACATATCCTATATTTTGCTGTCCTGCTTTAATGATTCCTTCTTTCAGCATATTCCAGTACTCGTTGGCATTATCAGGTGCTTCTTTGTCTCGTAATGTGTTTAGAAAGTCCCGAGACAGCATTTCTGTAATTTGTTCTTTGTTGGACCTTATCTTCTCTAGATCCCATTTCTTCACCATTGTCGCCTTTTTCAGTTTTTTCATTCTTATTTCTATTTCTGCCATAAGTAAGTTGTGGTCACTATTAATATCTGCACCTGGTAATGTGTGCACCTTCTTGATTCCATTCCTGTATCTTTCTTCTACCAGTATAAAATCGATTTGGTTTCTATATTTATCCCCTGGTGATTTCCAAGTGTAGAGCCTCCTCTTATGGTTCTTGAACCATGTGTTTGCCACTATCAGCTGCCTTTCCCTGCAGAAGTCAATTAACCATTCACCTCTGTCATTTCTCTTTCCAAGACCATGACTGCCTACTATGTTTCCCTCTTTCCCTTCTCCCACAATGGCGTTCCAGTCTCCCATTACTATTTTGCAGCATTTTTTATTTTCGTCCATTATTCTCTCTATTACATTGTACGTTTCCTCTACAATTTGGTCATCATGTTCTGAAGTTGGCATATACACCTGGACAATCAGTAAATCTTTTTGTGCTCCTTTCAGCCTTACACCAATAACCCGGTCATTTGCATAGTTTACATATTCCACACATTTAGCCAATTCCTTTGTCATAATCATTCCTACTCCATTAATTCCTTTTACTTCTCCTCCTGAGTAGTAGAATACATATTCATCTGACTGCAACTCTCCATGTCCATTCCATCTTACTTCAGCAACTCCTATGAGGTCCATATGATTCTTTTCCATCTCTCTTTTAAGGTTTTCTAGTTTTCCTGCTTGTAGCAGAGTTCTGACATTCCAGGTACCAATTCTCGTTTTGATTTTTTGCCTCCTTTCAAGTTGTCCCCCCCGGAGATCCGAATGGGGGACTATTTTACCTCCGGACACTGATTTAACATGAGAGGAAGCCATTTTTTGTGCATAAAATGGAGACTGCATTATGCAGGGAAGATAATCTGCGGTGGTATTCCGTTGCCTTCCGCAGTTCTGGAGGCCGCCCCTAACATGGGATACAGACGCCTTTTGCAGCCGCCCGCTCCGGGTCAGACGCTGCATGAGAAGTATAGGTTGGAAAATGAAAGACCCCTAGCCCTCGAAACCTAATAGCGTCAGGGTCGGAAAAGAACAAGAGCTGGCCGAGGGTGGCCAGATAGGAAAGATAAGAGTGAGGAGCCTGGCATAAGTAAGTGGAAGCAATGCCAGGACTCAGCTCGGGGCCCCGTGGTCGCCAGCCACGTATCACTAGGTGTGACTCCCTGAGGTGATATAATTAATATAGTAATATAATTAAGTAAACATGGCGGCAAGTATGCACATAGTCTCAAATCGCTCTGTAATTTGTGATTATATTTTGTGAGTGAAGTGGACCATATTCCATAAAATTGTATTAAATGGATTAAGAATTTGCACGTTCAATCATAAGTCACACACATTGTTTCTCACAATCGGGAGTTCTAAATAACTGTGACTGTGGTATGGAATGCAATGGGTAGCACAAGAATCAGAATCAGAATTTTTATTACCCCATAACATACAAAGTCAAATCACAGATCTGATTTACTGGGGACTCGTCAACATTACATTTACATTACAATTTCAATTTGTATATACAGTATTACAAAAACAATATATCAACACTCCAGTTTACATGTATTACAAAGTAATATATAACAACAGCATTTAAGTAGTCAACATATTTTTACAATCATTTATTTTACACAAAACTGCTAAGCTTAATTTACAGGTGATTTTTCCTTGCTCAGACATCAACATCATTATTCAAAAATCCTTCTATGGAGTAATAGCATTTCTCCACTAATAACTTGTGCAGCTTTGGTATCAGTTGCCTTAGCTCCACGTTGTTTATTTGTTTCTTTTTTAGCATATTGTAGATTGTCATACCCATATATTCTGGGGTTTGTGCATATAACTTTAACCAGTGAGTAGGAAGCATGAAGTTTGTCTTATTCCTAGTCTTGTATTGATGCTTAAAATTGTTGTCTGTGAATAACAAAAATAATCAGTTCATTGATGTACAAATGGGGGCACTTAATATTTTTAGATTTCTTAACAGTGGGCGACAAGATTCTTTTGGTCTTGCATTACAAATATTTCTAACAATTGATTTTTCCAATTTTAATATTCTAATGATTTTGCTTTTAATATTCTAATGATTTTGCTTGTATTACCCCAAATGTTAATGACATACCTTATAACAGATTCAAAATAGCTGTGATAAACTACTTTTCTTATCTCCATGCTAGTTGAATACGACAAAATCTTCATAGTAAAGGTGAGACTGTTTAACTTATTTGCTAAGTATTCTGTATGTGAAGACCAGGATAAATTTTGGTCCAAAAGTGTTCCTAAAAATTTGACACAATCTGATTCATTCAGTTCCTGGTTTCTACAGATAATATGAATTTCATTTATCTTAGAGCTTCTACTTTTAAACTGTAGTAAATGTGTTTTCCCAATATTCAATTTTAACCCATTTAGTTGGAACCAGTTTTCTAAACTGTCTAATAGATTTGTGACACTTGAGGGAATTTGTTCTGAGTGATTGCTTTCGATGAAGGCTGATGGATCATCAGCAAATAAAACTGAGTGTAAATTTATGTTTAGTGGAAAGTGATTTATGTAAAGTAAGAATAAAATTGGACCCAGAATTGAACCTTGTGGAACGCCTTGTGAAATAATCATCCATTCAGAGAAGAAATTTCCCTTGCTGGATGATATAACTACTCTTTGTTTTCTCTTTGTGAGGTATGACCTGAACCACTCTAAAACACGACCTCCAATTCCGTATTTTTCCGTTTTAAACAGGAGCAATTGATGGTTTACACGCTCAAATGCTTTTGTGAGGTCACAGAACAATCTTGCAACTTTGCTATACTTGTCAAAAGCAGATTGTAAACTCACTTATGGTGTCTATTGTATTTTTTACTTTCTGAAAGCTGTATTGATTATGTTACAGTATGTTTGAGTTTTCTATAATTTTTTTAATTTGCGTTACTACCACTTTTTCAAATATTTTTGAGAAAATTGGGAGAATAGAGATTGGGTGGTAGTTCCCCATATCTTCTCTTGAGCCTTTTTTGAATGAAGGTTTTACCTCTGCATGCTTCAGGGCGTCTGGAATGTGGTCTTCTTCAAGTGATTTATTGATTATTGAGCAAAGGGGTTGAGCTATTATCCTTGCAACTTATTTAAATACTTTAATAGGTTGCCATCCCACCCTGCAGAATTTTTGTTTTTGAGCTGTAATATAGTGTTCTCTGCATCTTTGGCTGCAATTATTTTAAATTTGTTAAAGCATTCTTCTGCCTCCTGACCTAATTGTACTTTTTCAGTACAACCATTTACATGTGTAACTGATTTTGATACATTTATTAAAAAAATGTTAAAAGATTCTGAAATCAGAGCAGTATTTGTTATAGCTTTATTTCCCACCTTAATTTTGGAAATAACTTTGCTGTTAGTTCTCATCCCCAGTTCTGATTTTACGACAGACCAGACTGCCTTTCATTTGTTTTCATGAACCAAGATGTATTTATTATTTAACATTTCTTTTGCAGCTTTCACTACCCTTTTAAATAAGCCTTTATACAGTTTGACATAATTTATGAAAACAGGGTCTTTGTTGTATTCCAATTCCTTGTGCAGTTGTCTTTTCTTCAAAATGGATATTTTCATTCCAGTGGTGATCCAATTTAGCTTATTTGTCACCTTTGTGTGGAATGCTCCAAGTGTAAATATTTCTTTAAATACATGCAAGAAACTTTCTAAAAAGCTGTTAAATTGTACAGAGATTGGAGTATCATCTTCAATTTGCCACTCAACCTCTTCTAATTTAGAGCAGGACTGTTTTAAATTTTTAGCTGTAAAATGTCTTTTGCAATAAGTATTTTTAGTACTTGGTTCATTTGCATTTCCTATTTCAGTGAACGGAGTAGAGTGGTCTGAGTGTCCTACTTCCACACACAACTTCTTTGCATAATCATATTTATAATTTGTTAAACTGTTATCAATACAGCTTCTTATATTTTCGTTTTTTCTTATGATTTCCATGAAGTTTACCTTGAAACCAAATTTTTGGATTAAGTCTGTAAAGTTTATTGACTCATTTGTTTGATTTAATAAATTTATATTGAAATCAGCTGCTATTAATACCTTTTTCTTTTTCTCATTGATGACTTTCTGTAAAAGATTTTCTAATTTTGGCAAAAATAATTTTGTTATCTCTGCACCTGGATTTCTATATATAGAAACAATAATAATGCTTTGTGGTTCTAGTTCAGTTGAGCAGCTTTCAAATACCTCTTCTTCATTTAGAAAATTGAAATCGTCTTTTACTTTATACACTACAAAGTTATTTACAAGTATGCACTAGCATAAAACTTGAGGCTACAAAAACTTGAGGCTGCATTGAAATTTTTTAACTTATTTAAAATTATGATACTACCTCTTCTAAGCCTATGCTCGTTTAAACAAATAATTTTAATATTTTTACTTTCTGAGAGTAAAATTTATAGTTTATCAATTTTATTCATTCTTTCATTTTGATGGGCTGTAACCATGCCGTTTATGTTCAAGTGCATTAAAAAAGTGCTGTCTTTGTTGCCTGAGGTTTCAAGAATAGCTTTCTTTGTAGGATTTTTGCACTTCCTATTATCTTTTTCCTTATTTACAATTTTTGTTGGAAATGTTTGGGAACCAGTACAATCATGAATACAAACTTTTCTTACTTTTGCATTTGCCTTAGGCTCACTGGCACTAAAAATCCTTTAAGTGCAATGGTTGTTTGATTTTTCTATTTGGGAATCGAGTGGTTGTATCTGTCATACTGGCTGCTGGTGTTGGATTGATTTCTGCTGCTGAGCTGGCTGTTGATGGTCGGATGGTTTCTCCTGCTGGGAGTCGGATGGTTGTTGCTGTCATACTGGTTTGGTTTCTGCTGCTGGTCTGGCTGTTGATGGTGAGATGGTTTCTCCTGCTGCATCAGTACATAATATCTCTTCAAGTTGGTGAGAGTGATCTGCTTCTGCTAACAAGATTGTAGTTTTTTGCTTAAACCAATCCATAATTGGTGTTTTTCTGTCGATTTTTAAGCTTGGTGTGTGTGTCCTCATGACACAGGTACTGGTAAATAGTTTTTCTGCTAAAAGTTCTTTTCCTAATTTATTTAAATGGAGTCCATGATCTGTGAAAAACCTTCGACCTAAGGCATGTATTTCAGTAACTTCTACATTCTGAAAGTCAGAACGTATTTCAGAGATCTGTTTGTTAGCAGCACAAATTTCACAGTTTACACACGACCACATAGGCAAGTCATAACGAAGTGGTATGTTTACAACACGAATAGTGGTGTGTATTAATTTGTTTAAACAGTTCTTTTATTAACTTGTACGTTTCATTCCGATAAACATCGTTTGAGCCACCTTAAATTATATCAAAATCATCTTTAATGAAGTTTGATATCAGAGCAGAATTTGTTTGTCCTGCTATATCACAAAACGGCGCTCCTGGTTTGACAAAGCCTGATACCTTTCAATTACATTTTTCTGTCAACAGTGCAGAAATTCCACATCCGTGGCTATCACCTAACACACAAAGATCGTTTGTTACTTTTTTTGCACTCAATGTTATGGAAACATGTATTTACCCAGAAGCCATGTTATGTTTCTGCACATTTCCTACATCTAATATCTTCCCTAATTTAGACTCCGTGTTAGATATTGTTACACATTGTCTACTGTTGTGTACACTGGTAGACCTACTAGTATGTCTATTTGATTTGTTGTGGCTGTTATTTTCACTCGGAAGTGTGAGTGATTTTTTTACGCACTTTTCACTATTATTTCTCACTGACTCACTCTCAGGAGCAAAGGTTTGCATTTTCATTGTTGCACCCTTAGTTTGCTTTCCTTTTTGAACTGAATTATGTGTTGTGGTATGCACGTTGTGTTGTGAATCGTGTTTTATGTTGGATGCCTCAAATTTGTAGTTTTTACACATTTCTTTCTTGGCTGATTCTCGTTTCTGTAGTTCGTTTGTTATTACATGTATAATTCTTTTCGAATACTGAAGTTCCTTTCTTACTAATCTGAGTTCATACTTTAACTTTTCGCACACACACGTTTTTAACTGGTCTCCATAACGTCACATTCAGTACGAAAAGAATCGCTACATACCCACTTTTTCACTCTATTCGTTGCATTTACACACGCCAGTGAAATATACAGGGCAGATTTGCAAGCGAATGTAGAGAATTAACTTAGGAAAGAACTCGATTATATTATAAAATACGCTAGAACGTTCCCCGATTCCGGTGCTAGGTTCCTTACATCTCCTGCTTAAATTTGCCCCAGATCAGGTTTTCCCGCGGACATTTTACATTCCGGAAGTTGATGCACCTGTAGTGGGCCTCGATTTTCTTCATCACTATTCCCTCTCCCGTAATCTGCAAGCCGGCTGTCTGACTCACGTCTCAGGTTCAAGTGTTCCTGGTGCGTCACAACATTCCCCCCCTCAGCCCGAAGTTCCTATTGACTGTTCACACTCTGCCCTTTCAGAGTGTATGTCACTTGCTACAAACCTTTCTTCTGCTCTCTCAGCTTTCTTGCGCGAGCGTTCAGACGTCGATGCATTGCGCACTCAGAATGTCGACCTGCGTGTTCGCATTGACGAAGTCCATGCACAACTATTGCAGACACAAGAGCAGCTTCTACAACTCCGCACACCCACTCTTGCAATCGTGGACAAGCCTCCGCAGCCTGGTCATTGTGCCACAGCTGTGATTCCATTAACGGTTCGGCACCCCCCCTGCTCCTACCCCCCTGCTCCTACCCCCCTGCTCCTACCCCTTCTGCTCCTACCCCCCCTGCTCCTACCCCCCCTGCTCCTACCCCCCCCTGCCCCTACCCCCCTGCCCCTAACCCCCCTGCCCCTACCCCCCTGCCCCTACCCCCTCTGCTTCACCCACGTTTTTGCGTGCAATTGCCAATGGCACGTGCCACAGAATAAACACAACTGAAGGACCCCCTGTGCAGCATAAGGCGCAGAAACTTCGCTGTGCTAAAGACATTGTTAAAGATCTTTTGGATTCCAACATTCTCCGTCAATCTGATAGTAACTGGTCGTCACCAATCCATCTCGTGCCGAAGAAGGATGGTACTTTCCGCCTCTGTGGTGACTACCGTGCTCTTAACGCACGCACGCACTATCATCGATAACTACCCTATCCTCCACATTCAAGATTTCACCCAGATATTGCATGGTTCCCAGATGTTCTCCGTTCTCGATTGTAGCAAAGCATATCATCAGATTCCCATGTTCCCCAACGACATTCCCAAGACAGCCATAATCACTCCATTTGGCCTCTTTGAGTACTGTTCCATGCCATATGGTCTCAAAAGCGACGCACAGACATGGCAACGCTTCATCGACGCTCTGTTGTTTGACCTCCCTTTCGCCTATGCCTACTTAGACGATATTCTGATTTTCTCTCCTTCACCTGAGGAACACACTCTCCATGTTTCCAGAGTGCTTGCACTGCTCGCTGCTAATGGAGTGGATATCAACCACAAGAATTCTCAGTTTAGCAGTCCTGAGGTCACCTTCTTAGGTCACACAGTCACGGCCAAGGTTGTCTGCCCTACCTCCTCTCGGGTTGAACTCATACTTAGCCTCCCTTCGCTGAACTTCGCCGTTTTCTAGGCATGGTGAACTTCTACAGGCGCCACCTGCCCCATGCTGCGTCTATCCAGATCCCACTGATCGGCACTCTGGCAGGTAAGGATACTAAAGGCAAACGCAAACTCATTTGGGCACTGGAGATGGCCGATTCATTCAAAAATCTCAAAACCGCCCTCTCTAAAGCTGTCACACTCGCTCTCCCCGCTCCCGATGCACCAATTTCTATTACAGCTGATGCGAGCGACACTGCAATTGGTGCGGGCCTTCAGCAACATTTATTGGATACCCCCCAACCCCTCCGTTTCTTCTCCAAGAAATTAACCAAATCCCAGTCCAAATGGTCCTCTTTCGACCGTGAACTCCTCGCCCTGCACGAGGCAGTCAAATATTTCAGAGCCGATGTCGAGGGTCGCCCATTCATGATTTATACAGATCACAGACCCTTGGCAGATGCAATCCGTAACCCCTCACGCGATCTCCCCCCACGACGCTTCCGCCATATGGATTTCATATCCCAATATTCCACTGATGCACAATATATCTGAGGCGCTGACAATGTAGTCGCTGACTACCTGTCTCGCGTCAACATCATCACTACCCCACTTGACCTTACCGACATGGCCCGCCGGCAAACCAGAGACCCCGATATTCATGCCTTGCAACAAGACACAACCTCTTCCCTCAAACTGGAACAACGTGCATTCCCAGGCACCACAGAACCGGTCTGGTGCGATGTTTCCACTTGTAGCGCCCGCCCTCTTGTACACGCAGCTCTCCGCCACTCTGTGTTTGATGCACTCCACAACCTAGCTCACCCAGGCATCAAAGCGTCCACCAGATTGGTCACGGAAAGGTACGTCGGGCCCGGTGTTAAACATGATAGTAGGATGTGGGCTCACGCCTGCATACCATGTCAGAGAGCTAAAGTGGGCCGCCATGCACTTCCTCCGCCAGGCACTTTCGACATACCTAAAGGACGCCTGCGACATGCCCATATTGATATTGTAGGTCCCCTCCCTCCCTCCAAGAGGTTTTGATATATCCTGTCCGTTATTGATAGGGTCACTAGATGGGTCGAGGCAGTCCGTTTGGAAGATATTTCGGTTGAGTCTGTGGCTCGGGCCTTCATTGCCACTTGGATTTCCCGATTCGGAAGCCCTACCTCACTGACCACCGACCAAGGTAGGCAGTTTGAATCACAGCTGTTCGCCTCCCTCTGTTCGTACTGTGGCGTCGCAAAGTTTCACACAACCGCTTATCACCCCCAGGCCAATGGACTTGTGGAGTGCTGGCACCACACGCTTAAAGCCGCACTTATGTGCCATGGTGGCCAGTGGTCTGAATCTCTCCCCTGGGTTTTGCTAGGCCTCTGCACCACATACAAAGAGAACTTGCAAGCCTCCCTCGCCGAGATCCTTTACGGCGAGCCTCTGATTTTACCAACTAAATTCGTCAAGGATACACTGCTACCAAGCTCTTCCGAGCTCCCAGCACTCGTCGAGAGCGTCCAAGGGCACATCGCACTCATCAAACCCCCCTTGCCATCTGCCCACTGTAGGCCTCGTGTGTTCGTGCATAAGGAACTGGCCACATGTGAATTTATCATGTTACATGACGACACAGTACAGACAACCCTGCAGCCTCCCTACACTGGTCCGTTTAAAGTCCTGTCACGAGGCCCTTCCACATTGTCGATACTTAACAACGACAAACCAGTAACTGTTTCACTCCACCGGGTGAAACCTGCGTGGACCTTGCAGGAGCACTCTGCAAGTGACCCCGATGTACACGACACCTACCCTCCTTCCCAGGAATCCCATCATGATTTGCAGCCTACATCACAGGCCGGACGACCCATGGTTCCACCCCGTTGGCACAGGGATTATGTCCTAGCTTCAGTCAAGCTTGCTACACCTACCCCCAAGTGTTGTGTGTGTGATTTCACCATAGACAAGTGCTTTTGTGACCATCAAGTGTCCCACCCCCACCGGGCTGGCACAGGACTTGGCGCACCACCGTGCTCCGCACTGCAAGGGGGGGGGGGGGGGGGGGGCGGCTCTGTGGCGACTATCGACTCTACGAGTGAGATATCTTCGCCATAGCAGGCTCTCTGACCCACGTGGACTTATTGTGCGCCGCCATATTGCTTCCCATTATGTTGTGTGCTGCCAGCTGTATAAGACGTTGTAAATATTCTCGCATAATAAAGTTGTATTAATGCATGTTGGTGTGTTATTTAATGATTGCCGCTGCTCCGCACATCAGGAATAACCACAAACGCTTGAAAACGTGGTAAGAAGTGTGAGAAATTCCTCAAAAATCTGGCCTTCAAGAGTTCTCAAATACCAGTCAAATAAGCAGCACACGACCAAAAACCAAAACAGTGGAACTTAATGTAAAACTAAGTAATAGGTTTAGAGTGGTTGAAAAAAACACTGAGGAGAAAGAACAATCGAATTGTACCGTGATTCACACAGACAGTTCATGGTCAACGCTAAATTGCGCAAAACAAACAGCCCTACTATTTGTAAACAAAACTAAAAAACATATGTTAGAAAACAGACATGAAATCCATATTCTAGCAGACAGCCATGGAAGAGGTGCAGCCGAAATTATGATTTCTAATAGAACAGGATTCAAGGTAACAGGCATAATCAAACCAGCAGCGCCCCTATATGAAGTTTTAAATAGCTGCAAACAATCTTGACGAATGACAGCACATGTGTAATAATTGGAGGCGCCAACGATATATACCTCAATAAAACTAAATGTGCTACAACAGTTTTAAAGCAAGTAATTTGTAAAATGCCTGAAGTGAAATTTTTTGCTGTCAGTATCCCTCTTAGGTATGATCTCATGGAAAACTCTTGCGTGAATACTGAGTTTATTACCGCCAACAAACTTTTCGTCGAGATATGTCGAGGTTAGCCTAATGCTACATATGTTAGGATAAATAGTGATTGCAGAGAGCATTTTACAGATCATGGACTTGACAGAAACATGAAAGGGAAAGAAGTAGAACGAAATACTATCACACTGTCTGAAAACGACCTTATTACAGTATCAGCATTAGTGGAAATAGGAAGACCTGATGTTCCACAATCATTGGTAACAACATTAGATTCTTCGACGTTAGAAGAAGTAAAACAATCTGAAGTGTCGTCCAGTACAGCAGCCAAAACAGCCAACTCATCAGTGGTGTCGAAATCATCAAAAACAGCTGAACCATTATCATCAGTAGCATATGTACCACCTTCTCCAGCAGGTTCAAAATCAATCAGAAGAACAGAGGCAAGACCAGTGGTACAAAGTGCCACTCGGACATCATCAACAGAAGAAAATCAACACCATCAAAGCATTATTTATCAGCTTTATACACAGCTTCAACATCCACAGCAACATCAGTGCCAACTGTAGTTCCAGTTTTAAATGAAACTAGTCTCAGCAAAAGTTCCAGTATCAGTTGGAACATCAGTTACAAATATGGATCCAACATCAAAACTGGCAGCATCTCCAACATCCACAGAAACATCAGCTTCAAAAACACCTCCATCATCCACTGAAACAGCAGACACAACAACAGATACAGCGAGTATGGTAGCACTTCCAGGGGTAAGAAGTACAAGAAGCAGGAAACGTGTAATTCTTAAGGATTTTTGGTACCCAGCCTCAACAAGGAACAGCCAGTAACATTGGGAAGCATAAGTACACACTCCTCTCAAGCTAATTTTAATCATTTAAAAATAATGAGCCTTAATATACAGTATATTAAAAATAAAACATTAGAACTTGAGATAGCAGCCAGTGAAGCTAGTATAGATTGTGTTTGTATTCAACAACATTGGTGCATGAGTTATGAACTATTTGCATTTCCCCATACGAATTAGTAAGTCATTACTGCAGGAAGGAAACAAAACAAGGTGGTGTTTGCATTTATGTGAAACGTGGAGTAAAGGTTAAAAAATGACTGTAACTGAGTCCTTGAGCGAAGAAAACAACATTTTGAGGCTGCAGCAATACAGTTAAATATGTAAAAGAGTAAATTAATAATAATGTCAGTGTAGATCACCATGTGGTGATCCTGCAGTTTTTAGAAATAAGTTAGAGGCATTGTTCAGTATATTACATGATAAAAAAATAAACAATAATTATAAATGGAGATTTTAATGTCAATTACTGACAGAAGGTGCATCCAAAGGTCAGTTCCTGAATGTTTTACAGAGTTTCAACTTGCATCTGCATATAACTGACTCTACACAAGTAACAAACTCTTCAAAAAGTCTCATAGATAATATTTTCACAAATATAGATACGATAGATACAGATGTAATAAATGTTGACCAAGGAATATCTGATCACAGTGCACTCATTCTTAGATTTCCCATAGCCCCTGTGATCAAAAATGGTTCATATCAAATGTAAAAAGAACCTTCTTCACAAATAGTTTCAGTCACTTCACAAATTCACTGATTAACCTATCATGGGCAGAAGTACTGTTACAAACTAGCGCAAATGCTGCATATAATGTTTTTACTTCCCTGATTATGTTGAATTTTGAAATGTGTTTTCCTAAAAAAACGTGTCAAAACAAACGCATATGGACATTTACATGCTAACTCCTGGATCACAACAGGTATTAGAAATTCCTCCAGGAACATGAAAATGCTTAACTATAAACTAAAAAGTTGTACTGACCGCAAGTTTAAAGAAAATGTAACAAACTACAAAAATATATAGAAAAGTAATTACATAGCAAAATTATTAAGTAATGATAAATTAATAAGAAAATCAGGTAATAAATCAAGAACTACTTGGGAAATTGTGAAAAGGGAAATAGGTAAGGTCCTCAACGATCAGGAAATAGCATTCAAAAATAGTAAAAATATTGAATTAAATGATGAAACACTGGCAAATTACATAAATAATTACTTCTTAAGTCTACCTTTGTCATTGTTAACTCCCACAAAGGATAATGAAATATTAAAGGTGATAAAGAGTCTAAAATAAAAAATGTCTCCAGATGTGGATGAAGTGCCTGTGTCAATAATAACGAACTTGCCCAACAAATTATAAAGCCCCTGGTACATATTGACAATTTGTCTTTCAGTGCAGGTGTGTTTCCTCAGAGGTTGAAGATCTCTAAGGTTAGACCTCTGTTTAAAAAAGGAGATACACACCAGGTAGAAAATTATAGACCAATATCTTGTCTCCAATCATTTTCCAAAATTCTAGAGAAATTAATGAAAACCAGATTCGTAAATTACTTAGATGCTTACAAACTTCTGGACTGCAATCAACATGGCTTTCGCTCAGGCCAAAGCACAAAATCAGCTATCCATGCCCATACTGAAGAGATTTCCAGGAATCTCGACACCAAAAAATGTGTGGTAGGAATTAAATTTGATCTATCTAAAACTTTCGATACAGTAAATCACCAAATTCTGTGAAACAAGATGGAGGCAATAGGTGTAAGGGGCATTGTGAGGCAATGGTTTGAATCTTACCTTCAAGATAGAACTCAGGTGATAGAAATCATCGCAGAACATAAAAATCAGAAAATCAAGTGGGTTTCAGATACAAAGAAATTGGAAGTAGCCATCCCACAGGGTAGGGTTATTGGCCTGTTATTACTCTTGATTTATATAAATGACATAAAAAATCCAAATATTTCTACCAAAATAATGCTGTTCACAGATGACATGAGCATAATTATAAGTGATGATAAAAAATAATTTAACTCCACAACTGGCAGAGTCCTGAAATATATACAACAATGGTTTAATGCTAATGGATTAACACTTAATCCAAGTAAAACCAGTTATATACAGTATGGCAAAGCAACCCAACATATTGATATCCAGTTAAAACTAATTGATAAGGAGATAGAGACTGTGCAACTCACAAAGTTTTTGGGCATGCACATTGATCAAAACTTAAGATGGGAAGGCCATCTCAAGTATTTATCCCACAGGCTCAATTCAGCATGTTTTGCATTGAGGACATTATCTAGAGTATACAGCACAGACTGTACTAGACTAGTGTATTTTGCTTACTTTCAGTCCATTGTGTATTATGGCATAGTGTTCTGGGGTAAAACTAAATCAATCTTAATAGATATCTTCAAAATTCAGAAAAGAGCTATACGAATCATAAGACAGTTCTCCAAGAACTCATTGTTGGCCCCTTTTCTAACAACTACAAATACTCACAATAGCATCACTGTATATATTCGAAAGCATTCTCTGTACAAGAGCACATATGAAAAATCTACATAAAAATGAGGACTGCCACAATTATAATACTAGAAGTTATAAGAATTTGTATGTAGAAAGGGTAAGGACAACACAAACCCAAAAGCATGAAAGTTATTTTGGAATAAAACTTTACAGTGCTCTGCCAGTGTGCATGATGGAAATAATAGATGGAATAAAATTAAAGACTTAGCTTAAAAATTACCTTTTAAGCAAAAATTTCTATGACATAGATGAGTACTTTGATTGTGTGTAAATTTATTGCCAAAAATTTTAATTTATATGTCTAAAATTGTACTTTTAAAAACGCCTTGAACGGGATATTCCATTATTATGTTTGTAGTACTTGTACTTGTATGATAACTTTGTTGTGACAATTCCTACATCATGTAAATGATTTACAGGAAGATAATAAAATGAAATGAAATGAAATATAATGTGTACTTCAATGCTTGTCCACCCTATTCTGGAGTATTGCTGCGTGGTGTGGTATCCGCATGAAGTGGGACTGATGGATGACATCAAAAAAGTACAAAGAAGGGCAGCTCGTTTTGTATTAGCACAAAATAGTGGAGACAGTATCATAGACATAATTCGTGAATTGGAGTGGCAATCATTAAAAGAAAGGCGTTTTTCGTTACGACGGGATCTTCTCATGAAATTTCAATCACCAGTTTTCTCCTCTGATTGCGAAAACATTGTGTTGGCACCCACTTACATAGGGAGGAATAATCATCACGATAAAATAAGAGAAATCAGGGCTCACACAGAACAATTGAAGTGCTCGCTTTTCCCGTGTGCCGTTCGAGAGTGGAACAGTAGAGAGACAGCTTGAGGTGGTTCATTGAACCCTCTGCCAGGAACTTTATTGTGAATTGCAGAGTAATCACGTAGATGTAGATGTAGATGAAAAACTATTATACTCAGAGCACACTCACAATTAAGTAGAAACCACTTAGTTAGCATATCACACTTTGGATTCCAGAAGGGCTAGACAATTGTGAATGCTATTTACACATTTGCCCACCAAACATTAAAAGCCTTAAATTATAAAATACAACCATCTTATATTTTCTGTGAGTTTTCTAAGGCATTGCATTGTGTAGATGATGTTACTCTCTTAGAAACGGATTCCCACACCACTGGTTTGATTCATAATTAACAAATAGAATGGAAAAAGTTGCGCAGAATAATTCAGAAAATGTTAGGGAGGTAGAAAATTTTACTGATAGTCGAAATCGTAAGGGAGTCCCACAGGGTTTAATTTTAGGTCCATTGTTATTCATGAATATGGATGATCTTAACATTCAACAAGGAAAATTGGTAACCTTGCAGTTGATACTCCTGTCATAATAAATTCCATTAGATCGAAATAAACAGAAGAGGTTGTTAATATTGTTTTTCAAAGGATTATTAAGCAGTTCCCTGAAAATGGACTCTCCCTTTATTTTGAGGAAAGGCACTGTATTCAGTGCTGTACAACAAGCAGTCCTATCAATAAGTGATGCAGCACATAAATAAGAGTCAGTAAATAAAATAGAATACTCCAAATTTCTGGGTTTACATATTGATGAAAACTTGAACTGGAAGAAGCATATCACTGAGTTTCTCAAACAATTAGGTTTTTAGTGCTCTACTATAGATGGGATGCAGAATGTACAGTAACATGGTCCATTTATTATAACAAAGTCGGTACAACAGAGCTACATCTGGACTAGTTGAAGACATTAGCTACCCAGTCTGACAGAAGTCGTTCGCATGTGGTCTCAGTCAACTGCCACAGTTTATTGTCATAGAGTTCCCACAGAGTCCTCTGTCCATAGTGGGTAGCAGTGTGATGGGAGGTGCATGGAATATGGAAGGACATGGAACAATGTGGAGGCAGAGATGTATGATACAGCAGCACCTATGTTGTTCAGCCTCCCCCTAAGAACCATGGACCTTGCCATTGGCGTGGAGGCTTGTGTGCCTCAGCGATACAGATAGCCGTACCGTAGGTGCAACCACAAACGTGTGGTTCCTGAAGAGGGGCAGCAGCCTTTTCAGTAGTTGCAGGGGCAACAGTCTGGATGATTGACTGATCTGGCCTTGTAACACTAACCAAAACGGCCTTGGTGCGCTGGTACTGCAAACGGCTGAAAGCAAGGGGAAACTACAGCCGTAATTTTTCCCGAGGGCATGCAGATTTACTGTATGGTTAAATGATGATGGCGTCTTCTTGGGTAAAATATTCCGGAGTTAAAATAGACCCCCATTCGGATCTCCAGGTGGGGACTACTCAGGAGGACGTCGTTATCAGGAGAAAGAAAACTGGCATTCTACGGATCGGAGCGTGGAATGTCAAGTCCCTTAATCGAGCAGGTAGGTTAGAAAATTTGAAAAGGAAAATGGATACGTTAAAGTTAGATATAGTAGGAATTAGTGAAGTTCGGTGGCAGGAGGAACAAGACTTCTGGTCAGGCGAAAACAGTGTTATAGATACAAAATCAAATAGGGGTAATGCAGGAGTTGGTTTAATAATGAATACAAAAATAGGAGTGCGGGTAAGTTACTACAAACAGCATAGTGAACGCCTTATTGTGGCCAAGATAGACATGAAGCCCACACCTACTACAGTAGTACAAGTTTATATGCCAACTAGTTCTGCAGATGACGAAGAAATTGAAGAAATGTATGTTGAAATAAAAGAAATTATTCAGATAGTGAAGGGAGACGAAAATTTAATAGTCATGGGTGACTGGAATTCGGTAGTAGGAAAAGGGAGAGAAGGAAATGTAGTAGGTGAATATGGAATGGGGCTAAGAAATGAAAGAGGGAGCCGCCTGGTAGAATTTTGCACAGAGCATAACTTAATCATAGCTAACACTTGGTTCAAGATCCATAAAAGAAGGTTGTATACAAGGAAGAAGTCTGGAGATACTGACAGGTTTCAGACAGATTATATAATGGTAAGACAGATATTTAGGAACCAGGTTTTAAATTGTAAGACATTTCCAGGGGCAGATGTGGACTCTGATTACAATCTATTGGTTATGAACTGTAGATTAAAACTGAAGAAACTGCAAAAAGGTGGGAATTTAAGGAGATGGGACCTGGATAAACTTAAAGAACCAGAGGTTGTACAGAGTTTCAGGGAGAGCATAAGGGAACAATTGACAGCAATGGGGGGAAAAAATACAGTAGAAGAAGAATGGGTAGCTTTGAGGAATGAAATAGTGAAGGCAGCAGAGGATCAAGTAGGTAAAAAGACGAGGGCTAGTAGAAATCCTTGGGTAACAGAAGAAATATTGAATTTAATTGATGAAAGGAGAAAATATAAAAATGCAGTAAATGAAGCAGGCAAAAAGGAATACAAACGTCTCAAAAATGAGATCGACAGGAAGTGCAAAATGGTTAAGCAGCCATGGCTAGAGGACAAGTGTAAGGATTTAGAGGCTTATCTCACTAGGGGTAAGATAGATACTGCCTATAGGAAAATTAAAGAGACCTTTGGAGAAAAGAGAACCACTTGCATGAATATCAAGAGCTTAGATGGAAA
Organism: Schistocerca serialis cubense; assembly: GCF_023864345.2. Taxonomy (NCBI): domain Eukaryota; kingdom Metazoa; phylum Arthropoda; class Insecta; order Orthoptera; family Acrididae; genus Schistocerca; species Schistocerca serialis. Next base: position 919,155,073 of record NC_064638.1, on the reverse strand, counting down.
CCCAGTTCTAACCAAAGAAGGAAAAGCAGAAAGGTGGAAGGGGTATATAGAGGGCCTATACAAGGGCGATGTACTTGAGGGCAATATTATGGAAATGGAAGAGGATGTTGATGAAGATGAAATGGGAGATACGATACTGCGTGAAGAGTTTGACAGAGCACTGAAAAACCTGAGTCGAAACAAGGCCCCGGGAGTAGACAACATTCCATTAGAACTACTGACGGCCTTGGGAGAGCCATTCCTGACAAAACTCTACCATCTGGTGAGCAAGATGTATGAGACAGGCGAAATACCCTCAGACTTCAAGAAGAATATAATAATTCCAATCCCAAAGAAAGCAGGTGCTGACAGATGTGAAAATTACCGAACAATCAGTTTAATAAGTCACAGATGCAAAATACTAACGTGAATTCTTTACAGACGGATTGAAAAACTAGTAGAAACCGAGCTCAGGGAAGACCAGTTCGGATTCCTTAGAAACACTGGAACACGTGAGGCACTACTTACGCTACGACTTATCTTAGAATCTAAATTAAGGAAAGGCAAACCTATGTTTCTAGCATTTGTAGACTTATAGAAAGCTTTTGACAATGTTGACTGGAATACTCTCTTTCAAATTCTAAAGGTGGCAGGGGTAAAATACAGGGAGTGAAAGGCTATTTACAATTTGTACAGAAACCAGATGGCAGTTATAAGAGTCGAGGGACATGAAAGGGAAGAAGTGGTTGGGAAGGGAGTGAGACAGTGTTGTAGCCTCTTCCCGATGTTATTCAATCTGTATATTGAGCAAGAAGTGAAGGAAACAAAAGAAAAATTCGGAGTAGGTATTAAAGTCCATGGAGAAGAAATAAAAACTTTGAGGTTCGCTGATGACATTGTAATTGTGTTTGAGACAGCAAAGGACTTGGAAGAGCAGATGAACGGAATGGACAGTGTCTTGAAAGGAGGGTATAAGATGAACATCAACAAAAGCAAAACGAGGATAATGGAATGTAGTCGAATTAAGTCGGGTGATGCTGAGGGAATTAGATTAGGAAATGAGACACTTAAAGTTGTAAATGAGTTTTGCTATTTGGGGAGCAAAATAACTGATGATGGTCGAAGTAGAGAGGATATAAAATGTTGACTGGCAATGGCAAGGAAAGCGTTTCTGAAGAAGAGAATTTGTTAACATCGAGTATAGATTTAAGTGTCAGGAAGTCGTTTCTGAAAGTATTTGTATGGAGTGTGGCCATGTATGGAAGTGAAACATGGACGATGACTAGTTTGACAAGAAGAGAATAGAAGCTTTTGAAATGTGGTGCTGCAGAAGAATGCTGAAGTTTGGATGGGTAGATCATATAACTAATGAGGAGGTATTGAATAGGGTTGGGGAGAAGAGACGTTTGTGGCACAACTTGACAAGAAGAATGGATCGGTTGGTAGTACATATTCTGAGGCATCAAGGGATCACCAATTTAGTATTGGAGGGCAGTGTGGAGGGTAAAAGTCGTAGAGGGAGACCAAGAGATTGATACTCTAAACAGATACAGAAGGATGTAGATTGCAGTAGGTACTGGGAGATGAAGAAGCTTGCACAGGATAGAGTAGCATGGAGAGCTGCATCAAACCAGTCTCAGGACTGAAGACCACAATAACAACAACATGTTGTTCAGAAGTACGGTGCAACACAGCGACTGCAACCTTTATGAAATATGTGAAACGTAATCACAGTTGCCAATGTAGACCAACACCACCTGCATAACAGAATGATGACAATGAAAAACTTTGTCCGAATGGGACTCTAACCTGAATTTCCTGCTTATCACAAGTGATCACATCCCGGTGTGGCATAATTTTCACTGTCGTCATTCCATTATGCAGTTGATAGTTATCCATATTTGCAACTACAAATACATTTCATGTATTTAAAAATGGGTTTAGTCACCACAATGCCTGTTCCAAAAGAACACTGCATAGTACTTCTGAACAATACAGGCACTGCAGTATTGTGTTTATCCACTGACACCAGGTAAGCAACTTTCAATTAAAATGTCGCCTCTGTATGTGAATATACATAATACATATGCGAGTGCAGGTTGCAGACACATGGCTGATGATATATGGAAATTTGAGTCTGTCTGTGAAAACTGCTCACATAGCCTAATGGTAGGGCAACCACTCGTGATAAGCAGGAAATCCAGGTTCGAGTCCCGGTCTGGCACAAATTTTCATTGTTGTCATTCCATTGTACAGCTGATGGTTGTCAATAATCGCAACTCCGAATACATCTCATGTAGGCAGAGAGAGCAGCAGGGCACCATGCTGATGTGATGGATGTGTTGTCATCTCAGGCAGTGTCGGAGAGGGGATGTGATGGATACCACGTGGTGTTCAGGTGATAGTTATGAAGACACACCAGCACATGGTGGGGACAGCTGAAGCATGACTATGTGGTGTTGTCGGAAGTTGGAGAAGTGGCGGTGAGATCACCAGGGATTGACGGCATTGCTGAAGGTGCATGATCTGAAGAGGGCAGTTGGGAAGCTGTGATGGTACGGAGACCATCAGCAAGGAAGTGAGAGGTAAGAGCAGAGGAATCAATGTCATGAGGTGTCGTAATAATTTCCTTGAAGTGACGGGCGACAGAATCGTTTGTGCTTTCAATGCTGCCCCTTGACAAGGAGTTCATTGTCGATCAACTTAAGATTTATCTATTCAAGAGGAAACTCGTGAACATCAAGGCACAACTCGAAAGCTGAGGATATGGCATCAGGAGGGAGTGAGTTGTCTCTCAGAGTAGCGGAGAGAGGGTTGGAAGGGTCATCGCTTGGAAAAGGTTCTTGCAGAGACCTTGGTGTCTTAAGGCGACTGACAGACAATGTTGTAGTTTCCCATGTAACAGTATGTCAAAAGTGCAATCGTACTGTCAAAGTACCTTATAGGGGACTTAGTAGGGCGGGTTGCAAGGCTGGTTAGATTGTATCGTTTTGCAGTATCACAAACTCGCAATCTTTTAGAGCTTTGTGGAGAAATATGTTACGCACGTTTGCTGAGGAGGGGGAGTTACACAGAAGTGGGTGATGTGGCATTTTCCTCGCAAAACCACATGGGCAGATCAGAAGGCATAGTCATCTGTTGTGGGAACACAGTCAGTGGGCAAGGAAACCACTTGCCATACAAAATTTCAGCAAGCACAGCTCCAAAGTCTTGTTTGTGGGTCGTACGCACTCCCAGGAGTATTCACAGTAGGCCTCTGAGCAGCATCTGCCGTGGCATGTGACAGTCAGCTTTAAAATGCGATGCCATTGCTCGATGAGACTTTTGCTCTGTGTATGATATGCTGTCATTCTAGATCAAAATGTTTTGCCCGTGTTCCACTACTCGAGGAAAAGGCCCCATTCGAACTGCTGTCCTTGATCGATGTGTAGGTACATGATGAAGGACCCCACGGATATGGTAAAGTCAAAATTTATAAAAAAATGAAACAGCAATAACGACAGAATCAAAGACGGACTATAAGCGTTGGCAAAGACATTAGTTATGAATGCGCAGTAAAGCGCATAAAACGTCATTCACTTTTTTGGTACATGATTTTGTTTCACTCTCTCGTATGTAGAGGTTTGGGTAAGATATATTGCTGGGAGTATGACACGCTACGAGAGTTTTGTGTCATATGTTTCTGAACAAGAGAAGACTTAATAACAGTATTAAGTATTTTTATTAAAATGAAATAGAACCAAGTTAAGAAGAACTCGTCATGTTTACATCATCTTGAGAGGAACTGGTGTTCCCTGGAGTCAGCTGCATGCATCTACAATTAAAATGGAGGGAAAGAAGTCCACGGTCATATTTTCGTAAAGTTAACAGAAGGGCAAGCTTTCAGAAGCGACAAATATAAATAAAATATGTATCGTGATGGACACAGAAAAAGAAACGACGCAAGGTAAAGTAAATGAACATAGCACAATTTCGTACACGCAGAACATTTCATAAAAATATGTTGTAGTAATACTCTCTTTTCATTGCAAACGAAAGGACAATTACCAATCAATTCCTTTAATTTTTCCTTTTAATTATATATTTTTTTAATTATTATAATACATTGATCATTATGGATGTGGGACAACCAAAGTACAAAATACATGTGTCGATAAAGGCTTTGGTAGTGGCTTCAGCCTTAATGTTTTTACAATATTGCAGTGGCTGTGTTATTCTGAATTATGATGCAGAGTTCCAAAGGAACAGCAGTGTATTCTCAATTGCGAATATGGACATCCATCAACTGTAGAATGAAATTGCAATGAAAATTTGTGTTGGACCGGGACTCGAACCGAGATTTCCCACTTACCGCACGCAGTTGCCTTACCATTTGGCTATTCGTGCATAATTCACGGCCAGACTCAAACTCGCGTATGTCGTCAACCATGTGTCTACGGCTTGTCCTCATACATACATTATATATATATATATATATATATATATATATATATATATATATATATATATATATATATATATATATATATATATATATATATATATTTTTTTTTTTTTTTTTTTTTTTTTTTCCATACAGGTGAGACAGTCTACTTGAAAGTCGCTTGCCGGGTGTTGGAAGATAAATATGATATTGTAGTGCCTGTGTTTTCTGAATACGATGCAAAATTCCTTTGGACATGCATGCATGTTTCAAAATACAGCACAGACACATTATGACATTTTTTTTTGTTCGCACACTCCATGTCTATGAAAAGTAACAAATTCTTTTTCAAACTTCAGTACTTTGTCCATGCTGGCGTTGGAGAGTAGAGACCACCACAAGATATAGCATAATGCTCTCCTACATCAATTTTTCCTACTAGAAAACCTAACGATTTATCAATGTTTTGGCACTTACAGCCTGCAGTGTATTTCACCACGGCTGGGACTACAGACTCATCTCACATTGATACCACATCCGTTAGTAAATTTTCTTCGAAATTCACAGATTCTGAGATTTCTCATTCTGGCTATACATCAACAACATTTACACAGAGGTCACTGGTAATGAAATTAAGGGACATAGAAACTGAGTCGATTTCACACTGAGAAGACTGCATTTAATTTTTTAGTAACTGATGTGTTTCCTGAGAAAAAAATATTACTTGCATTACTCATCAATATAAGAAGACGCACGGTGTTAATTACTTCTAATGGCATAGGGTTATTGTAAAATATATCTAATCCTTGTACCCTATAAAAAAATTTTCTACCAAATCTTGATTTAATCTGGACTTTCATACTTTCTACACTTTCAAAAAGACCAAAGATGGATTGTACTGATGTGATAGAACGTTTTTGGAAAGGCAACAATCTTTCTCTGTCCCCTGCTCACATTCGTGAACAAAGGTCTAGGAATCTCTTTAGGGTATTCTCCACAATTGTGAGATTCATTCCACATCCCCTACGCAGAGGTGAACAGTCATGTTTTTGAATTCTAGAGTGCAGGCCATCGAAGGTGTCATTAACGAGTTCAGTAGAATCACTTTCAATATGTTTGTGAAGAACATAGTTCAAGGCCTCAGCTGTTTCTCGTGAAAATAGGCATGCTGCCATCCTTGCATTCTGCCTTGTTCGTCAGCTTACATGTAAGTGAACATCAGTAACGTGGTGGCTTGAGGTTTAAAAAATTCCTGTGTAGCTACCTTATTTATTTTGGATCCATTAGGTAGCGTAATGCCTCTGTCCATAAAATGGTTCCTGCTGGACTTACGAAATATGGTCTACCTGTACTGACAGACAATTCCTTCCAGACTTTTATTTTTTTTTTTTTCACCCGTACCACAGCTACAACATATATTTCCGTTTCCTCAAGTATCTTAATGATGCTCTGCAGCACACTACTAGTCATAACTGTGTCGAAATCTTAATAAAGTGATCGATGCCACTGCCTACACAACCCATGAATCATGTAAAATTGAACATCTGAATGTGGACTGACTACTTGTCCTCCAACATATCATATGCTGCCATCAACATTCATTTCGTCAAATGTCAAAACTACTAGTCTCTTTTGGTTAGTAGAAGTGATTGACTTAGCCTTCAATAAACACAGGATATCTTCGAGAATACCTGGTCTACATTTTAATTCCTTCGTCCATATCTGAAATGTTGCCGTGTGCGGCAAAGGCATTTTTCACAAATACGCATAGGCCTAATTGTGCTTTTGGCGAGAGAGCTCTTAAAGTCAGTGCATGGGCGATGTCTTCTGAATTCCATTTTATCCTTTTGTTTTCGGGCAACGGCCTTGCCGCAGTCGATACACCGGTCCCCGTCAGATCACCGAAGTTAAGCGCTGTCGGGTGTGGTCGGCACTTGGATGGGTGACCATCTGGGCCACCATGTGCTGTTGCCATTTTTCGGGGTGCACTCAGCCTCATGATGCCAACTGAGGAGCTACTCGACCGACTAGTAGTGGCTCCGGTCAAAGAAATCCATCATAACGACCAGCAGAACGGTGTGCTGACCACATGCCCCTCCTCTCTGCATCCTCATCTGAGGATGACTCGGCGGTTGGATGGTCCCGATGGGCCATTTGTGGCCTGAAGACGGAGTGCTGCTGCTGCTGCTTTTGTTTTCGTTTAAAAGCCACCATATATTCCCCGGTGTAAAACATTTTGACAACTCTTTGCTCCGATCTGCGATCTTTCTCAAACGATTTTCAAGAAACTTTTCTGTAATAAACTCTAATTCTCGCACATCTTAAATAGTTTAACTCGTCAGATTCATGCTGAATCGCCTCTCGTTTCGTTAATGGTCATTGTTGTTGTGATACTTCGGTAGTAGATAAACTACTGCAACGAATTCGTAGATTGCAGTGAAATATAGGTATCGCTATAAATTTGTGTTTGGTGCGTGTTAGGTTACATGTTGCTGCGTAAATGTAAATAATATATTGAATTATTCTTTAAACTTGGAAGGATTTCACTGTCTGTTTCCAAACTCGAGAAAATGGGATGTATGTAAAGCACACAGTCACGAACGCATGCATCATTGAAAAAACTAGATTGAAATATTCATATTTCATATGAATTATATACATTGCTATATGTAAAAAGTGTACAACTTTGCTTCCGCCGGTTGCGGGTAGGTGGAGACAACAGTAAGTAACGGTCGAAAGAAACAAATCGCAGACGTCAGACAGTTGGCTTGGACCTCGGTCAACATAACCTCATTCAAATATTAGTCGATTTGTGTCTGCATGATAAAGTTGTTCTTAACTGAAAAAGTCAGTTTACGAGAATAATTCTCGTCATTTGCCGGACGTGTTACTGTTTTGTATCAATATGAAGAAAACAGCGGCTGAGTCTCATCGAAGTATGTATGGTAAGGGTGGTATTAGTGAAAGAACATGTCGTGAGTGGTTTCAACGCTTCAAGAACGGTGATTGTAACGTCGTAGACCGGCATAGTGGTGGAAGACAAGATGGAAACAAGAGAAGCTACTTATTCCTCAAATCATGAATCAGTGTCTCCTCAATTACCTTCTTGGTATAGCTGACAACTCCAGACCATTCCTGTTGTGTAACATTTGCAGTGGCTTCTTTTGTCAACATTTCAACATTACTTTCCACCAAGGCTCATATACTATGTCAGATTAAAATGAACATAATACGGAGTAAGCCAGATTTAACTATTCCCTTTACCGTTAACCAGTTAACAAGGCTGGTAGCATGAAATTTTGGCTTGTACAGCACTACAAGTTCCATTAATTTGGTCTTCAGGCCACGGGTGGCCTACCGGGACCATCCGACCGCTGTGTCATCCTCGGTGGAGGATGCTGATAGAAGGGGCGTGGGGTCCACACCGCACTCCCGGTCGTAAGATGGTATTCTCGACCGAAGCCGCTACTATTCAGTCGAGTAGCTCCTCAATTGGCATCATGAGGCTCAGTGCACCCCAGCAACTTTATCTCATGGCACATTTCTTTGTATCCAGAAATAATATCCGTTTTCTGCCACTGCATTGTTGGGGCTTTATGCATCACAACAGAATGGCATGGCGTTTTCTTCATTACTATTGTCGAATTATGAAGAATATTTTGCAGCAGACCGTTATCTTACCAGCCGGTGAACGCGTTCTTGGACGAAATTTTTATTGCAAATTTCGTATTCATATGTACTGCACTGTTGCTATGAATGCAGCGCCAACAGAGAACACTTGTTCACAATACTTAACTACCACAGAGCACTTCAATTCGATTTTACAACGAGAGCATCTAATGTGTGGCACCACGTGGTACCGTTTATTAATGGTGTGAGGTGTTACAACAGGGTCGCTTTACCAATCAAACCACTGGCATTGTCGTAAGAAAAGCCGGCTTGCCATTGATTTTACCTGGTTCAAAATGGTTCAAATTGCTCTGAGCACTATGGGACTTAACTTCTGAAGTCATCAGTCCCCTAGAACTTAGAACTACTTAAACCTGACTAACCTAAGGACATCACACACATCCATGCCCAAGGCAGGATTCGAACCTGCGACCGTAGCGGTCGCGCGGCTCCAGACTGTAGCATCTAGAACCGCTCGGCTCCTCCGGCCGGCGCTTTTACCTGGGCAATGGCGTTACGTCTCCCTCCGGCCAGCCAAATGTCAAAAGTCCCAACTAACGTTAAACACACTACAATATTGTGGAGCAAAAGATAATAAACCTGGGCATCATTATTTATTTTCTACACAATATAACGAGTCATTCGATGTTAGAGAGTAATTCAGAACTGCGTTAAAGCAGGATTGGTTCAAAATGGTTCAAATGGCTCTGAGCACTATGGGACTTAACTTCTGAGGTCATCAGTCCCCTAGAACTTAGCACTACTTAAACCTAACTAACCTAAGGACACCACACACATCCATGCCCGAGGGAGGATTCGAACCTGCGACCATAGCGGTTGCGCGGTTCCAGACTGTAGCGCCTAGAACCGCTCAGCCACTCCGGCCGGCGAAAACAGGATTAATTGATGTCAATCAATTTATTTTAAGGATCGTCTTGAGTTATAATTATTTTGAATGTTACATCCCTGTTTTCTGTAATTTCTCCCCCATGCCAATTTGGAATGTTTACACTATGGATTGCTTGAGGGTAACCCTACAAGTTCATTTCTCAAACCTCATTCCCAGTCTTCAAGCCGAAGATGAATCGAACACACTTGCAGTTTTCACATTCATATTGTCCGCACATTTGCATCGAACTATACACTCACGTTCGAAGTGCTCATCTTTCGGAAAATCATGATAAATAACGTTTGTTTTCTTTCGAGAAATATTAATTCTGAGTCTGCAGATGCAGTCCTAGTTAATAAAATTGACCCTGGAAAGCATTTCAATGGTCGTTCTGACAACACTGTACCAGTATTTTGACACTCGTACAAAAATCCTGTTACAGTCGTATTCCATTAAGCGAATCTGGCAAACAGGCCGCATCTTTGGTCTGTGTTAGTTGAGTCACATTAGCACAGAATCAACTATACTCCTGCCTCCCATAAACCATGATCAGATATTATGCTCCACAGTAATGCTCATGTAGTGTTTGTTGGGCAGAAGACAGTTTTTGTTCAATACTTTTTAAGGATGCTCTCAGTTTTTCCCAATAACATGCTGCTGCAGAGTGAAAAATGCTGTGGATCTCCCTTTCTCCATAACATCGTTTGTCTCCATTGGTTGTAGTGGTAGGGCCTCCTCATACGTTCATACAGATTGTGGACATCAGCAGAGCAGAATGAGTTGTAAAGTGACTTTGAGTGAAGCACCTGAAGAAATATGTCACAAAATTTGTCTTTCTCAGACAACTAAACCTGCAACATCAAACACCGCCAATAGTGAGAGGGCAACTGTTCGGGACCTTAGAGACTCAGAGACTCCTCTGGCATTGTTGTCTTCCCAGCTGACAAAGGCAAAGCTATTGTTATGCTGAGCCACAAGAACTACAGTGAGGAAATGTGGAGCTGCTAGATAATGACTCTTATAGGAAAATCAATGCTGACCCAAACATGAAGATAAAGAACAAGAACAAGGTGCTTCATAAGGGCTTACATATTCTAATGTTTTGACGACTTAAAGTGCGTGAGTGAGTCTGTGTTATACTGATTTATTTCCCCAAACTACATTCCACTTCTTTACCAGATGACTTACTTGGGGTTTGCAGACACTCTTCTTTACTGGATAGCCAGCTGCTGGAAACTCTCTTGACTTCTCCTTCGAATAACGCTAGGTACAGGAACTTCCAAGCCTCTTTCTACTGGAAGTAGCCATGCAATCAATGATGTATTTGACTTTCAAGCACAATAACAAATTCTCACTTTCAACAAAATATGGAACTTGTAGCAAGTCTCTCGTACAGGCGTTAGAAACAAAAATTGTTTTGCATTCAAAAGAAAGTCTGCTTAGACACCATGACTTTCAGAAAAAGAATCTGAAAATACGTCTTGCCTCTAATAAGGCTGAGTCAAGAGTGTACAAGAGTACCTTTTTAACGGTTCTTGTTATAATTAACAATAGTCAATGGCACAATAAGCTCAGAGCGGCATGTAAACTCCATGGCTCTTCATTACACACTCACTAACACATCTATGGAATGCCCGACAGGTACGCGTCGGTGCCGTTCGACTGCCGCCTCTACTTTCTTCCTGTGACTAATTCTAAACCTGCACACACAAACATGTGACATGCAGAAGGTAGGATTTTACCAACCCACACTCTTATCTAGAATATCGAGTGTTCGAGACGGTTGAAAGCTAAGTGGTTCTAGAATTTACACAGAAATTCTCGAATCACTACAATATCACTGCTAAGAACAACTATGGACACTCCATTAATGTGTCGTAAAAAGTAAGTGGTCACAGAGTACTCTTTTTCCAAGACTCATACGATGAATATAAAAGCACCGGGGTTTTGACATAGACGTTGAAATACTGGGGCTGTGTTGTGAGAGAGGCCATCAAAACTTGCACTAGGGACTATTTTGTCGACTGGGAGTATGGCTATACTCTCAGCAAGGCTTTGGAACCAGCATTGGGTGTAATTAAAGAGAAGACACTCAAGAAACACATTGAGCTGCCAGCAAAGGTGGGCAGTGTGCCTACATCCACTCTGGCACAGCTGGGGAGAGCCACCAAACAACTGCCTTTTCAGCGACTGATGCATGACCACTGCCATAGACCCTGCACTCTGCAGCGGAGGAGGGGAGATAAGTCAACCATACTCCTCGGGACGGTGACATGTCAGCAAAAATTGTGTGTGCTGGAGACTATGAACCAGAAGTCAACTGTGAACTGTATCACTTATAACAATTTTAATAATTGGATGAACATTTTGAATTAAAGTGTTTCTTTGTGGGTCTACATCATAAAGTAATAGAATTGTAATGTACTTGATTATCTTTGTGTACTAAAGTTGTCTCTTAGGACAGTTGCAGTACAGCATTCTAAAATTGTTTCTAGTAACTAGATTTGTAAATAGGAGTGTATATGAAAAATAAAAACCCACAGTCCTGAGCGAATATCTCTTGTCACAATTGCTGGCATGGCTATTGCATTTTGAAGTCTCACTATGAATCGATAAATTGTGTAAAATAAAGATGACCCAGCATTGCAAGTTTTTTATTATCGTATGAATGTTAGCAGATTGAAAATTTCATTTATCTTTCTCCTGTTTCAGTTAATATACTGAGTACATCCCCTCAGTTTGATATTTCAATAATTACTTTTGATAATGTTATGTTTTGCCTGAAATATTTCAGTACTTTTATATCTATAGTATGTACTGAAAAATTGCTGTTCTCAGCTGAATATCATCTGTTTAACTTAACTGCCTTCAGTAAAATACATGAGTAAGACGTTTCATTCCAATTTGAACAACTCACATGGCATTCATTAATAGTTACCTATAGGTTGCAGAATAAAAATATCATTTGTGAGTACACTGCACAACATAAAAAGATTTTTCATTTTCTTTTCTCTCACGAAACACTAAATGTGAGCATATATGTGTACTATCTGTCCTTTGGTTGCAGGAGCCAGAGCCAATGAAGTCATGGATGGGCGTATGGGATGCAGAGAATTATGGTAGCCCTTGCATCCAGTATGTTTTCATAGCTAATCCAAAGCAGTCACGGATTGTTGGTGATGAAGATTGTCTCCATCTCAATGTGTTCACTCCAAAGGTAGATATGCAATAGAACTGAGAGTTTCATGTTCTATCATTGTTTGCAGTTTAGATGCTTAACCTATTGCCTGTGAAAAAAGGATGTGACCTAACATATATTTCTTTAATGAAATCAAGAACTGAAGACTATTTTTACTGAAGAATAGTTGTGACAAGAGAGGAGTCTTTACCTACAAACTACCCTCACATGAGAGTAAATGAATTAGATTAATAATGACTTCCATAATACAGTTACCAGGTTGCCCCCTAAACTTAGCTTCTAATATTATGGGGTTGCTCTTGTACTGATGACATTGTGTAATGTTCTGTGCATACAGACAATTTCTTGTGGTCCATCCCCACTGTTGGTAAAGAGAACACAGTAAAGCATAGGATAACTTATGAGAGAGTGTATGTGATCTGTCATCTGAATAGAAGTTCCACACAGAATTTTATATGGCATTAACAGTGCCTGGCTATCACAATGAGTAGAAAAAGATTGTTATGCAAATATCCTGCAATGTAGTGTGTCATGGGTCCATAACAGTACAGAGAGAGATACTTATTCTGTGACACTTGGGTTGAACTGAGTCACTCTCCCAGAAACAGTGATTTTGAACAGTGAAGGGTAAAGCTTACTCTGCATTGTATTCTTGCTTCTTGCCATACCATTAGTTTTCATTTGTACTAATTTATTTCCTCCCAGTTTCCACATTTCTCCAAAAGTTATCTATTTAAATTATATCTTAATGTTTCTGTTGGGTTTGTCTCCTTTTTCAATGTTTTCTTCTTACTGTTCTTTAAAAGTTTGGATATCCTAGTGGGAAACAAGAAATAGCACAAAATGGGGTCCAACATGAATTATTCTTATATTATCTGTGTTGTAAGCACATCTGCTTATAATCCTGGACTCAGTCAGCTGTGGGTTAATACTAAGTTCTACAATAATACTTAATTATCATTGAAATATGAAGTGTCATGTTCGGTGCTATTTCCCTTCTGTTGTTAGAGGTGTTGCCTGTAATATAAGCCCAACAAAAATGCTGATCCATCAAGTCCCACATATGTTCCTTTGGAGACAGACAATGTGATCATATTGGAGTCTGTCTGCTTAGCTGAGTGGTTACGTGTTTGCTAAGCAGAGGGCCCGGGTTTGATTCCTGGCCGAGATTTTCTCCACTAATGGACTGGGTGTTGCGTTGTCCTCATCATCATTTCATCCTCACCACTGGCACACAAGTCACCCAATGTGGCATCGACTGAGATAAGAATTGTATTCGGTGGCCGAACTTCCCCGAATGGGGCCTCCCAGCCAACAACGCCACATGCTCATTTCATTTTTATCATACTGGAGAGGGCACTTGGTGCAGATATGATGGTACATTGAGTAATGCAAGAAATATGCTCATGGGAATTGTCACACCTCTCTAACATTACATATGTTCACATCACTAAAAACGACTTCGTTCTGTTCATCCTTCCAGTTTCATCAGCATAGTGATTACAGAAAGATGAGTGGTGAGAGGAAGACTGGTGAAGTATACACTTGCCGATGGACCATCTAGAATTTTAACCAGCATTTTCAGGCTTTGTATATAGTTTCAACTCTCTCCACAATGATTCATTTTTAATCATTGTGTTAAATACCCTCTGTCATTTCTTCATTCCATACGGAAATGTCTTAGAGATGCTCATGTGCTTTTAGTGTATATTTTATTAATTTCCTGTTTGTACACCTTCATTCTGTTTCTACACCTTCATTTTATTGATTTCCTGTTCGTTCACTCCTGCCATTCTATCTTTATTACTTGTTTGCCATTGTTTGTGATTTGTTTCAACACATACAATTTCATTTTTTTGGGCTTAGCTGTTATTTCTGAATAATTAGTTACCAACATTCCACAATCAGCAGTGCTCTGGAAACTGAAACATGGTACATTATTTATTGATGTTTACAGTCATGCACTGTTCCTTGTCTTTATAATTACTCAGTGTTTGGAAAAATGGTATACTACTGTTTAACAACTTTTCTTCTGCCCTTTTTCTCCTGTTTACTGTCTAACACTGATGAAAATTCGCTTTTCTTATTCTTGAACCTTTGGGACATATCGCGTTCCTAAATTTAGATATTCTTCTACTTTAATCAGTTGCTCCCATTTAGGATCTGAAAAGTAGATAGATTTTTTTGTACACGAGTTATTCTTTAATTTTATTTTAAATTGTAAACAGTCTCATTAAATGCCACTATAGGCTATAGAAACTTACGTTACTCATGATTACACATGGGCATAATGCAGACAGGCTGAAAGAGTCTTTGTTCATGTGTTATTACTATTGCCATGAACTGTTGTGCATTCAGAGTCATTTTAGTGGTTAGCATCGCCAGCTGGCACGATGTTGGTCACCAGTTCAAACCTGATCTTCAGCAGTTATGTGTTACATAGTATTTTTCATTTCTGGACGGTTCTTGAAGTATCATATGTTTATAATTTTTGACAATGGAAAATCCAGAATGGAATATAACAATATAGTGAAAAGGAAAGTTGCTACTCACCATATAGTGGAGAAGCTGACTTGTAGATAGGCACTAAACAGACTGTCACAAATAAGCTTTCGGCCAGCAAGACCTTCATCAGAAATTGACAACACACACACACACACACACAGATATATAGACACACACACACAATTTCGTTAGTAATTGTCCTCACCCATCCAGCCCCTTCCCTGTTCCCATTCCAGCACAACACAGCCCTCATTCCACCATTGCAGCCAGTCTTATTACTTCTCTCATTTTCCCCTAACCCATCCCCCTCCCCATCTCTCCCCTGCCCTCCTGACTGCACATAGCTGCCCTACGCTCTCTCCACCTCATCCCTGCACGCTCCCCTGCAGCACTTCACTGTCACCCACCCCTATCCCACCATCCCTCCCCCTTCTCCTTACACCTACCCAGTTGCCGCTGGTGCTGCTGCTTGCAGTGTGGCTTCAGTTGCCAGAGACTGTAGTCATGTGTGTGTGTGAGCTGCATTTGTGTGAATGTGTCTGTGTCTGTCATCTATTTCTGACAAAGGCCTTGCTGGCTGAAATCTTATTTGTGACAATATTTTTGTTGTGTCTATTTGCAAGTCAGCAGTTCCACTATATGGTGGATAGCAACTGTCCTTTCCACAATATTTTTTATAATTTTTGTAAGTTCTGGAATATTCTATATTTGTATAAATACTAGCAATCTGATATATTTGATGTTTATATAAATAACTGAGCCCTCCAACTCGGATTTTGGTTCTGTTCTGGCTGTACATTGGTATTTATAGTAAACTAAATAATTAATGGAAAATCTCATATAAGATGTGAAACAAATACTAACAAAGAGATAGAGGGGCTGGCCAGTACTTACCTCAGCTCAGTACAGCCGATAGATACACATAAAACAGAACTGAAAATTTACATTCCTAGCTTTCGGAACTTTGTTCCTTCATCAGGGAGGAGAGAGGGGAAAAATGGGAAGAAGGGAAAGTGGATTCAGTTACTCACAACCCAGGTTATGAAGCAACAGGGAAAGGTAAACAGGGAGGGTAGCAAGGATGGAGGCATGGTTGTCAGAGGGAAGCCAAAGATATTCTACTGTAAGTACTGTGCCAGCTTCAAACCAAAGAGGATGCATACAGAAGTAAAGAGGTATACAGTATAAAGATAAACACAACTATGTAGGATGAAAAGATGCGTGAATGGCTAAAGAGGAAAGGGAAAGAGGAGAAGACTGAAGAGTGAATGGGAGTGAGGTTGTTT
This sequence comes from Schistocerca serialis cubense, assembly GCF_023864345.2. Lineage (NCBI taxonomy): Eukaryota > Metazoa > Arthropoda > Insecta > Orthoptera > Acrididae > Schistocerca > Schistocerca serialis. Next base: position 919,139,123 of record NC_064638.1, on the reverse strand, counting down.
AACGTAGGTTCAGTCCAGGGGGATGGCGGGATGAAAGGATGTGTTGGAGTGCAAGTTCCCATCTCCGCAGTTCAGAGGGACTGGAGTTGGGTGGGAGAAGCCAAATGGCACATACGATGTAGCAGGTTCCTAGGTCCCTAGAATTATGCTGGAGGGCATGCTCCGCTACTGGGTATTGGGCATCTCCTAGGCGGACAGTTCGTCTGTGTCCGTTCATGCGCTCAGCCAGTTTGGTTGTTGTCATGCCGATGTAAAAGGCTGTGCAGTGCAGGCATGTCAGTTGATAAATGACATGTGTAGTTTCACACGTAGCCCTGCCTTGAATTGTGTATGTTTTACCAGTAGCGGGGCTGGAGTAGGTGGTTGTGGGGGGATGCATGGGGCAGGTTTTGCAGCGGGGTCGGTTACAGGGGTAGGAACCGCTGGGTAGAGAAGGTAGTCTGGGAATATTGTAGGGTTTAACAAGGATGTTACGGAGGTTAGGGGGGCGACGAAAGGCAACTCTGGGTGGTGTGGGGAGAATTTTGTCAAGGGATGATCTCATTTCAGGGGTTGACTTGAGAAAGTCATATCCCTGGCGGAGTAATTTGTTGATGTTTTCGAGGCCAGGATAATATTGGGTGACAAGGGGGATGCTTCTGTGTGGTCTGGGGGTAGGAACATTGTTGTTGGACGGGGAGGAATGTATTGCTCGGGAAATCTGTTTGTGGACAAGGTCTGCAGAATAGTTGCGGGAGAGGAAAGCACTGGTCAGGTTATTGGTGTAGTTGTTGAGGGATTCGTCACTGGAGCAGATACGTTTGCCACGAATACCTAGGCTGTAGGGAAGGGAGCGTTTGATGTGGAAAGGATGGCAGCTATCAAAGTGAAGGTACTGTTGTTTGTTTGTGGGTTTGATATGGACAGAGGTGTGGATGTGAGCTTCAACAAGATGAAGGTCAACATCCAGGAAGGTGGCTTGGGTTTTGGAGAAGGACCAGGTGAAATTCAGATTCGAAAAGGAGTTGAGGTTATGGAGGAAATTAAGGAGTGTTTCTTCACCATGAGTCCAGACCACAAAGATGTCATCTATAAACCTATACCAGGCCAGGGGAAGCAGCTGTTGGGTCTTCAGGAAAGCCTCCTCCATGCGGCCCATGAAGAGGTTGGCATAGGAGGGAGCCATCCTGGTTCCCATGGCCGTTCCCCTGATTTGTTTGTAGGTCTGGCCTTCAAAAGTGAAGTAATTATGGGTGAGGATGAAGTTGGTAAGTGTGATAAGGAACGAGGTTTTTGGAAGATCTTCGGGTGGGCGTTGGAGAGGTAGTGCTCAAGGGCAGAGAGACCATGGGTATGTGGGATGTTTGTGTAAAGGGATCTATGGTGACAAGAAAGGTTTCAGGTGGGAGAGGAGTGGGAATGGATTTGAGGCGTTCTAGGAAGTGGTTTGTGTCTTTGATGTAGGATGGGAGTCTGCGGGTGATAGGTTGTAGGTGCTGGTCTACCAGAGCTGAGATACGTTCGGTTGGGGATTTGAAGCCTGCTACAATGGGACGGCCAGGATGGTTCTCTTTGTGGATTTTGGGTAATAGGTAGAAGGTAGGGGTACGTGGCTCAGGTGGAGTGAGTAAGTCTATGGAAGCCGTTGTGAGGCCTTGTGAGGGACCTTGGACTTTTAGGATTTTTTGCAGCTCAGTCTGGATGGAGGGAATGGGATCCTGGGTAACAGCTTTGTAGGTTGAGGTGTCAGAGAGTTGACGCAGTCCTTCTGCCACATACTCCACATGGTCAAGTACGACAGTTGTGGAGCCTTTATCCGCCGGGAGGATGACAATAGAGCAGTCTATTTTCAGCTCCTTAATGGCACGGGATTCAGCTGGGGTGATGTTGGGGGTTGTCGGGATGTTCTTCAAGAAGGACTGGGAGGCAACACTGGATGTGAGGAATTCCTGAAATGTCTGCAAGGGATGGTTTTGGGGGAGGGGAGGAGGATCCCTTTGAGAAGGCAGTCGGAACTGTTCTAGACAGGGTTCAACACTGGGTCTAGTACTTGGGGGCTGTGTTTGGGTAGTGAAGTGATATTTCCAGTTGAGGTTCCGGGTGAATGAGAGGAGATCTTTAACCAGGGCAGTGTGGTTGAATTTAGGTGTGGGGCTAAAGGTTAAGCCTTTTGATAGAACAGATGTCTCTGGAGGAGAGAGGGATCTGGATGAGAGGTTTAGGACTGAATTGGGACTGGTGATATGTGGCATTTGACTGTGGTTATAGTTGATATTTGGTCTGTGTAGGGTATGTGCTGGGATGGGGAGATTGAGTAGGGTGGCTAGGCTGGGTTTGTTGGCTATGAGGGGGGTTTGTTGAAGGTTCTGTTGTGGTTGGTGTTTGTGAGGGATAGGGAGAGGGACCCCACTTCTTAGGTGTTGCACTAGCACTGTGGATAGTTTTTTCAGGTGGTGAGTGGCATGGAACTCATGTTTGCAGCTGGCTTCTAGGATGATGTTCCTCAGTGTGTTCTCCAAGCAAGGGTTTGAGAGGTGGAGGACTTTGAAGAGAGATAGGAGCTGTTGGGAGTGGTGGTTACATGAAGTAGTGTAGAGATTCAGGACAAGTTGGGTAAGGGCTAAGGATTGAAGGTTCTGGAAGTCCAGGAGAGACTGGTGGAAGGAGGAATTGCACCCGGAGATGGGAACTTTTAAGGTAAGCCCTTTAGGGGTAATTCCAAAGGTTAAGCAGGACTGGAGGAAAAGTATGTGGGATTGCAGTTTGGCTACGGTGAATGCATGTTTCCGGAATGAATGTAAATAATGTGGTATAGGATTAGGGTACATAGTGGGTAACTGGTGGGTAGGGAAATTAAATAACTAAAGTTGAGATAGTAATCATAAGAAGGAGTAAAACACGGAGGGAAGGACGAGAAGGAAAGAAATTGTGTTGGTAATGTTCAATACCAAAGGAAGACCACTAAATAAGAAAAATACGGAAAAAGTTGACCAGACCAAGCAAGTATGTCCAGATCAGGGGAAAAAGAACACACGCAGCTCAAAAACAGAGATAGCGAGTGGCGAAAAAAGATCGCGCGTGCCGCAAAAGCGATCGCGCGTGCCGCAAAAGCGATCGCGCGTGCCGCAAAAAAGATCGCGCGTGCCGCAAAAAAGATCGCGGGTGGGGTAGAAATGTCCCAAAAAATTTTTATTGTGGCAGAGAAAGATAGCCAATGGCACAAAAATATCGCCAGCAACAAGAAATCGACGGAAATGGATGATACTGGTAGGTGTGGAAGAGATTGTTGGCAGTGATTGTTGGCTGGGAAACAGCGAATAACGAACGTTTGGAATGTTGAATAAATAAATAAATAAAAAGAGAAGAGGACTATAAACGGAACAAGATAATAGGAGGAAGATGAAACTAGCACAGTTGGCGGATAAAGGCTCCACAACTGTCGTACTTGACCATGTGGAGTATGTGGCAGAAGGACTGCGTCAACTCTCTGACACCTCAACCTACAAAGCTGTTACCCAGGATCCCATTCCCTCCATCCAGACTGAGCTGCAAAAAATCCTAAAAGTCCAAGGTCCCTCACAAGGCCTCACAACGGCTTCCATAGACTTACTCACTCCACCTGAGCCACGTACCCCTACCTTCTACCTATTACCCAAAATCCACAAAGAGAACCATCCTGGCCGTCCCATTGTAGCAGGCTTCAAATCCCCAACCGAACGTATCTCAGCTCTGGTAGACCAGCACCTACAACCTATCACCCGCAGACTCCCATCCTACATCAAAGACACAAACCACTTCCTAGAACGCCTCAAATCCATTCCCACTCCTCTCCCACCTGAAACCTTTCTTGTCACCATAGATCCCTTTACACAAACATCCCACATACCCATGGTCTCTCTGCCCTTGAGCACTACCTCTCCCAACGCCCACCCGAAGATCTTCCAAAAACCTCGTTCCTTATCACACTTACCAACTTCATCCTCACCCATAATTACTTCACTTTTGAAGGCCAGACCTACAAACAAATCAGGGGAACGGCCATGGGAACCAGGATGGCTCCCTCCTATGCCAACCTCTTCATGGGCCGCATGGAGGAGGCTTTCCTGAAGACCCAACAGCTGCTTCCCCTGGCCTGGTATAGGTTTATAGATGACATCTTTGTGGTCTGGACTCATGGTGAAGAAACACTCCTTAATTTCCTCCATAACCTCAACTCCTTTTCGAATCTGAATTTCACCTGGTCCTTCTCCAAAACCCAAGCCACCTTCCTGGATGTTGACCTTCATCTTGTTGAAGCTCACATCCACACCTCTGTCCATATCAAACCCACAAACAAACAACAGTACCTTCACTTTGATAGCTGCCATCCTTTCCACATCAAACGCTCCCTTCCCTACAGCCTAGGTATTCGTGGCAAACGTATCTGCTCCAGTGACGAATCCCTCAACAACTACACCAATAACCTGACCAGTGCTTTCCTCTCCCACAACTATCCTGCAGACCTTGTCCACAAACAGATTTCCCGAGCAATACATTCCTCCCCGTCCAACAACAATGTTCCTACCCCCAGACCACACAGAAGCATCCCCCTTGTCACCCAATATTATCCTGGCCTCGAAAACATCAACAAATTACTCCGCCAGGGATATGACTTTCTCAAGTCAACCCCTGAAATGAGATCATCCCTTGACAAAATTCTCCCCACACCACCCAGAGTTGCCTTTCGTCGCCCCCCTAACCTCCGTAACATCCTTGTTAAACCCTACAATATTCCCAGACTACCTTCTCTACCCAGCGGTTCCTACCCCTGTAACCGACCCCGCTGCAAAACCTGCCCCATGCATCCCCCCACAACCACCTACTCCAGCCCCGCTACTGGTAAAACATACACAATTCAAGGCAGGGCTACGTGTGAAACTACACATGTCATTTATCAACTGACATGCCTGCACTGCACAGCCTTTTACATCGGCATGACAACAACCAAACTGGCTGAGCGCATGAACGGACACAGACGAACTGTCCGCCTAGGAGATGCCCAATACCCAGTAGCGGAGCATGCCCTCCAGCATAATTCTAGGGACCTAGGAACCTGCTACACCGTATGTGCCATTTGGCTTCTCCCACCCAACTCCAGTCCCTCTGAACTGCGGAGATGGGAACTTGCACTCCAACACATCCTTTCATCCCGCCATCCCCCTGGACTGAACCTACGTTAAACAACCTCACTCCCATTCACTCTTCAGTCTTCTCCTCTTTCCCTTTCCTCTTTAGCCATTCACGCATCTTTTCATCCTACATAGTTGTGTTTATCTTTATACTGTATACCTCTTTACTTCTGTATGCATCCTCTTTGGTTTGAAGCTGGCACAGTACTTACAGTAGAATATCTTTGGCTTCCCTCTGACAACCATGCCTCCATCCTTGCTACCCTCCCTGTTTACCTTTCCCTGTTGCTTCATAACCTGGGTTGTGAGTAACTGAATCCACTTTCCCTTCTTCCCTTTTTTCCCCTCTCTCCTCCCTGATGAAGGAACAAAGTTCCGAAAGCTAGGAATGTAAATTTTCAGTTCTGTTTTATGTGTATCTATCGGCTGTACTGAGCTGAGGTAAGTACTGGCCAGCCCCTCTATCTCTTTGTTAGTATTTATTTATAGTAAACGTGGGTTCAATACTAAGTGCTGTATTTCACTGATAACTCTCCCTTTCAATTTGGATTTGAGTGCGGTTATGACATGACATTGTTTGGTGGAGTTCCAACTACTTCAGAACATCTACATCACCATGGCTCCCATTAAGAAATGTAAAAGCCTTTGCCTACATGGGCAGGAAGCAGAATAGAAGCAGTACAATTATCCCACAGTCCTTATATTGAGGTGACTAATCAATTCCAAGGCACCAGTAAGTCAGCTGCACTTCAGGCCTCCATCAGTGTTCTGTGTAGATGCTGGTCAGAAGCTGATAAATGGCTGAAGGTATTGAACTGATTTACCAAATACAACTGATGGGATAGCATGATGTGTTTGTCAGATATGTATTCCTACTTGGACAGCAGAGTCCAGCAGAGGCTCAAGATCAACAAAGCTCAGTAGCTGGGATCACTTCCGAGCTGAACACAGGAAAATGTTTTGGTACAATCAACAGCAAATCTACTTATTGAAAGAACATCTGAAGAACAGTGGCCAATGTCATGGGGAAGAAACAATATCCTGCAAACAGAATGTTTTGGCATATGCCACATTGTGGAATTAAATCTGATGGAAGCTGACAAAATCTCACACTACATGAAAAAGCTGCAGGAAACATATACCAATCTCTTGTGCTAAAGAGTGACACAACAACTGAGGAATTCATCAAGTTATGCCAATGCATCAAGGAAATGCAACAGAAAATAATCAGATGAAAAATGTGTGACCAACCCCCAAATGTGATGCCTATTGTAGCGGTTCTGCCTGCTTTATTTATTTTATTTGGTGTCCTCAGTGCCTAACCACAAATTTTGCAGTTCTTGAAGAATAGAAAAGGTACATATGGAGCAGACACTGTCATTGTTTTTACACGCGGTCCTAATTGTTTAACAGTTATTCCACAGTTAAGTTGAAGAATTATTGTTGTTCTAACCAACACAGGTTTCTTGTCTGAAACTTGGCCGTGGACTGACTGTTTTGGAACCAATATTTGGGCCCTTATACATCCTCACAATAATAGGTGCTGAAACTACACATTGTTCGAAGTTAAATTTACAGAAATTACAATTAAAACTTAACTCATGAAAATTAACTGAATACGTTGAAAAATTGGTTCTTTTTAACAGTTTCTTCTACTACAAAGGTTAAGCCAAAGTATTTGTTTAAATCATGAAATTAACAAATACAGTTACGTAAATAATACGGTACTTTTGACGAAGCTGTTAATTACTTTGGGACTAATTAAGGTCTGGTTTTGTTAATATATTTTAATAGAATTTAAGTTATGAAACAGTTACTAATTTCATCCTATAACAAAAGATACTAACTAGGAATAGTCAAAATAAATAAGAAAATCACTTACATACAAAAAACTAAGCACAAAATTAGATCTGATGTTATTTACTTTAAAACTGAGGGTCAACCTTTCTCTATTATGAAAATACAGATTATACTCACGTATGTTAATAGTAAATAGTTGTAAGTGAGTAAACGAATTTTAAGGTGGCAGATGGCAAAACAAGAGGAAGTCAAAATTTCCCAGCTTGCTTCGTCACATCACTCCCTAATTGGATTGACCAGATAGATATTGCAAATAGGTACTGGGCAATTCAATGACCACCAGTGACGCCAGAAACTGGGTTTAAAATGTACACACAAAAAAAGATTATTACATAAGAAATCTTATCAAAAGCTACATGACATATATTTTTTTCAAATTTATACTTATGTGAACTGGCCATACAAATATCCCCATACAAAATAATTACATACAGTGTATTGTTATACAATATCACAAAATATCCACAAGTTATACTTGTGGCCTAATTGTTTAACACTTATTCCACAGTAAAGTTGAAGCATTGTTGTTGTTCTAACGAACACAGGTTTCTCGTCTGAAACTTGGCCATGGTCTGACTGTTTTGGGACCAAAAATCAGGCCCTTATATATCCTCACAATAATAGGTGCTGAAACTACACATTGTTCGAAGTTAAATTTACAGAAATTACAATTTGAACAACTCATTAAATTAACTGAATACATCAAAAAATTGGTTCTTTTTAACAGTTTCTTCTACTACAAGGGTTAAGCTGAATTATTTGTTTAAATCATGAAATTAACAAATATAGTTACGTAAAAAAATACAGTACTTTTGACAAAACTGTTAATTTCTTTGGAACTAATTAAGGTCTGGCTTTACTAATATGTTTTTGAATAGGGCCAAATAAACACTTTATGCATACTATTAGTTGTTCCTCTAAATGTTTATAACTAGTACAGAATTTATATTTGTTTATATGTCAACAATAGAATTTAAGATACGAAACAATTACAATTTCATCCTATAACAAAAGATACTAACTAGGAATAGTCAAAATAAATTAGAAAATCACTTACATACATAACACTAAGCACAAAATTAGATCTGGTGTTACTTACTTTAAAACTGAGGGTCAGCCTTTCTCTGTTATGAAAATACACATTATACTTGCATATATTAATGGTAATTAGTTAAAAGTGAAAAAACGAATTTTAAGGAAGCAGATGGCAAAACAAGAGGAGGTAAAAATATCCCAGCTTTTTTCGTCACACTAAGGCAGTTGCGGAAGACAACAATGACTTCACTTCTCTCATACATCAGGGAGTGAGAGAAGAGATACACATTTTATGGCATCCAGAACTGTCAGACCAACTAAGCAAGATGTAGCAGGCATAAATATTGAACTGATACATCAGGAGGTAGTAGAGAATGTTAATGAATAGGAGCGCTGATCTCCACCACCAGCCAAATGCACCATGAAGAAAGAACTTGGCCAACTTGGACTTATGCTGCAGCCAACAACCCAACACCTGATCAACGTAAGTACTACCAAATTTGTTGCCAAGTGTGATGCCCCACGGAAAAACAGGCATTTGGAGGACAGAGACAACACACTGGTGTGTTTCCACTGTGGACACACAGAACATGTACTCTACTGCAGAGAAAGCAGGCAAGTTTTTGCTAACTACTACACTGCCATATGTCAACCATCCTAAAAGTTATAGTTCATCTGTGTTATGAAACCCATCATCTTACCCTGCAAGCTCACAAAATAAATCTACATGCCATTGGGGATAATAAGCTTGTAGGTGGTTGAGCTGAACTTCAGATCACTAATTTCCTTAGCAACCACAACTAATTCCTAAAAGCATGTGTGTAGAAACAACTGAACCAGTCCAGGATAGGCAACTTAGTGTCATCAACAATAGATCATGTATCACTACCACTACAGTAAATGCAGGGAAGGCAACTGTCAGTAGGCCCTATCTGCCTGAGGAACAACATTGGTGATACATAGCCAGTCTGCATCAATTTTTGAATGTTTTCAAATCCAGAGGAAAAACATAGAAAATGGCTCACAATAGAACACTGTAACAACAGTGGGAATCATCTACCAATGAGCCAGCAATCTTATAAAGTGTCACTGGATGAATGACAGATAATCCAGGAATAAGTGGTAAAGATGCTACATTGAACCTTCACAGTCCTAGGTCCTCTCCAATGCTTCTAGTAAAGAAGCAGGTTGGCACATAGCATTTCTGCATTGACTGTCAATGACTGTACAAAATCGTGAAGAAAGTTGTCTATCTATTGCCATGCATTGCTGACATTCTAGACTGTTTGAAAATAACAAAGTGTTTCTCAACTACGGGCATGCATGCAGGCTACTGGAAAATCAAAGTTGGCTAGGCTTACTGGGAAAAGACTGTCTTTATATTTCCTGATGGCATCTATCAGTTTAAAGCTATGCCATTTGGACTGTGTAACACTCTAGGAAATGATGAACAATCTACTTTGATACCTTCAATGGACTGCTCGTCTTTGCTATCTGGGTGTCAGTGTTGTTTTTTGAAGACATTTGAAGAACATTTAAGTCAACTGAAAACCATGTTAAAGCATGTTCAGACCACTGGCTTCCACCTTAATCTAAAAAAGTGCCTGTACCCACTTGAGAAATAAAAACCTTGGTGCACCTAGTGAATGGCAGTGGAGTCAGTCTTGATACAGAGAAATTATGAAGAACATGTAGATCAACTGAGAACTGTGTTAAAGTGTGTTCAGACTGCAAGTCTCCACCTGAATCTGAAAAAGTGCCTGTTGCCCACCAAAGAAGTAAAAATCTTTGGGCACATAGGGATTGGCAATGGAGTCTGTCCCGATCCAGAGGAATTAAGAGCAGTCACAGATTTTTTAACACCTCAGCAAATTAATGATGTGAAAAGTTTTCTTGAAATGTACCTATTCTACTGGTGATTCAGAAAGAACCTCTGTACCCCTGTATCCAGGCACATCTCTTGCAATAAATACTGTGGGGAGACAGCAAATTTTCCTGAAATGGGTTGTAAGATCTTTCTTGTCCTTAAAGAGGTGCTAATGTCTAATCAAGTGCTAGCATTGTATGACGAGAATGATGAGACAGAACTTCTCACAACTGCTAGGAATTATGAGATAGTTGCAGTTCTAGTGAAGATTAAGAAAGTTGCTGAAATGACAATAACTTATGTTTCAAGAGTACTCTCACTTGAAGAGTACTCTCCAAGACTGAGAGGAACTTCTTGACAAACTGGAAAGAGAGCCTTGCAATTGTTTTGACCATCAACAAGTTCTGGCAGTATTCATTTGACAAACGTTTCACTGTTGCAATGACCACCATTCTCTGTGCTGGCTGAGTAGCTTGAAGGACCCGTCATGTCAATTTTCAACATGGATACTGAGGCTTTAGGGATATGACGTCACATTGGTGTAGAAAAGTTAACACAAAGACAAGGATGCTAACTGCTTTAAATAAGGAATCCTTTGGCAGAAAACAGCTGTGTAGATGAAATCTCAGTCTCCACTGGATGAAATGACATTACTGCTGAACAGAAGGAAGTCCAGCACTGCTGAAAGCCATAGAAGCCTTGTAGAAGGAGGTGCCAACCAAAAGGGAATTCCAATTATTAAACCAGGTGTTGTACAATAGGACCTATGATCCAGTGGGATGGAAAGGGTTGCTCACCATCCCAGCTCATCTATGGCCAGTATTTCCACATCGCTCCAAAATCTGGTCACCTGGGGTTTGTGAAGATGTTAGACAGAAGCAAATGCAGGTGTCTCCTGCTAGGTGTCTACTGAACCATTAGGAGAGCAACTGTAAGGAATGCCAATGATGGAAGCATATGTCACAGATTACCTCTGGGTCACCATTCCATCAAACTAGCCCAAAGTTGACAAATGAGACTTGATGGATAATATTCTGCACTGACTACCTTACCCACTATGCTGTCACTGAAGCTGTGGTGACTGCAGAGTACTGTTAATTGCTAATTTCCTTGTAAAAATTATTGTTTTGAAACATGGAGCACCCCATGTGATGATCTCTGATTGTGGAAATGTTTTCCAGTTGAGACTAGTACCAGAGGTAATTTGACATTGTGACATCACCACGGAATGACAACTTCCTGCGATCCACAGACAAATGGACTCACAGAATACTTTGAGATATACTCCAATGTATGTTGATGTTGAACAGAGAGACTGAGATACAGTATCACCCATCATGATCTTTGCATGTAACACAGGGCAGCAAGACACTACAGGCTTCACTCCATTATTTCTGCTCCAAAGTCATGAGGTTGAAGCAGTAATGGATTCATTGTTTCCATTTCAACCAGATGATACTCATGATGACTGTGTGAAACACCTAAACTCCAGGACTGAAGAAGACAGCTGGTTGGCATTAGATCCTGGACACCCTGGAGAAAGAGCAAGAGTGCTTTAACAAAGAGCAATGGCCAGTGAAATACAGCCTAAGAGACCTGGTATGAATTTTAATGCTATTCAGGAAGTGGAACAATCAGAAAAGTTACTAAAGCAATACTTTGGGCCATATCATATCCTACATCAGTTGTTGGATGTTAAGTCAAGGATTATGACCCTTCATCAAGAAGACAACAGTGCAGACATGTTATCTATGTCCTCTGTATGAAGCCCTACTGCAATCCAGAGGCACAATGGGAGCTTCAAGATAACTGAAAACCCACTCAATGATCATGAAGCTTTGATGGAAGAAGCTAAACAATGCTCATCATAGTGAAGAGGGTGAAACAACATGATGAGAATGCGAGGATCTGTCTGTGTCATCAGACAAGGGACCATTGGTAAATCTAGATCCAGGCTGCTGCAGTCAGCTCTAGTGAGAACTTTCATGAGGACAGGAAGCAATGCTGCAAGCTGTGATGCATGCAATGTAACATAGTGGTTAGCATAACGGGTTGGTTTTCTGTGGTCATCAGTTCAAACCAGACAACCAGCAAATATTTGCTACTTACTATTTATCACTTCTGGAAGGTTCATGAAGTATATTATGTATATAATGTTTATTCTGGAATATTATAAGAGGAATCTGGCATATTCACAATTTGTATAAATAGCTCCATTTTCCATTCAGGAGTTCAGTTCTATCCTGCCTCTATGCTGACTTTTGTAATAAATGTGCATTCACTGCTTGGTGTCTTATTTAACTGTAAGCCCTGGTTTTAGATTTGGACTTTAGTGTGGTTATGCTGTGATACTACTGTTTATTGTAAGAAAGTGGCCCTCAGTATTCCTAATGGCATTTTCAGAAGGTTAGTTCTGTTTGTAGATGTGTTTAAAATACAGTACTTCTCTTACATGGGAGCCATCAGATTAGATGTTGAAAGTAGTTTTTGGAAAACAAATTTAGTATTATTTTGCAAGCTTGTTTGGTTTGATGATGACAGACTATATTTTTTGTTGCTGCCATGCTAATTTTTATTAATTCACTGACAATGGTATAGTTTACAGCAATAACACATCTAAAAGTCCCAGTCCTCATGTTGTGAGCAGGTTGTGATCATGCCCAACTAGGTAGTGAAGAACAAAACAAGAGTTCCTGCAGGAATAAAAAGTCTGAAACCAGTGAGCACATTAGCTACCCATAGGAGGTTACAATCAAAGTCCTTGCTGTGCATGAATGAACAGTGTACTCAGCAAGGCAAGCAAGTATCTGAAAGGTGTTTACTCTTTCATTTTTATCAGTTAAGGAATGGACAATTTTATATGAATGTGGTCATAGTCTTTTGAAGATAACTCATACGGAGGATGACCCAAAACCACTACCACAGATGGGAACAGTGTGTAAATGCAAAATATAGTTTTCAACTTCACCAATGAAGGTGAAGTTGATTTCATTTGTCATAATGGGTTTGACCAATGATTTTTGTGCTGTGAAAGGGATTCCTCCTATTATTTATCTTGAATAGAGTAAAAAAATAACAGCTGAATAGTACAGATATCTTCTGGAGCAATTGGATTACAATAGGAAAATATAATATTTTATCAGGAACATACAGCTGCTCACAAAGCTGCTGCAAAAGGACGAGTACTGGTGTATCTGTAGTATGAATTGATGGATTGTTCTTACTGTTCATCAGATTTTACACCCTTGGCTACCTCCTGTGATACTACATTGTGTCAACTGGAAAATATGGTGACACCATAGAAATGATTGTGAGATATCTATGAATCTGTTACCTATGGATAAATTTTTGACAAAATTACTTGCTTAAAAGGAAACTACACCAAAAAATAAGGGCCTGTTGACCATAAAATACACACTGGGATGACAAAGGTCATGGGATGGTGATATGCACATATACAGATGACAGGAGTATAGTATACACAAGGTATAAAGGCAGTGCGTTGATGGAGCTGTCACTTGTACTCAAGTGATTCATGCGAAAAAGTTTCTGATGTGATTATGGCCACGTAACAAGAATTAAACTTTGAATGCAATATGGTAGTTGGAGCTAGATGCGTGGGACATTCCATTTCAAAAATTGTTAGGGAATGCAGTATTCCGAGATTCACAGTATTAAGAGTGTACTGAGAATACGAGATTTCAGGCACTATCTTTCACCATGGACAATGGCTGATGGCCTTAACAATCAAAAGCAGCAGCATTTGTGTAGATTTTTCAGTGCTAACAGAAAATCACTCTGCATAAAATAACTGCAGAAATAAATGTGGGACATATGACATTCATACCCATTAGGAAAGTGCAGTGAAATTGGCATTAATGGACTATGGCAGCAGATGACCGACGCAGGTGCCTGTGCTAACAGCATGATATCACCTGCAGCAACTCTCTTGGGCTTATTTCCATATCAGTTTGACCCTAGATGATTTAAAAACAGTGGCCTGGTCAGATGAGTCGTGATTTCAGTTAGGAAGAGCTGTTGGCATGGTTCGAGTGTGGCTCAGACTCCATGAAGCCATAAACCTAAGTTGTCAACAAGGCACTGTGGAGGCTGGTAGTGGCTCCATGAAGTTGTGGGATGTGTGTACACAGAATTGACTGGGTCCTCTCGTCCAGCTGAATCAATCATTGATTGGAAATAGTTATGTTCAGCTACTTGGAGACCATTTGCAGCCATTTGTGGATTTCATGTTTCCAAACAACAGCGGAATCTTTATGAATTACAGTGCGCCATGTCACCTGGCCACAGTTGTTCATGATTGGTTTGAAAGAACATCCTGGACAGTTGAAAAAAATGATTTGGCCACCCAGATCACCAACATGAATCCCATAAAACATTTATGGGACATGATCAAGAGGTCAGTTTGTGCAGAAACTCCTGCACCAGCAACACTTTCACAATTTGATACTTAACTGTAGAAAGGTACAGAGTGCCAGATTTATGAACTCAAGTTATTACAAATGAACTGTCTGTAGTGCAGTGTTTTAATTATTTATTCCTCAAACTTTTCCACATTACAAATGAGAGTATTTTGTCATAAAGAAGTGGTGGTTTCATGACACAGTTGGAACTGTTTGTTGCTGAAGGCAATTCAAACAGAAACATTTATGAAAGGTGCTAAGTCCCATCAAATTATTCTAGGTGCTATGTTCTTAGTCAGTCTTCACAGATCAGCATATAATATTCTTTCTGCTAATTTTTTTCCAGGTAAGGTATCACAACCTTTAAATCTTTCTTATTTTCATCTGTAATTGAATGGATCTAGGAAATAAATTCAAAGGTAGCAGATTGAATGTTTCTGACATGTTTTCCTTTTTTGAGCACATTCACCTTATGGATCCTTTCCATGCCAGTGTAACATTCTTTTATTGCTAGATCTGTTGAATCAAATGTGATGCTGAAAGCTTTTGAAGTGTTCAGCTTTTCTGTAGAGAGTATCTCATCCGCCACATCATGAATATTTAAAAAATCGGAAGAATTCATAGACATTATTTTGAAAGGTCTAACAACCTTTGCTTCCTTGACCATTTTGCATAGGTCACTGGGTACAAATGCCTTCATCACTGACTTTCCTCTCTCTATCAAGGCAAACTCAGAGTCATAGAGGAGGAAGTGGTGCCCACTAACTAGGAAGTTGATCTACTCATGTGAACAACCATTTGCCACCAGAAAAAGAAAAAAAAAATGCCATCTTTCAATTCTTGTTTTGTGTAGCACAGTTGTCACTCCAAACAATAAGGTTTTTCTTCATTGTTATCCTGGTGTTTAATACTTTCAGAATCCATGATGTGATTTCATTTCCACCCCCACTAGTGATACTCTTATCCCACATGCACATGTAAGACTGAAGGGTGTCACCTACAGATACTGCCAAGTTGTAACAAGATAACTGGTGATGATAAAACATCTCGGAATGCATTAGTGTGGACACAGACATAACATGCTGCATATCAATCGATATGTAGCAGATGTCACTGTCAGGGAAATGAGAAGAACTGATATCACTCTTCAGAAGGCTCTGTGCCATCTCGGCCTTCGTATGGTGAATCTCTAAATGCATGTGTGACTGTGGTGAACCTGCTTTTGCTTTAATGTTCAGTAGGTCACATGTCTTTCAGGTATCTGTCCTAGGTCTGTGGAAGGAAAGATTGTGAAATTCTTTTAGAAAGACTCTACAATGATAACTGGAACTTATGGTGCTTTCAGGAAACACATTTTAAAAGTGTGAGTACATTCTTGAAATATTCATGTCAGGACTGAGGTATTTCTTGCTTGATCTTGCTCAGCTGTAATGACTAACTTCCCAGGGAAAGTCATTTATGAGCTGTTTTATACACATTTTGTCTTCATTTCTGTATTGTGATTGAGTGTGTATTGTTCTGTGGTTGGTCAATGTTGTCTCTCAAAGATTTTTCTTCTTAATAAATATTTTCAGCCTTTTCTTTCCAGCAGCAAAAATATTCATAAAAGTGGTTTTGAAAACTGCAACAAGATCCTCTGTACCATTTGGAATAGAAAACCGAACTGTTCCCTGCTGGCAACTTTCAGCAGCATTGTTGTAGCTTGCATGCTGATGATGCTGTACTGATGTGACACTAAGAAGACCCATCATTCCCTACACTTCCTTACATAGATTTACAGCCACTAAAGGGCTTAAAACTGTACCTGTGGTGAGGGATGATTCCTAGTTGGTATAACTTTCTCTCTCTCTCTTGTGTGTTTCATACAGGAAACCTTTCATCTTTAATTTCTTCTGTTCATCTCTGAATGATCTGCTACCATTCTTCCTCTGTCTCCCACCCATGTGGCTTTCATCCACCGTAACCTAACATATGGACATCATATATGTACAAAATGATTTGAAGATAACATGTAGGTGTATAATATTTCATTTATTGACAATGTTATATGACTGTATATGATCATAATATTCTGCAATGTTTATACATATACCTTATAAACTGAAGAGCAATGATTCACAAAAAAGGACAGAACAGCAGTCTATGCATACACTTACCATAGCAGCAAAGTGAAACAAACTCAGCTGCACCATTATTATGAAATCAGGCACCATTGCCATATAGCGGTGGCAAGTGTAACCACTTGGAATTCTTGGTGGACATAGCACTTTTAATATGTAATCCTCCATGGTATCCTGGGCCTTTCAAAGCACTTATCACATTTTTCATGAATTTGGCACTTATCACCATTCTACAGTTAAGTATCCAATTATGAATGTCTGTAGAGGCATTTTGGCACATTATTTTTACAGAGGACTTCCAACATATTGTTGAATTCATGCCATGTCAAGTTGCTGCACTCTGATGAGCAAAACGATGTCTGACATGATATTAGAAGGAATCCCATTACTTTTTCCACCTTGGTGCATCTGTTCACTGCAGAATGAGCATCTTTCAACTTGGCCATGTATAAAACATAGGTATAAAGAAACAAAGATATTATCAAATCTGAATAGGTTTACACCATTAACATTTCTATTCTGATACTCAATTAAATATATGATTTTATATTACAGTTATTTATTGTTAACTGATCTAAGCATCTGGTTATCCTATCAAGACTTCTTTTTTTCAACCCCTCAAACATATCACCAGATCATCAAGAAATTATGGAATGAGTATAGGAGCTAATATTGTCATTTTGTATTTGTATATGTTTATTTGATTTCAGCTTTACATTACGTACAAGATGTACAACTTTGCTTCCACTGTTTTTCCACAACATTTGAGGCTTTAATGTCTGGAGAATATGGCGGGTGGGGTAGGACTTCCATTTTAACATTTCCAAGTACATATTGATCTCTTTTGCAATATGGGGTTGAGCATTGTCATGCTGCAAAATCACTTTATCGTGCCTCTCACTGTATTCCTGCCATTTGTCTTTTAATGCTCTGCTCAAACACATTAATTGTATTCGATAATGAGCATCTGTGATTGTTTCACTTGGTTTTAACACCTCATAGTACATGACACCGAGCTGGTCCCATCAAATGCAGAGCATGATCTTGGGGCCATGAATATTCGGTTTGGTCATTGATGTGGAAGCATGGCCGAGATATCCCATGATTTATTGCCATTTAGGGTTATTGTAATGAACCCATTTTTCATCCCCGGTCATAATGCAATGCAGAAATCCCTTCCGTTTTTGCCTCTGAAGCAACTGTTCACAAACACACAAACACCATTCAACATCTCTTGGTTTCAGATCACACGGGACCCAAGTTCCTACTTTCAGAATCATGCCCATAGCTTTGAGACATTTTGAAATGGCTTGCTGTGTCACTCCCTCTAATTGTGCCAATTCTCCTTGCGTTTGATGTGAGTCTTCACTCAGCAATGTCTCCAATTCTGCATATTCGAAAACATTCTCTCTTCCACCACTATGCTGGTCTACAATGTTAAAATCACCATTCTTGAAGTGTTGAAACCACTCACAACATGTTCTTTCACTAATAGCATCCTTACCATACATACTTGAGAGCATTCAATGAGACTCAGCTGCTGTTTTCTTCTTCATATTGAAACAAAACAGTAACACCTCCCACAAATGACAAGAATTAGGCTCATAAACTGACATTTTCAGTCAAGAACAACTTTGTGAGGCAGGCACAAATTGAATAATGTTTGAATGAGGTTATGTAGACCGAGGTCCAAGCTAACTGCCTGATGTGGAAGCAAAGCTGTACACCTTTAATAATTTTTTTTTTAAGTGTGCAATGTATGACTGGATTCTGTTATGTGTCCTTTCTTTTTGTAATTTTATCAGTTATGGTTGCCATTCGATTTTACTGTGGTCACATAGTATTCATTGAAACTGAATTTTCTTTGTGTGCCTGCACACTAGCAAAAATTGTCACATAATAATACTTAAAAGCTTCTCAGAAACTGAATTTAAAATAATATATCCTGTCAAAATTAACAATCCATGAGATTCTTGTTTGTTTCAGCTACCGTCAGCAGACAATCCATCTTCTTTATTTGATGTATTTGTCTATATACATGGTGGTGGATTTATGAGTGGAGCTGGTAGCTACTATGGACCTGAACATCTAATGGATCGAGATGTTGTTGTTGTTACCATCAACTATCGACTCGGAATTTTAGGTCAGAACCAATAAATGTCCATTTTAATACATCTCTTATTTTCGTCACTTGACTGAAATAACAAAACTTTATTTTATAAAGTATGTTGCCTGAGCCATGGTATTTAATGTAGTCTGTTCAAACAACTAATTGTGGTAATTTCACTTAATTCAAATTCAGCAAAATTTAAGTAAAGTGGTGGATGGAAGAGAAATTTCACATGAACTGAGAAAGGGAGCAAAACTGTAACTTAAATTACAACCAGCTACAGTTTTGCTCCCTTCCTCAATTCAAAACCAACTGCTGTTATAATAATATCTACATACTAGAACTTACTTTCGAACATTCCACGCAAATTTTGTGATTCTACACTTGGCCAAATGTCTGTTACAGAAAGAATGGGTTGTCTGTATCTCCACATCAGTTTTTGATATTTGCGAAGAACTTTATGGTGTGTTACAGTTACATAAATAAATGTCTATTATCAAAACTTCAGAAGTTGGGTAGGCAACATGCTTTATGCAACTAGGCTATAGTTTTATTTTGGTATTCACATTTAATACATATATAAAAGAACTCCTTTGTCTATAATCTGTGATCATGCACAAGTTACTAACATGTTTTTCATTTAACTATATGATTTATATAACTTAATTTTTTCTTTAATATATCACACCAAAGTTTTTAACAAGAGAACAAGTTAGTAGATGTTTATTACTTATTTTCCATAAGCTCCAAAACAATTCAATATTATTTTTCTCTCTCCTGTTTCATCATATAATACCTCAGAATTACATAGAAATATCTTATTATTTTGTTTAATAATGTATGGAAAGTTCTGGTAGAGAATTACAAATTATTTAGGAATAAAGAAGACAACTCACCAAAAGACAGAAGCACTGTGACTTCAATAGGTACACAAACAAAAGGTGCAGAGCATGACTTGCTTTCAGAATGCACTTACTTTTTCAAGCGTGCAGGAAAAATATACACACAAACACAGACACACTCACCTACATATACACTCCTGTCTCCCGTCATTGTGCTCAGTTGACTGCCAGCTCTTTCCCGGCCCACTGTGAGTGTGCTGGGGTGAGGTGGGTGTGTGTGGTAGCGTGGGGTGAGGGATGGAGAGAGGTGGGAGGCAGGGAGGGGGTTGGGGGGAGCATCTAGCAGCTCATGGGAGAGTGGGGAGCCGTCTGTTGGCAGAGGAGGCAGGTGGCAGATGGTTGGGCATGTGATCTCATAGACTAGGGCATGAAATAACAGCAACAAGTAGCTGATGTGGGGATATAAATTGGGTTGGGATTCTGGGGCAGGAGAAGGTGTACACACACACACACACGCACACACACACACACACACACACACACACACACACACACACACACACACAATTGGGTGGAGGGTGGGGGGCAAAAAAAAAAAAAAAAAAAAAAAAAAATAGTTCAAATGGCTCTGAGCACTATGGGACTTAACTTCTGAGGTCATCAGTCCCATAGAACTTAGAACTACTTAAACCTAACCAACCTAAGAACATCACACACACCCACGCCCAAGGCAGGATTCGAACCTGTGACTGTAGCGGTCGCGCGGCTCCAGACTGTAGCGCCTAGAACCGCTCGGCCACCCCGGCCAGCAGTGGGGGGCAGTAAGTTATCTTAGGTTTAGACCAGGAAGGTTACAGGAGCAAAGGATATGCTATAAGAATAGCTTCCATCTGTGCAGCTCAGAAAAACTGATGCTGGTGGGGTATGCCAACCAACTAGCTGTCAACTGGAATGAATGACCACTGTCAAACTGATGGCAAAAACAAAGTGGACCACTCAGTGGCACAACATGCAGCAGAGCACAACATGTGAGATTTCAGTAAATGCTTCACAATCCATGCCCCGTGAATCCTACCCACCACCACCAGCTTTTCTGAGGTGCACAGGTGAGAGCTATCATCCTTACAGCACATCCTTTGTTCTTGTGTGTGTGTGTGTGTGTGTGTGTGTGTGTGTGTGTGTGTGTGTGTGTGTGTGTGTGTGTACACCATCCCCTGTCCCCTGCCCCATTACCGCCACTGAATATGTGCCCCCACATCAGCTAGTTGCATGCTGTTATCTCACACCCTAGACTACAAAATCATGTGCCCACCTATCTGCCACTTGCCCCCTCTACCTGCACCCCTGGCTTGTCCGTATATGGCTGCCCACTCTCTGATAAGCCCCTACATGTCCCCCAAGCTTGAACAAGGAAGTGCATACTGAAATCTAGCTATGCTCTGCACCATCTGTTTGTGTAGCTATTGACAATGCAGCACCTCTGCCTTTTGGTGAGTTGTCTCCTTTATTCCTAAGTGATTATTATGTTGTTTGTTCTTCAAGAATTTTTTCAGTAGTTCAGCAACACAACAATGCTTGTTCTTCTGTCTCATTGGTTCATGCATGACAGTGCACAGCACCAATATATTCCCAAATGCCATATGTGACAATGCAATTTATCAGGAGGTCATATCTTAGGTTCTACTGATCATAGAGATAATGGGTGAAGTGTTTTGGGTACCCCTTGGGCTAGTGGCCATTTGTATACCAATAGGGAGAACAGGCATATTGTAGTAACCCTTCAGTAAATGGTCAAAATTAAAATATTACACACTTGCTCTAGCCCGGACAAATTGAAAAAAAATTGGTTGGTTCTTGTGCATTATGTGTTGTGTAGCGTTGGCTTAGTTGACTCATAAATGCACTGGCAGTTTCTGGAAAAAAACCCAAAAAACAGGAATTTTGGGTACCAAGAGTACCTGTTTGTAGGGATGCCATTTGTATGATTTCTGCTCATGCCAAATAATCAAAATTTTCCTATATATTCTTAACATGATGTTCTCAGAGAGCTTTAAAACTTTCTGAAGACCATCATCAATTACAGACTTTCAGCCTCCAGTCTGACATAGAAAGGTAGTTTTAACTTATCTAGTTAACACATGACAAGGGTTCTGGGGTCATGGAACGGTTCTGAGGACACCAGACTATGTTTTTTGTTGCAGTTATTTCACCAATCAGATTTTACAGTGCGCTGTCTCTCTATAATGGGCACAAGATGGGGTAAACACCTTACAGAAAATGATTTTATCGTGTGATCGTATGAAATTCATTGTACTTACAAATAAAACATTGCATTTTTTGGTATACTGTAAGTGTGGCCTAAAATGTGCATTTTTTGTAAAGTGGTGTTGCATTCGATGGGAGACAATTTTGTGTTGCCCTTATATTGTGCATACTTCTATGTTGTGTATAAGTGTCAAAGTATGTGAGTGTGTCATAATATACAAATAAAGGGTAAAAACTTTACTGATCCACAGAATTAATTTTATATAAGCAGCACACCCTGTTGTAATAGGGAAAAGAAGGGAACTGCTGAAAAGTGCTCCTGTCAGAGCACATATAGGGTGAATAGGTTTCTCTTTAACAAACTCTGACACAAAAGTGGGAAACCAGCTGCCTCTAACCTCATTGTGCCTTCCTCAGCAAAAATTTCAGCATTTTAACATATTCACACTTTTTTGTGCAAAAGAGAGTAGCAGAGAGACATTGATGTTGGAAGAGATAGGAGACAGCACTAGTGGGAGAGACAGAGAGCAGAGACAGTGCTGGTGGGTCAGAGAAAGTGGCAGTGGAAGGAAAAGAGAATGGATGAAGACAATAGTAGTGGACTTAAAAGAGAGAGGAGATATTGATGGTGGCAGTAAAAAAGAAATAGAGATGGTTATTTAATTATTTGGTTAGTTACTTGTTCTATAGATCATTTGAATTACTCTTTTACCAAAATGATGTGAAATGAGTCAGTTTACAGGCTATTTATACATGATTAGTGTCAGTATTAATGAACACATTATTATTTTTAGTCCTACTCATGCATCTACACTTAATTTATTTTTTTATATTATTTTTTACTGGCTACCTGTTTTTAAGTAGAAACTTGTCACTGGAATAGGAGTTGTCCAGGATTAGTGAATTTGAATTAGATTTAAAGCTTGCTTCACTGGCTGTCAGACATTTTATGTTATTAGCCAGATTATCAAAATCTTTTGTTGCTGTATATTGAACTCCTCTTTGAGCCACTCACAGTTTTACCAATTGGTAATAAAGATCATTTTTCCCTCTAGCACTGTAGGCATGTACATCACTGTCCTCCTCAAATTGTAATGGATTATGAATGACCAATTTCATTTTTGAATATATTTATAGTGACAGTGAAGTTAAAATACCCAGCTCCTTGAAAAGATACCTACATGACATGCGTGAGCGAACATGACATATCATTCTTACTGTTTGCTTTTGTGCAAACAATACTTTCTTTCTAGGGGATAAGTTATCTGAGAAAATTATTCTCTACAACATTACTGAGTGAAAATATGCAGAATATGTCAGGAGGTTGATACATGTGTTTCCAAGATTAGGAATTACATGAAGAGCAAAAGTAACTGAATTTAACTGTTTGAGAAGCTCAGTAATATGCTTCTGCCAGGTACACCCAAAAATATGGAGCATTCTACTCTATTTACTGACTCCTGGTAATGTGTCACACCAATTTTTGATATGACTAATTATTGTACAGAACTGAATGTAGTATGTTTTTCTTTTTTTTCAAAATTTCAGGAGAGTCCATGTTCAGAGAACTGCTTAATAATTATTTGGAAAATATCATTCACCAACTTTTCTGTTGCTTTTTATGTAATGAGATTATAATAAATCTCATTACATAAAAAGCAATAGAAAAGTACCACATTAGTATCATCTGAAAAAAGTACCAGTTTTGCTGGTTGAACGTTTAGTGAAAGGTTGTTCACATATATAAGGAATAGGAGTGGACCCAGAAAGGAATCCTTTGGGACTCTCTCGGTGATTTCTCCCCCCAGTCACAAAAATGTTCTACCTTTCTGACACTGTCAGAATTATTCAGCATGACCTTCCACTTTCTGTTTGTCAAGTATCATTCAAACCAGCTGTGCATAAAACCATCAATACCAAGGGACTAGAGTCTTCTAAGAGAGTATCATGATCTATACAGACACCTTGGAAGGATCGCAAAAATACCAGCTGATGATACACTATTATTTAAGGCACTACTGTTTGATGAGTGAATTTATAAATGACATTCTCATTCTAGCAGCTTTTCTGGACTCTAAACTGTTACCTGGTAAATAAATTGTTTCCACTTAAGCGTATGATTGATTTTTGAATAGGTAGATATAGTAGCAATGGTAGAAAAAGAGAGAAGAGACAGTGGAAATGAAAGAAAGAGATGAGTGGGAACCGTATATAGGCTTGGGGAGGAAGGGGGGTGTGTCTGGCCCTCCCCTTCCGCACCTGTCCATCCCTTCCCCACAGAACGGGAAAAATTTGTCCACTTTCTCCCATCCCCTAACCCCAGCTGTTAAAAATTTCCCAGTCTAAGGGTCAAAACCCCAAACAAACCATCCTCAAGATCATTTGTGGAGAAGAGACAGTGGTGACTGGAGATAAAGACAGCAGACTATAAATGAGAAAGATAGAGACAGTAGCAATGGGGGACAAAAAGAATGGACAAAGACAATGGCAGTGGGACAGTTCATACCCCTGTAATATACGTAGATGCAAGACCTGTCCCATACATCCTCCTACCACCACCTACTCCAGTCCGGTCACTAACATCACCTATCCCATCAAAGGCAGGAATACCTGTGAAACCAGTCACGTGATTCACAAGCAAAGTTGCAACCTCTGTGCTGCATTCTATGTAGGCATGACAACCAACAAGCTGTCTGTCTGCATGAACAGCCACCGACAAACTGTGGCCAAAAAACAACTGGACCATGCTGTTGCTGAACACGCTGCCAAACATGATATCCCTCATCTCAATGACTGCTTCACAGCCTGTGCCATATGGATCCTTCCCACCAACACCAGCTTTTCTGAATTGCGCAGGTGGGAACTTTCCCTGCAATACATCCTACATTCCCGTAACCCTCCTGGCCTCAACCTTCGTTAGTCAGTGTCCTCATCCAGCACCCTCCCTGTTCCCATTCCAGTACTGCACAACCATCATTTCACCGCGACACACAGTCTTTTAATTTCTTTTTATTTCTCTCCTTTCCGCTACTTACCCCTCCCCCTTCCACATCTTCTCTCCTGCCCTCCGTCTAAACAGCAACACTTCACTGTCGGCCACTCTGACCATACTATCCCTCCCCTCCCCGCCCCAGCCTCCTCATTAACCCCACCCATTCGCCACTCCCATCATGCACTGGTGCTGCTGTTTGCAGTGTGGTTTCAGCTCTCTGAGACTGCACACACGTGTGCAAGTTGTGTTTATGTGTGTGTGTGTGTGTGTGTGTGTGTGTGTGTGTGTGTGTGTGTGTGTGTGTGTGTCTACTGCTGACAAAGGCCTTAATGGCCGAAAGCTTTAATTGTGTAAATCTTTTTGTTGTGCCTATCACGACTCAGCATCTCTGCTATATGGTGAGTAGCAACTTTCCTTCTCTGGTATTGTTACATTCCACCTTGGATTTTGCATTGTTCAATTTAATCTTAGTAAAAAGTATTTTGACAACTTGTTATAAAATGAAACACTACAGAAATTCTGGAGGTGGTACACATTACAGCTCACCTAATTCATTGCAGCAACAGCTGTGATGCCATCATGTATGTGCACAGTGATGTTTCAATCAGACACTGTTTGGTCATTGTGTAATCAGTAAAGTGGCCAACATTCCACAATGTGGAATTGCTCTGCTCTTGTGGAGGTTGACTGCCACCAATGATGTCAGAAGTACCGGCTGCACTTGTTGTCCCAGAAACAGCACAGAGATTCACATGTCAATAGTTATTTCAACACATAAACCTGGTCGCTATTGTCTACTAATCTCCTTTATTTATTCTGTTGTGATAATTAAGAGCTATTTGGTTTGTAACAAGTCAAAAATTGCTCTTTTTTACATATTTTAATCACTTTGGGTTACTCTAAAGTGTGTGTTTGTTGTATATTCTTCACTGTTTAATTTTGTTGCCCGAGGCAATGCCATATTTTCTTCTACTGATTTCTGAAAATTCTTATTTTTCATAAAAGTCTCTTCTTTCCATACCTCTTATCCATGTCCTCAGGGCACCAAAATAAATTTGCATGGTTGACTCAGATTTATATTTGTCTTCCTGAGGGTACCTCCATGAAGAGTTCATGATGCTATTTGTAATTTTGTTTACCTTGAATGTCTTCTTACAGCTACTTTTTTACTGTTTCTTGATGTAGTGATCCTGCAATGCAGTGCCACTAATTGTACTGTGGGATTTCAGTTCGAATTGCAGCAGGTCAAAGGTAGTAAGAGAAAGTTAATATTCTCTGGCAGCTAGCTACGAAATCATGTAATGACTTTTCAAGTGTGTTTAATGTTTCTGATGAACCACAATAATGTTGAGTGAACAGATCTCTCCTTTTTAATATGTTCATACCAGTTCAGACATGCAGAGTCATCAAACGACAGATAGTAAGTAAATAAGTTAGAGATTACACATTATAGCTTCATTTGTGCTGGGAATCGACCACACTCACCAGGCCCCTACATCTTAAAAGATCTGTGTTGTTCCATGAGGAACATAGGCCTCAGTGTTCATAACTATTCAGTTACTAACTGAATTTATGTTTCCTTTGTTTTCAGTGGACATCATTTTTGCAGTGATTTCCTTGGTTGTTTGGTTATTTGATCTGACGTATTATGATTATTTGTGTTGGTGTAATTTGTATAAATTAGGTGGGCAGAATGTTCTGTATTGGTGCAAGGTGTCACAAGAGTGCTGCAGCACCTGCACATTCGCTGCAGGTAAGAATTTCTACCTGGACTTCCACATAATGGGACAGCCAGACCAGGGAAGAGCTAGGGGAGACTGGCCATGATTGCCAAGCTGTTCAGATGCACCTGTAACGGTGCCTTGCAATGTGTTAAAATGCACAGTCCCATTTTACCAATGATGTATTTTGAACACCTTTCGTTTGCAATGAGTGTATGCATTCATCTGGACAGTGGAAAGAGCCAGGCAGTACAGAGTAGCCATGCATTTTGTGGCTACCATCGAATGGTAAATCAATGGACAGGCTCATCGTGATTTACAGCTGGTACCCTACTATTTTAAATTAAAAGAATAAATATTCAAGAGTGAAGTCACAGCTGGTAGTAATTTAAATTGAAAGAATAAATATTGAAACAATTGGAATTAATATCAATTTACACTACCATAAGCAAAGTTTCATAGAAAATAAATGGTTTCTGGCTTTAAACTCACCCCTGAGAAGATTGGCAGATTTGGTAACCATCTCCTGAAATAAATTTTCTTTCCTTCTGTCTTCTAGCAAGTGACCTCCAATTTAAATAATTCCTAGATGAGACATTCTCTCTTTTCAAGAAAAATTTTGAGAGTAGCTATCAATGCTCATCACCTCTGAAAACATTTTTCTATTCAAAACATACTCTCAAGCAGTGCTTTTTTTCTAAAAAAGAGTTTGAGGGTACTCCGACACTGGATATAATCCAGTGAAAATTACTTATAATTAAAGCATGGAATACCACCCGTCTACTTTTAGCCATGAAGTCATCAACATCATCATGGTAGTGGGACTGTAGAGACATCTATCGGTAGCTCGGCATTTGAGTGTACACATATCTGTTTAGCACTACCATCACCCACTATTAGCGGGTGATGGCACTAGATGCTTGTCAAACTGGCTGCCAGTGATTCAGTTGTTGAGAACAGTTGCCGCAGGTTCGAAATGCTTGAAACAGTCAATGACATCGCTTTTCCCACCAAAAACTGCACTGGCATTGTTTGTATTGTGATTACCAACACGAAAAACTGAAATAAAAAATTTACGTCCTTGAAATAAATCTTTGGCACTCTTCCAAGTTCTCAACATCATAAAAAAATTACTTTGTCGATGAAACAGTTTAGGGGTACGCATCCCCCAGGTTCCCCCCAAAAAACAGCACTGCTCTCGGGCATTCTATACGGTAATGACATTAACATATTAAACTGCTGATAACTTTTGTTTAGCATTGAATTAGTGCTCTGTGGTTTTGCAGCTTCACTCAAGGTTTCATTTCCTAACCCTTCAGTACTGTACCCTGCAATCTGCTCATTTTTCAATTGAATGGCATTAAAGAACTTTCCATGTGTAGCTAAGAAACTTTGGTAGTTGTTTTCAGGGAGCTATTTAGAATATTGTTCATAGTTTTCAAATGGCAAAAAATTTATTTAGAATAGTCTTGATATCTTAAATCCAAGATCTTGAAATCTTAAATCCAAGATCTTGAAATCTTAAAGCCAAGTGGCTATCAAATGCTTCCCAATAGATGTGTTTATAGTTGATATTTTCATGTTTGAAGGTTCTCCTACTTGCAACATGGTTTCTTGGTAAACTTGTTCACAGTCATCAAGGCGATGGAGTGGCAAGTTTCTTGGAATTTCTGTTCACATTGCAATGTATGACTTGTTTGGTTCTAAAGGATGTTGTATAACACATCAGTGAAAGTAAATATCTCTTCAAATATGTTCAAGAGAAAACGAATTTGTAATCTTCCAAAAGTGCCAAAAGAGCATTAATTGGTGCTGAAATATCTGAATCATTTTCTTGTGGATGTTCTAGCATACAATAGCACTAAATATGCCTCACTCAGAGTATGCTGGCACAATAGCAAGGTATTAAAACTGACATTACCAACTATTGGCCTATTTCCCTTTTAACAACCTTATCTAAAATTCTTGAGAAAGACTTGTTGACCACCTCATTCATTACAAGATATTAGACAGTAGCCAGTTTGGACTTCAGCAGAGTATATGAATATTTTCTCCTTCACCCATGAAATCTTAGAGTCTTTTAATAATAAACTGGTATCTTCTGTGACCTTTCTAAGGTCTTTGATAGTGTTAACCATGAAATCCTCATAACAAATGCTGAATATTATGGCATAAGTGGATCAGCTGACTCATGGATTAAATCCCACCTAACGGGGAGAAAGCAGAAGGCCATTTTGAACGATTCTGGGCGGCACTCTGTGTCATCTAGCTGGGGCCCTATTGGCTGTTATGTTCCTCAGGGCTCTGTACTTGGCCCTCTTCTCTTCTGCATCTTTATCAATGACCTTCCCTTGTGTAATAGCTTCAAAACTCATTTTACTCTTTTCATTGACGACACCTCCATCCTCACCAGCAAAGCTCCCAGCCACAATCTTGAGGAATTGGCCAGTATTGTCTTTAATGAAGTACTTAATTGGCTCATAAGCAATGAGTTACTACTAAATGTTAATAAGACACAGTTTGTTCATTTCCAAGTAAGCAAAAAAGTGGAGGATCAATTAAGTATTAAATGTAATGGTAGTGGATTACTACAAGTTGAGTCATCCAAGTTCCTAGGTGTACACATTGACAGCAATCTAAAATCGTCTGAACATATTTTACAACTTCTCAAGAAACTCAGCTCAGCACCATTTGCTATT
Source organism: Schistocerca serialis cubense (assembly GCF_023864345.2). NCBI lineage: Eukaryota > Metazoa > Arthropoda > Insecta > Orthoptera > Acrididae > Schistocerca > Schistocerca serialis. The sequence goes on along the minus strand of NC_064638.1, from coordinate 919,110,044 downwards.
CACACCATTTCCACTGTCTGTGACTGAGACACCACAAAAACTGCTTGTTTTAGTTACTACCATGTGTTATTTTTGTATGTCATAGTTTTCTGGGGTAATCAGACACTTTCCAAAAAAATATTCATTACCGAAAAGAGAGTTATGATGATAATGAGTGGAGTCCAGCCTAGATATTCTTGCAGAAACATTTTTTAGAAAATTATGGATACTGACAACTGCTTGTCAATGTATCTACTCCCTATAATGTTTCCTTGGTAAAAAGGAGAAACTATGCAAAGCCAATGATTCATACCATACCCACAATACCAGGAGGAAGATGGACTTCCATTATGAATTAAACAACTGTAGTATTGTACAAAAAGGAGTCCATTACAAAAACTGCATGGTTTTCAGTGCTCTCCCACCATCACTGAAACCATTTTGTCCAGGACCTTCCCAAATTTGAGCAGCAGCTCAAACACTATCTAGTAGAACTACATCCACATCTACATCTACATCCATACTCTGCAAGCTACCTGATGGTGTGTTGTGGAGGGTACTTTGAGTACCTCTATCAGTTCTCCCTTCTATTCCAGTCTCGTATTGTTCGTGGAAAGAAAGATTGTCGGTAGGCCTCTGTGTGGGCTCTAATCTCTCTGATTTTACCCTCATGGTCTCTTCATGAGATATATGTAGGAGGGAGCAATATACCGCTTGACTCCTCGTGAAGGTATGTTCTCGAAACTTCAACAAAAGCCCGTACCGAGCTACTGAGTGTCTCTCCTGCAGAGTCTTCCACTGGAGTTTATCTATCATCTCCGTAACGCTTTCGTGATTACTAAATGATCCTGTAATGAAGCGCGCTGCTCTCCGTTGGATCTTCTCTATCTCTTCTATCAACACTATCTGGTATGGCTCCCACACTGGTGAACAATATTCAAGCAGTGGGCAAACAAGTGTACTGTAACCTACTTCCTTTGTTTTTGGACTGCATTTCCTTAGGATTCTTCCAACGAATCTCAGTCTGGCATCTGTTTTATTGATGATCATCTTTATATGATCATTCCATTTTAAATCACTCCTAATGCCTACTCCCAGATAATTTATGGAATTAACTGTTTCCAGTTGCTGACCTGCTATATTGTAGCAAAATGGTAAAGGATCTTTCTTTCTATGTATTTGCGGCACATTATACTTGTCTATATTGAGATTCAATTGCCATTCCCTGCACCATGTGTCAATGCAGATCCTCCTGCATTTCAGTATAATTTTCCATTGTTACAACCTCTCGATATACCACAGCATCATCCGCAAAAAGCCTCAGTGAACTTCCGACGTTATCCACAAGGTCATTTATGTGTATTGTGAATAGCAACAGTCCTATGACACTCCCCTGTGGTCCACCTGAAATTACTCTCACTTCGGAAGACTTCTCTCCATTGAGAATGACATGCTACGTTCTGTTATCTAGGAACTCTTCAATCTAATCACACAATTGGTCTGGTAGTCCATATGCTCTTACTTTGTTCATTAAACGACTGTGGGGAACTGTATCGAACGCCTTGCGGAAGTCAAGAAACATGGCATCTACCTGGGAACCCATGTCTATGGCCCTCTGAGTCTTGTGGATGAATAGTGCGAGCTGGGTTTCACACGATCATCTTTTTTTAAACCCATGCTGATTCCTACAAAGTAGATTTCTAGTCTCCAGAAAAGTCACTATACTCGAACATAATACGTGTTCCAAAATTCTACAACTGATCAATGTTAGAGATATAGGTCTATAGTTCTGCACATCTATTCAACGTCCCTTCATGAAAATGGGGATGACCTGTGCCCTTTCCCAATCCTTTGGAATGCTACACCCTTCTAGAGACCTACGGTAGACCGCTGCAAGAAGGGGGGCAAGTTCCTTTGCTTTGCACTGTCTGCCTGTGTATATGTGCAGATGGATATGTGTGTGTGTGTGTGTGCGAATGTATACCTGTCCTTTTTTCCCCCTAAGGTAAGTCTTTCCACTCCCGGGATTGGGATGACTCCTTACCCTCTCCCTTAAAACCCACTTCCTTTCGTCTTTCCCTCTCCTACCCTCTTTCCTGATGAAGCGACGTTAGGTTGTGAAAGCTCGAAATTTGTGTGTGTGTTTGTGTGTTTTTTATTGTTTCCTATCAATGTACCAATGCTTTCGTTTGGTAAGTTACAGCATCTTTGGTTTTAGATACATTTTCCCACGTGGAATGACTTATGATACAGTATATTCATAATGACTTATGATACATGATACATAAAAAAAATAATTCTTGAAGGGGCTGGTTAACTATTGTAAGTGGTTGCACAATTATTTTAGAGACTGTTTTTAACACTTTCATGGGTATCCCATCCCATCCTGCTGATGTTTTACATTTTAGTGATAGTATCACAATTTCTATATTTTTTACAGTGGTTTTGGTAAATGTGGTGAAAATTTGCCTCCAAAATGCTCACTGTTGAAGAAATTTACATTGTCTGGGTCATCTTCTGCATTGATGTGAGATTTGTTTACGTTTATAAAGAATTCATTAAATAATTCACAAAATCGAGCAGGATTTATAATAATTTTATCCTCTATCTTGATTTCAGAAGTATCATGGTCTCTAGCTGTGGTACCTGTTTCAACTTTGATCACTGACCATAATGCCTTAGATTTGTTTTCACTGTCCAATGTAAATCTATTATTTGGCCACCTTTACAACTTTCTTAAAAATATTTTTGTAATCTTTTACATAAATAACAAAATCAGTACTTTTGTTCTCTTTTAGTTCCCTATGTATCCATCTTTTTATTGCACTAGAGATTTTTATTCCTTCAGCTAACCCACATTACTTTATTTCGTACTTTTTTATGATGCACAGTATGGGGGGAAAGTTTGATTAAAAACGTGTAGGAAGTTTTCCATGAAAGTAGCAAAATTTTCAGAGCAGGAAATACTATGATCTGTAGTCCACTCCACCTTATCTAATCTATTATAGAATAATTTCATATTTTCTTTGCTGAACTGGCATTTGATGTAGGTTTTTTTCGAGCAGGTTTCTATTGTTTTTGGTAATTCCATAAACAGAGCACAATGATCAGAAAGTCCTAAATCTAAACAATACTTATTTGCCTCATTGTAAGTGTAATTGGTTAAAATGTTAACTATACATGTTGTAGACGTTGCGTTTACTTGAGTAAAATCAGTGAAATTTGCACTGAAACCCAATATTTGAATCATATCAATGAATTTTGTTGAGTTATTGGCTTCACTGGCTAGATCTATGTTGAAATCAGCAGTTATTGTGACCCTTTTCTTCCCTAGATTTCTCACCACACAGTCAAAAGGATAGGTAACTTCCTGTTGACTTACTATCTAGCATTCACATCAAATTCTGAAACATTGATTTGTGTACTAAAGACGCTGTTCAATATCTCCCTCACATCACTCAGCATATGCTCTCCCTATTTATATTGCAAAAGCAGGTATATAGGATTTATGTCAGATATGATATGGTTCACATACGAAACTTTAATAAACAGAGCTAAATACAATGAAAAAAATGAATTAATAAGGTGATACACACAGATATACTAAGATATTATTTCCAATTTTTACAGTACAAGATATGAGGACTCACTACTAGACATTTAATGGCATTGTTCCATTTCAAAACTGTAAAAGGATTTACTCATTTAGTCTCATGGCATATATGTATCAAATTCTAGAGCACAAATCTATTACAAAACATATTTATATAGTTGTATGAACCTATAAATATAATGTATCATAGATTTAAACTCAGTCAATATGTAAGACAAAACTTAAGAAATCACATCATCCTACATACTACATTCCTGGCAAACAAAGCACAACTATACAGTCAAATAAATCTGCAAACATAGTGTATCATAGATTTAAATTCAATCAATAGATTAGGCAGAACTTTAGAAATCACATCATCTTACATACTACATTCTTGATCAACAAAACACACTTATATAGTCATATAAATCTGCAAATTTAGTATATATTTTCTTCCTGACTAGGGACCACTAATCATACGTGTTCAAAGGTCTTGTCTTCTATATTAAAAGTTAACAGTACCTGAGATTTTACCAGTTTTTGTTGCTTACCAGTAGTCCTCTTATCTTTACATATACAATGGGCATTTCCACAAAATTCTTACTATACTTAATCTTATCTCTAAATTTTTCAGATACACCACAAATCAGGCTATCTGTATCAATCAAACAGTTGCCTTCTCACAGATCAATCTTAATTTTAATGTAATGACATCAAAAATCTGAATCATCCTATCTGTTGTTAGACACTTCATGTAAAAGATCACTTTCAATTTCATCAAATGCTATATCCACACTGTTTTTACAGGGTTTTATCAACTTTTCTGGTATCGTAGAATTACTTTTGTTACTCATATTGTCAGGTAGAGATTGAGTACAGTGAATGGCTTCCATGGTACCACTAACATCACTTGTTACGAAGGAACAAAAAACACATTGCTGTCAAAATTACACTTTCTGCTTAGATCTTCTTTCACTTCATTCAGCAAGTTTGGATACAAATTTTGACTAACCACAGCTAACTTATTCCAGAATGCAAATTTATCTATATCATCATCAATATGGTATCAAACAAACTTCAAAAAGTTTTCACCTTTATTCTCTAGGCTCGCAGATAACTCACCTTTACTGTTTGTATTATTACTCTGCGTGACATTAATGAAAAACTGTTTTGACTGGACTGGTATCCCATGACTCTCACTTACAATATCACATACATCACTTATCTTACCTGTATTGTCAACATCATTCACAAATAACTCTGAAACTTCATTATTCTTAAACTCCACAAATACCTGACACTCTTCAAAATCATCATCATCATCATTATCAGGTTCTTCCAAAATTACTTCATCAACAACATCACTAACAACACAAGTCTCACCTCCATCAAAGTCACTTATCTTACCTTCATTCATTTGCAATAAGCCACCAGTCTCAAAACTTACCAACCTCAGTTATGTCACAGCTCTCATTCACATAGACCCAATACAGTCATCACCTGATTTACATACATCAATAACACTGTTTTCTGACCATGAGAAGAAATCATTAATACATATGACATTAAAATTTTCATGACTATGATATTCTGGTTTGCGATTAGCACCTACATCATCATAATTAAATGTGATATCCCAAAATTTTTGATCAAAACATAAATGAGAAGTGTGATATTACTTTTGTTCAATTTCAGATATCTGTGCCATATCGTTAACACTGTTATTATTGTCTAATTGCAAGTGTAACTGTGGTTCTTTGCTCCAAAACTGTGGACCTTCATTGAGACGGACTGCCGTTTCCTGAGTAGTACCTCTATGATTGTTTCCTTTATTAAATTGCCCAAGGTTATCTCCATTATTCCTATCCTGCTGGTGTTCAAAATATCTGTCTCTGTTGATATTTTGATCCTGATAGAAGTTACCATTATCTCAGTTTATGTAGTTTTTCCCATTGTGGTTTCTATCAGTCCAATTGTTATGGTACATACTTCTTTCTACAGCCCCATCTGGCTTGTCAACATATCATAAAAACTGTTCAAGACAGTTGTTAGGGCCGTGTATTATATCTCACTGCAACCTTTCTGGAACCTCCTTTTAAGTGCATCAGTCAAGGCCATTTAATCAAATGGTTTTCCAAGGTGTGTTAATTTTTTAGTGGATTCTTACAAAACTCTTTCAAAGTACCATCCCTATTCCTATAATTAGGACCATTCAAAAATTCATTTTTAATTCTCCCCTATTCAGCTTCCGACAAAAATTTAATAAAAAAACTATTTTTGAAACTTTGATATGTTTCCCACTGTCTTAAATTTAAAATTACCATAATAGAGCTTCACCTTCAAGATATCTTTTAAGAAATTTAATTTTTTGATTGTCATTCATGCCTGACAAAACTATCTCTACAGTGGTGCAGAAAATCCCCTGGATGTAAATTATCTGATGGAAAACTTTTGATAGGATTGTTCGAATACAGATTTTTGTGAACACAGTTTTACTGAACTGCTGAAATTTTTTGATCTAAAGCATTTATGTTAGTTTGTTTTCAAAATTTGAAATTTTTTTGGCCTAAACTGGTGATGTTTTGTTCCATTCTTTCCACTATGGCCTTCTGTTCAATTCTGATGACATTAACATTCTTCAATTGTCTTGCCGATTCACTTACTTACCTCACTTTTGAAAACAATAAATTTATTTTCTAAAAACATCAACTTTTTCATTCACACTTTTTAACCCCTCTGACATCCCATTTTTTAGCTCTGAAACCTGATTACTAAGTTGGTACATTTGCTCTTTGACCCTATCCATTTTACTATTGTTTTCAGTTCTTATTTAACTTAACTGATAATTAACTGCACTAAATTTGCTATTGTTATCTGTCTTCATTTCCTCTAGTTTTCACAAAATAAACTGCAAAATATCAGTTTGTACTGTTTCTTTGCTGAGTACAATTCCACTTGGCTCAGACAGGTCTTGACTGGATCCTACAAGTTTCCCTTCTACCTCACTCCTGCCCTCATCTCTATTCATTTTGTTAACAAGCACACGAGTTTGTACTTACCTTTCTTTTTTGATGTCCTTGGTTGTAGTTGTAAAGTCCTCTTTCATTCGATCCAGTCTATCATTCTTGGTAGTACATCATCACTGTTGGTACAACTTTGTTGGACAGCCCTCGGCCTTCTTCCTTTGCGTGATCAGAAATCCATTCATATATAAACTGCAACAGACAAAACTTCATTATTAGTCAATTTATCCCAGGTGACGCCACCAATTGTAATCTAGCCCTCCCTCACACCATTTGTTGATTGTCACTGTCTTTATGGTTAACTCTTTCAATAAGCTTTGTGAGGAGTAAGATTTAAAATAAATTTTTTGCTTATTTTCTTTTGTTGTAGTTGGCTCCAGTTCTTCACTTTTAAGGGCTGATTCTCGAAGCCAAAATTTTTGTCATTATATGTTCCCATAGTTCCAACGGACGTAAAAAATTTGAAGTGATCCTGCACTGAATTTTTGTTTTACTCAGAATTTTATTCTATCACATTTTTCTATATCAGACTGTCTTTACAATTTCCAATTCAACAAAGCTGAAGATTACATTGTTCTTCCCAAAAATAAAAACACGTCCGATCACATCGGAGGCATGCCCACTACTACTTCACTCTATGGTACTAACAAAAACTCCAAAGGGTTTGCAAATGAATTTCTTTTAACTTATGTTATTATTTTATAAATACTGCCAAACTGCATAAATAATAATAGAAATTTTAAGTGTGCTAAATATTTGTAATTTCAAATGTTTCTAAAAAGAGTAATTATAACTGTATATACAGAGCTAGTACATATCGATTGTAATAAAGAAAATAAAGGAATTTCTTTATACAGATTTTAGTTTCAATTATAACACATCATATACAAAATCATATGAAATTCTCTTAGAAAAACAGCTGAGATAGTGTTAACCCATTCAAAAAACAAAAAAATATTTTTGGTATCAGTTACTTCTATCGATGAGAAGTAATGCTAGAGGAAGTTGTCCCTTTACAATCTGTACCCTTCTCTACATCCATAGAGTTCCTGCACCTATGGCATACTTCCAACACTTGTATCCAGCGGATACGGTCATCCAGAACATCCATGATGCCCTACTCCACCTGCAACGGCAGGGGAAGGAGGTTTCCTTCTGCTGGGTGTCGGGGCACGTGGGTATTAGGGGGAATGAACTGGCGGATGTGGCTGCCAAAGATGCATGTTCCCTCCCTCAAGTTGTTGAATGTGCCGTCCCCCTCCATGCTGTTACCTCCCTTTTGCGTTTTCGTGTTATGCGTCAATGGGAAGAGGAGTGGCTGGCAGTCAGTGAAAATAAGCTGTGTTTGGTCAAGGCCACCACGTGGTCATGGCGTACGTCCTACCAGTCATGCAGGCGGGATGAGGTTCTCCTCACTTGCCTCCGCATCGGGCACAGTCCCTTAATGCATGGTTTTTTACTCCGGCAGGAGGACCTCCCAATCTGCAGTGCTTGTGGCGTCCAGATTACTGTCCACCAAATTTTACTTGACTGTCCTTTATTCTCTGACCAGAGGGCAGTGGTTTCCTTGCCACCAGATTTGCCCTCTATTTTGCAAGACGACGCAACGACTGTGGTTAAGGTCTTACGGTTTTGTGTCCTGTCCAATTTGTTGCCTCGGATTTTAGGGAGAGGATTTTAATGTGGTGCTGGGTGACTGGATCACCCAGGTTTTAGGTAAGAGGTCCGCCAGTCACGATTACCTACTTGTTTCACTTTGATTTCTGTTCTCTTTTCCTTGTTTTTCCTTTCCTTTTTTAGTGCATTTCTTTTCCTCTTGTTTTGCCTCTGTATGTGAGGATTTGGAACTGAGTCAGGCCTGTGTCTTTTAGCCGTTGTCCTTGTTCGCTGTCCGTCTTCGTCCCTTCACCGCATGTGTTCCTGTTTCTATGCGTTTGGGCGCTGATGACCACGCTGTTTAGCGCCCGAAAACCTCAAACCACACACACACACACACACACACACACACACACACACACACACACATAATTTTTTGCACATTAGAAGGAGTTTCATTCCAAACTTCCATGTATTATAATTATCCTTCTTTCTTAGTTTGTGTACCACTGGAGTAGTGGTTTTGGTTAAACTTACATTTGAAGATATTTTCTGAAACCCAAATTCACAGATGCTAAATTACATAACTGATTTTTTTTAAAAACCCAGAGTTCAAATGCTTGTTCAGTTATTTATCTTCCTGCCCGCATCACATACATAGTTTACTGCACAGATATACTGTTGTGGGACCAAAACTTTTTAGCAGAGCAAGGTCTGTGGTGGTAAAGATAAATAATACTTGTATTCAGGTAGAACATATTACATGGTACACACACAGATAGGAACTTCTACACAAAGATGGTTCACACCTTATAGACAGTGAGGACAAGGAAAAAAAGAAAAAAAGAGGCCATACTGCTAACATAATAACAATTATTAATCTTTCCATCTACTGATTTTTGTACAGATTTTAATTCTTCGTAATACCCTTTAAGCCAGATTTTTGTGCATGTTTTAATTCTGAGATGTGACTATTGATTTGCTCACTTTTCTTTTGCATTTCAGACTTTAAAAAGTCATTATTGGATTTTATTGTAGATTCTATTGTAGATAGCAATTCAGATTACAAAAAATGCTATAGGATATTATTTCAGATTTCAAAACGTCATTATTGGATTTTATTTCAGCTTGCAGCTTCAATTCCTTCTCTCCCATATTGGGTAAAGCCACTCTCAATAAATCACCCTGAGCTGTTTTTTTCTTTTTTTCTTTTCTTTTTTTAAAATCAACTGGAGAATTGTCTAAATCCTGATTCCTAGTAGCTCCCACCCCCAATTATGACTCACTAAATCTTTGTTTGTTATAATTTTTATGAACTTGATCACAAGCCCCTTAATCCATAAATATCATGATTTGAAATTTATGTATTTATCTTTTCTTTTATTCTGGCATGTTGTTTAGAATTTCTCTGTTTCCTTTTTATTTCATGATTAACAATTTCTCTAGACACAAATTTGGTTCATAATATTCAAATTCAGGTTAATTCCAAAATGTTTACATTTTCTTGCTACACAATTGCTTTTGTAAATCATCTTTATCTGAAAGACAATGTGAAATTAATATCTTTGCAAACAACAAAGGATGCCAGCATGAGACCACACATCTAATCGGCTTCTGTTCCCACAGTCCAATCAACAAGCATTGTTACTAAAATTTGAAAGATGTATTTGCATTTCTTTATCAGACCTATCTGACATATAAAAGCTATGCAGGATGAAATGAGGAACAGCAGTGTACATAACTAATTGGACAGTGGTTTTTGCATTAACCAAGAAGCTTTTATTAACACTCATACTGATTTTGTAGAAATATCTGTGGCTCAGCTCATCATCTTGAAGTATTGTAGGGGATGATTCTTGAGGTCTGGTTTTGTATAGTACCAGTGGAGATATTAATTCACTGGATATAGACATCTGGATTTATTTACAGTTCCAAAATTTTAAAAAATGAACTTTGTATATTCAACTTCATGAACCTCACAAAAGAGGGCACAGGTAAATAAATACTGATTCCAAAATTGCCTTTAGTTCCATGTGTCATTAGTATTTGTGAAATGAGGTAAAAATGACATTTGTGCAACACACTGAGTTCACAATAATCAGGTCAAAAATGGAAGTCCACTCCATAACATCAACAATGCTAGACAGTCCTCCTTGAAAGCTGAACAAAGACTATATTACAAGAAAACTTTACAAAGATAGCACAACTCGGTACAAAGCAAGAGCTATACATTTAGTGGGAGTTGCCCATTCCCAGGCTGGAATTCACTACTGTTTCGCCTGGATGAAGGCTGAGAAACTTGTGTGGCATCGCTAGATGCAATAATAAAGAATTAAATATTACTTAATTTATTTCTCTTTGTACAACTTGCTGCATATCTGCAGTGGTGGCTGGTCATGTAGCAAGTTGAGAAAAAATATGCTGTACCCAGTGACTGCTTCAGGCTGCCATAGTTCACAGTATCAGCCGTGTGCACAGGCCAATGACTCCTAGTAAGCAGGTTGCTGCCTGTGTTGTGGAAGGCATGCACCATTGGAAACTTTGACAAGACAGTCCCAACATCAGCAGATACATTCAAAAAATATCTTGTAAGCTGTGCTAATGATATCAAAAAGTTGATCAGTAAACCCTATGTAACATATATAGATTATATTAAGGGTGCAAACCTAAATCATAACAGGGCCAGATCATAATTGAAACACTTTAAAAAGGTACACCAACATGAAGTTCTTAAAAAAATTCATACAGTACAGATATTTTTAATGTGTCAAACAATTTATTGAAAGAAATCATACATTGCATTGCAGCGCCATTAACATATTCTATAAACCTGTGTCTCATCGAAGGGGTTTTTCCTGATCCTCTCAAACTATCCAAGGTGACTCCAGTCTTTAAGAAGAGTATCAAATCAGATCCCGCAAACTACAGACCAATTTCACTAATTCCAGTACTAGGTAAAGACTTTGAAGGCATAATATATCAGCAGATGTATGAGTACCTAGAACTAAATGAAATGTTAAGTGCATCACAGTTTGGTTACAGAAAAGGAAGGTCAGCTATACATGCCATAGAGCTCTTAGTCAGAGACATCTTAGCAGCATTTGAGGACCATGCTCACACACAGGTAACCTTATGTGATCTGAGCAAAGCCTTTGACTGTGTCGACCACTCACTTTTGATTTCTAAACTTGAGTACTATGGAATATGTGATAAAAGTTTAAAACTCATCAAATCATACCTCAATAAAAGGAAACAGGTGGTGAGTTTGAAGTCATCTGTCAAACACACTCGAGGTTCAACACGGAGTGCTGCAGGGATCTAAATTGAGACCATTTCTCTTTCTTGTACACATAAATGACTTACCAGGAAATATAGATGTAAAGATGTATATGTATGCAGATGATACAACTTTTCTATCTGTAAACCATGTATTTCATAATCTTGTAAGTGGTATGAAATTGGCAAAAGAAAATGCAACATCATGGTTTAATGCATATGGTCTACTATTAAATGGGGGAAAGACCCAGAATATGTGGTTCAGTCTATCAAAGACTACAAAAATAGAAAAACAAAAGGCAAAGTTTTTAAGCATCATACTTGACAACAGTATAACATGGAACTCTCATGTTGATCACATAGTGGTTAGGTTGTCAAGAGTTATATATTTGTTGAAGAGACTGATGTGTTGTGTGACATTTGAGTACATAAGGACAGTGTACTTTGCCTTTTTTCAATCTGTTTTAAGGTATGGGTTAATACTCTGGGGAAACAACAGAAAAATAAATGAAATTATGATGGTCCAGAAGAAAGCAATCAGAGTAATGGCTAAGGTAGATAATAGGACACATTGTAAACCATTGTTCATTAAATATAGAATTTTAACAATTATTAATTTATATATTCCTGACAGTGTTAACTACATACTTGCTGAACTACCTAAGTTAAGTGTAACAAATCAAAGGCATGACTACTATACAAGAACCTGTACTTCTCTGCTGTTGCCACAAAATAGATTAGCTAAAACTAACAATAGTCACAAGTATATGTCAATTAAAATATATATCAAATTTTCTAAGAATGCATTAATCAAGCCTGACAAATTATTTGAAGAAAATGTACATATCTTCTTGTTATCTAATCCATTTTATTCATTAGAAGAATTTTTAGAAATGCCCAATATCAACTTAAATATATAAAAATTTATTTTGTAAAATTAATAGGTTAAGTGAACGGGTGAAGTCGGTTGCATGTAATAATGCTAAATGACCAATAAAGAACCTGAATCTGAATTTGAATCTGCATGGAGATGACAGTGACCACAGAGCATGTATGTTGTCTCTCACACACTGTTCTGGGAGTACACTGTCCCTACCAGGTGACTGCCTGTGTCGTCCCAGGAGATGGACTGTGATGTCATATGGTGTGAGGTTGTGTTGAATGCTGATCCTGACCCTGTGATTTAGTAGGCTGTCTGCCCCAAGCAAGCCTGGAGTTTAGAGAAGTTTGTACCCCTGGTTGGAACGGTGTTGGTGAGTGCCTTTGCTACCCATCAGTGGCAGCCGGTAGTGGAGGCTGTCTTCTGTTACCTACGGCTGTGGATCAGTGGTCATCTCATAAGGAGGCAGAAGAATGACCAGTATTGGAACAATCTTGTAAACAAGATGTCAAAATATGTTAATTAGAGAACTGATTGCAATGAGATGAAAACCATCAATCTTACTGATTGACGGACTCTAGCCAAGTGAAATGGAGCACTCATGGCATTGAGGAGATGCTCTTTTCCATGTCATTCATCATGGCTGAATTGGTTCCACTCTCTACAAGTTGTCAGCAGTCTTCTGTTTGCTACATCTGCTTAACCAATTTGTTTCAGTGTCTTAATTGCTTTGTCAAACCTCTGACATGCATTATTGCATCCTCCTTAGCATTTCTTACATTATGTTATGAGAGTAACAGAGGCAGGTTAGTCTGCATTCATCTAACAATTTTCTGCTGAGCTTGCTTGTACTCACCACAGCCATGCAGACATGTTGATGCTGCTCTCCAGTCAGCAAATAATTCTGTTGAAATGCTTACATCTAGCAGCTGCCTTGTATTAATACTTCCTTGTGCTTGAACAAGGCTATTCCATTTGCACTTAGAAAATTTCACTCTCATTTTCCCTTACTTTCTTGATGTGTAATACTTCTCTCCACTTAAATAAAAGTCATCCCATATTTTACTCTTTCTTAGCCTTCTAGTGAACTATCTTATTTATTTAAACTTTCTCTGAATATTTGGATCCTTTAACCACAAAAAATCTTATCCTAATTTAATATTATCTTCCTAGTTTGCTTCTTCACAGATTGTGTCTCTCAAATCTATTTTTTACTAGTATGACTCCACTCTATGGAAATTTCATGAAGAGCTTTGTCTTTTGCATGATTGCTTTCCCTTACTAGACCAAAATAAACTGCACAAATAAATGCTAATATCCCAGTAACACTAGCATTTGATACATTGATAGAAATGATATTCCATCTGTGTTTCTCTTGATATTACCACATATGCTATAACATTTCATCTGATGAAATTTGTCCTTTCTCTGAAATGATTAATTCATCTATTGTCTGTAGTTAAGTGGGATCAAAGGTACTGTTCAGAAAGGTTAGGTTTCGTTTGGGTAACACATTTAAAGATTTTTTCAGCCAGTACAACATTGGTCAAGTTCCTGTAGTTATCATGGTACCTGTAATTGTAACCGGAAGGTGGAACTGAGTTCTATCTAGATCACATGTGGTCCATTAAGTAACAACTCACTCTGTCTTAACTCTAGTTTCTTTATACCATTAAATGTGTTATCGTTGTAGCAATTTACTATTACTGTTTTTGGTAAGAACATAGAATATATTATGTGACTGCCAACCTGCTGTAAGTATAGTGTGGCATTGATACTACCCTTTGCCCTCTGGTGCTTCCATATTTCTTAGGAATAACTGCATTTCACATGATCACTTGTCGGTATATACCACGCGAACTGGACAAATGGTGACTAATGCCTTGACACAGTTGCTAAGATCCCTCACTGACATAACATCATGTGTATCCCATTGTTCCAAAAGATGTAACACTTCACCAGTTTCAACCTTATATTGATAAGCTTGCATTTGACTGTATATGAATGGATCGTAAAACACAAGTAATGAGAATGTAACCCTACTACTGGGGATTGTATCTTAATGTATACCATAGCCTGATCCAAATAAACCTTAGCTGCAGAAACATAAAAGAAAAATGCCATATTACTTTTTACTATAGGTACAACTTGTTGTAACCCTGTCAGAAGTTCTTTTTCTGGTCGCTGTAGTTCTAATAAGCACTGCTGTGGTGATAACAGTGTTGTACTTCTTTGTCCTTGTGTGGCATGTGAACTGTTTCTTGTACCCTTTCTTCTTCCATTCTGGTATCTTCCAAGCTGTTAGCTAGTTCCTGTAGCAATCTGGCTACTGCTAATTTCTCATCTGGCATCCTCAAATGATTTTGGATCTCTTTCAAATGTTTGTTTACCATTTCCATTGTTTCTTCTGTATACTGCTTCAACTTGGTTGTTCTTCTTTGCATAGTTTTGTTATGTTCAACATTCCCTGTTCCATGTTAGCGTTCTGTGTTGTATGCCAATTTACAGCTGTTTATGTGTTTATGGCCTTTTCCTGTATTGTCCCTATTCTACTATTTAAATCTGTGATGAGCTCATTATCTACTGTCCCCAATATTGTTTTTAACAGTTCTCCACCAGCATCTAGCCATCCTCTCTTGTTTCACGCTAGCATTTCTGGAACTATCCATGTCAGTTGTTGTAACTGAGCCCTAAGTTTTTCATAGGAAAACTTAAACTCTTGATACTCATTCCTTCTCGTAGCATCTTCCCTTTGGTTGCTTCAGTAGATAAGTCTATGAACAAATCCTATAACCATTATATTTCTTTTTTTTCCTCCTAGATGTCAAATGTGGTGAGGTTTAATGACCATTTGTGATATTTGAGAAACGTGTCTGTTTTCCATGAGAATAAGATTCCATTTTCCAATGGCTGGATCTTAATTACATAGGCTTCACATATGTGTAAAAATACCATGCTCATGATAATATATTTTGCCATCATCTTCAGCACTACCTAGGAGAAAGGAATCATCATGAATCCCCTCCCTCCTCGGAATGAATGTGTACCTCACAGAAAACTACATGTACTACAGCAAACCAAATAAGATAACATTAACCTAGGTAACGCAAGATGACATCAAACACAATATACTGTTACTCTGTCGGTGTCCCCAAACATATGGCTATATGGCACATTTTTGCTAATTTTATTTTGCATAGTAACTTATTATTTTGTGGTAATGGTGAGGGTACTTATGGCAATGCATCAATGGTACACTTAAAAGATCTTATCTGGTTAACATGTACTATTGATGTTTTCATTGGCAACTGCAACTTGAAACTGTCCAGTGAAGTCATCTCCAGTACCTGATACAGTTCTTGAAACTTTGTCAAGAATTTCTTAGTTTTACTCTTTGGGGCATAAGGATTGGCCAGTCATACTACGTACCCTGGTAACTTACTTGTACCCTGCCCAGTGCATTCTTGATGCTCAAATGCTTTTGTGTTATGATGTTTTACTCATTGCCATAGTTCTTTTAATGTATTGCTCCATGTCACTAAGTCATGTTCTCCACCAAAATCACTCTTCAATCTGTCTGTTGGTAGCTCTTTTACCTCCATCTTTTGACAGCACATGGTAATGTGCTTGTTGTAACAATTCAGTTTGTAGAGCAGCCAGAATGATGACACGTAGACTGCATTTTGTTGATCTAAACCTTCGTGCATAAGAAATTGTGGTTGTTTGCAATACAATTGGCATTTTTTGTCAGCTGCTTGTGCCTTCTTCCAGTTCATCAAGCTTAATGCAAATTCTTGTAACACCACAATTGTCCTACTAAGTTTGTCTGCATTTGTGTGTTTAACAGCGGGCTTGTGAACTACTTCATATTGAAATTCACTTAATTTCAGTGCTTATGTTGTTAGTTGACTTGAAGGGTCTTTTAGCACCAATAACCACTTTAGCATGCATGGCCTGTAACTGTTTTAAATTTGCGACCATATAAATAACAACAGAAATATGAAATACCATATATTAAAGCTAGCATCTCTTTTTCTGTAGTGAAACCATTGAACTCAGCCATATTTAGCTGATGAGATGCAAATGCTACTGCATGTTCCTGACCATCTACATTTTGATTTAAAATGGCTCCTAAAGCAGTAATGTTTGCATCACATGATAGTATAATTTCTTTCGTAAAATCAGAAAAAACTAATAATGGATCTGAAGTTGATATCACTTTCAAATTTTGAAATGCTATCTGACACTCTGATGTCAAATGAAACATAGCCCCCTTTTTCAATAATCTGGTCAGTGGCTATGCAATTTCTGTAAACCCTTCAATGAGTTTTTAGTAATAATTTGCTAAGTCGACTAATGATTGTAACTGTTTTTTTGTTTGTGAAACCACAAAATCACACACAGATGAAGTGAGATGAGAATCTATCCTCAACCCATCTTGGCTAATAATATGTTCAAGGTAATTAACTTGTGACTATGCAAAATGATATTTGTCAATGCTCAGCCTGAGATGAGCTGTTCTTAACCTATTCTTAGGCATTTCACATGTTAATCTAAATCTTTAGGATCGACTATGGTGTCATCCAAATAGACCATGCATTTTCTAACCCTAAAGGACTCCTTCTAACAAGATCTGGAATGTTGCAAGTGCGTTCTTTAACCCAAAGGCAATCTGGAATATTGATAGGGAGTGGGCTGTGCTGTAAATGTTGACTTAGGCCAACTTCCAGACGTACTCCAATTTGGCAATAACCACTTCTTAAATATATTGTGGAAAAGAATTTACATCACCCCAGGTTACCCAAAGTCTTGGGTACATTAGAAATTGGGTACACATCAGTTACTGTATGTTCATTTCAAAATCTGTAATCGCAACACAATTACATCCTATTGTGCCTTTCTCAAGCTGCTGATCCATGAACTGTTCTATCAATGGCTTTGGGTGCCTTGGTAACTGGTGTGTGATTACCATTGAAATCCAGTACTGAGTAATGAGTCTGGTTGGTAATGGACCTTCTGAATTAAGGAAATCTTTGTACTTAATTAACAACAACTCCATGATCAAT
Source organism: Schistocerca serialis cubense (assembly GCF_023864345.2). Classification (NCBI taxonomy): domain Eukaryota; kingdom Metazoa; phylum Arthropoda; class Insecta; order Orthoptera; family Acrididae; genus Schistocerca; species Schistocerca serialis. The sequence continues at coordinate 919,092,629 of NC_064638.1, read as the reverse complement.
TGAGTGTTACCCTCTAAATGACTGACTTTACTACAATACAGATATACTGATGGTTTGCTTGATACTGTTATCTACCATTGACATAGTGATGTCTTTTTCATCAAATACTTCAATTGCAGCTATTACCGATCCCTTTGGAAGACTTACTTCATCCATTCCGAAACCATTCAGGTTTATTGGCCATTTATGTCCCTAGCATGTCTCTTCTACTATGCATTAAACAATACTGTTCATCCAAAGAGCCACTAATAGACAATGGTTCTATGAAACATAAAACTTGTTGTGGTACATCGAGATCTATTGTAACCCAAATTAGCATTCCTATACCTGCCGGTATTCTGTGACACAAAACAACTTTTAATGCCCTTGTACACATTTTATTTGGTGCTACCTTAGCAATGGGTGTACCTTGGGACATAGAAACAGATTTACATCTGTTGTATGCATTAGAAATGCATTCCTGTTGAGTTCAATTGTTTTATGTTAAAGGTCGATTTTAGCATGATGCCTAACCAGATATTGAAAACCAGGTATTGCAGAAAGTCCCTGCCCCGCAGCCAGCAACACTTCCATTTTCCCACAAAAATATATGTTTCCTACCTTGAACTTGAGCTGTGTTGCCCCTACTGAATCTATACTATTATCCTGTATCGCATGCAGTCTGTACCTTGGGGTTTACAGTTTCCTCTCATCCATGAGATCCAGACTCACAAACAATGCATGTGCCCATGTATCTACCAGAGATCTGTAATCCTTTCTATTTGCCCAAGCTATCAGGCAACAATCCACCTCTGCACATATTTTTACAGTACTGTGGTTTACTGAAAACACTTCCTGATAGAAGTAACATTCCCATTAGTAATAAAGGCTTCTCGGGCTTACAGCCATGTCAAGTAGTTTAAAATCCATGAGCTTCCAGCCGAGTACTCCTTGGCCGTTGTCAAGTGATGACTGTCTTCTGGTTGCTGCTGCAATCCTTATATAGCCACGCTGCATTCAGTAACATCACTGGTACCTGCTCCATCACCATATATGGTAATGTTTACGTTGTGTGGCCAACGCACCTGCTTCAGTCTTCCAATGGCCGGGTCCCATACTGTGCTTAGCTGCACGCTGCCGTCTTTATTGAACATGTTGTCACAAATTTTTATTTCAATTGCTTCTTTTATTATGCTATCCAAAAACCTGTTAATCCATGTGATAATAGATGTCTTGTTGAATGCAGTATGATGACCATTTTCCAATTCATGCTCTGCTACTGCTGATTTCTCTGTCTCTTTAGGAGCTGGCTTATCTTTCCTTTTATTGAACGGCAAGAACACGAAATTCTTTGAGTCCTCCTTCGAGTCTTTCTGCTTACATGTTTTCAGAACAATAGCTTGTGAAATCTGGTGGTTGCTGTAGCCGTTTTCCTTAAATACTTTCTGTAAATGGCTCAGTTCCTTCGGCAAGTTTTCAGAATCTGAAACAGCTTTGGCTCGATGCACTAAGGTCCTCAGAACAGAACTTTTCTGTGATGAATGGTGATAGCTGTTAGCGTGCAGATATCAGTTTGTGTGGGTGGCTTTCTGGTAAATGCTGTGGCTGAGACACCCATTTGCTTTGCGGCTGATGAGGATATCAAGGAATGGCAAGGCACCATCTGTCTCTATCTCCATTGTGAACTTGATGTTGTCATGGATGTTGTTGATGTGGTCCAAGAATTCTCCTAGCTTTTCATGTCCATGAGACCAGACAACAAATGTATCGTCAACGTAATGATGAAAGCAACTAGGCTTTTCTGGAGCCGTGTCCAGGGTGATATTTCCAAAGTACTCCATGAATAGACTGGCTACAGCTGGAGCTAACAGCTTCCCATTGCAACGCTGTCTGTCTGGTTGAAATATTCTCCATCATACAAGAAATATGATGACGTCAGAGTATGCTTGAATAAATCCACAACACTGTTGTCAAATAACTGGGAGAGCAGATCTATAGAGTCTTTAACGGGAATGTGACTTGTATTTAGAAAGAATGCGGCTCGTTTCTTGGCTTTGGATTGGAAATGGATTAATGCAGCCACAGTAGCACAACAAATGTCATCACAGAGGGCAACCGCGGAAAGGCAGAAAGGGTAATTCAGTTGGCTTTCACAGCAACAGCATGGACCAGAGCGGGAAAACAACAGAACTCACCGTTATCAACATGACGACAAGAATCATCAATACGGATGCTGTGTCAGCTCTCAAGAAGGGACTTAATTATGCACCATTGCTGCAGAGTATCCCTTTTGCTGACATAATAAGTGGTGTGGAACAAGCAGTTCACAAGATGCCCAGTGAAACTGCAAAAGAAATTCGCCGAGAAATGAGATGTGTTCTTTCTGAGCATAATGATCTTTTTGAACTCTGCAATGATCCACAACTCATAGTCCTGCCATCTGACAAGGGCAATGCAGCCATCATTATGGAACAAGCCAACTATAACGCAAAGATTCGGTTGATGCTGAGGAGGAGACATATCAAAAACTGCCAAAGGACCCAAGTTCAAGAGTAATGAGGAAGAAGTCAGAGCTTCTCAAGAGGTCTTTACTGGAAGAGAATGTCATCAAAAACGTCCTTCCTTGGGCACATTGATCACCTAAATTGTATGGTCTTCCAAAGGTTCACAAGAAGAACACTCCTCTACACCCCACCATGAGCGTCATTCCATCACCGACTTACAGACTTGTGAAACATCTGGCCTCCCTCCTTACCCCACACATTGGTCACTGTGTGCACCACATCAAGAATACAGCTGACTTCATCAGTCAAATTAAATGCCTGGGTCTTGGAGAAGGGGATATTATGCTCAGATTTGAGATAGTGTCATTGTTCATGCATGTTCCCATTAAAGACTCTATAGATCTGCTGTCTCAGTTATTTGACAACATTGTTGTGGTTTATTCAAGCACACTCTTATGTCATCATATTTCTTGTATGATGGAGCTCCCCAGTGGGAGCTAGGTGGTCCTTACCCCCATAGTGCTTCTTTCCAGGTGATAAGTGTTACATGTACCAATTTTGTTTAAATCAATCCAGGTGTTTAGAAGAAGACATGGAACATGCAAACATAATTACATTACATATACATTGTATATGATACAAGGTGTTTCCCCTAATATCGTCAGGCATATTTCCTATGGTGTTTCAGCAGTATTTAAACTTGGTTTTAAGAAGTGTACCTGGAGTCAGCCCCAACAAATGTTCCTTATCACCTCTTTCACGGAACATCTGATATCAAATGAAAGCATTGATTTGTTTTGTCTAATAAATAAAATTATTTTGAATGTGAAATAGCTCTGCTGTATGATGGTAGGAAACAGCTGGGGAAGGGCAGCACACATGTTGCTGCTGGAGTGCTGGTTACTCTTTGCACTTTACTGTTTCTTTTAAAACATATATGACACTAAACTAACCTGGGAGCACACTATTGAATGGGCACACAAAATTCCTGTTCAAAACATTTTGTTTGTAATGGGAAATGAACTGACACTTTCCATTGACATTGGGTAGAAAGACATGATGAACAGTGTTTGTTTTCGGTGATTGAGCTCTTAGGAGGGACACCCAGTATATGACTCAGATATGAGCAAGAGACTATCCTAAGATGTTCTGTCTTTTTACATTATCCAGGATGAAAAATTAAATTAACAACATTCCTAGCATGGTGTAGTTATTTCCAGTGTAATAATTGGCATATTAAGTGCTGTAAAATTACCCAACAACATTCCTAGCATGGTGGTGGTGGTGGTGGTTAGTGTTTAACGTCCCGTCGACAATGAGGTCATTAGAGACGGAGCACAAGCTCGGGTTAGGGAAGGATTGGGAAGGAAATCGGCCGTGCCCTTTCAAAGGAACCATCCCAGCATTTGCCTGAAACGATTTAGGGAAATCACGGAAAACCTAAATCAGGATGGCTGGAGACGGGATTGAACCGTTGTCCTCCCGAATGCGAGTCCAGTGTGCTAACCACTGCGCCACCTCGCTCGGTTTCCTAGCATGGTGTAGTTATTTCCAGTGTAATAATTGGCATATTAAGTGCTGTAAAATTACCCAATTTATTGAAATGTTTTTATTTCTTTATTTGGAATTTCTGTACTGAATACAGAAGTTAAGTTATTTCCAGTGTAATAATTGGCATATTAAGTGCTGTAAAATTACCCAATTTGTTGAAATGTTTTTATTTCTTTATTTGGAATTTCTGTACTGAACACAGAAGTTAACAGTAGAAGGAAAAAGATTGACATTGTTCTTTTATTTTCAGGTTTTCTAAGCATGGAACATGAATTGCTTCCAGGAAATAATGGTCTTAAAGATCAGTCAATGGCTTTATCATGGATCAAGAAAAACATTGAAAGATTTGGGGGTAACCCTGAAAGTATTACTATTTCAGGGACGTCAGCTGGAGGAGCCAGTGTACATTTCCACTATTTATCTCCATATTCTAAAGGTAAGTGATGGAACTTTGTTTAAGCCTGAGAAAAAGTAACATTTTCTTTTCTTTTTGCAACCCATCATCATCTTGTGTAGTTTCCAACTAGTGACCAAGTCTATTTGGAACAAAAGCTCTCCATTATGTTCTGTTGCCCAGCATCTTCCTGTCTTTCCTTTGCTCCAGTCTTAATAATATCAAATATTATATACTGATTCTATTATTTGCAAATGATGGTGGTATTGTTGGTCAATATAGAGAGTAGCATACATGATTAATGCAGTTAATTATCTACTGCATGTTATAACTGTTGTCTTGTTGTATTTTTATTCTGCCCATGTGAAAAGTCCTTGACGTATCATTTTGGTGTCATTTCTTCCCTAGAGACAGGTACAGCTATCCATCACTAAGTTGTAGCAAACACATTACAGTAAGAATTTGGAAGTGAAAATATTAGCTTGCTGTGAGCCAGACAGTTAAATCATTTTATAACATTATAGATTAAAAAAAAAAAAAAAAAGTCTACTCATCAAACAGGCAAGATTTAACTTTTACAAGCTTTTGGAGCCAGTGACTCCTTCTTCAAGCAGAAGCATTGAAGGGGAAGGAAGAAGGGTGAAGGAAAAGGACTGGAGAGGTTTAGGGAAAGTGGTACAGCTTAGAAAAGTCACCCAGAACCATGGGTCAGGGGAATATTACCAGAGGGGATGAGAACGAAAAACTGATTTTGGGCACTGAATCGGATGAGATTTGAAAACTTGAGAGCTTAAAGGTGGAAGACATGGTAATGTGCAAGACAGAGATTACTACTAAAACATCATTCACAAGTTAATAAGAGTGAAAAGCTAAGTGCACAGTACGTAATAGGGGTGGGAGAGGGGCTGTGAAAAATAGGTGGGTAAGACAATGAAAGATGTAGAAAACTAAAATGGTGTGAAGAAAAGAGTAGTTACTGTGAATAAATGCTGAGTCAAAAGAAACTGACGTCAATTAAAGCCAGGTGGCTGGTGAGAACCAAGGACATATTGTAACGCTAGTTCCCACCTTGCAGAGTTCTGAAAAATTGGTGTCTGGGGGAAGACTCCAGATGTTGCATGTGGTGAAACAGGCACTGAGGTCACAATTGTCATGTTGTAGAGCATGCTTTGCAACAGGATATTGCGTGTTGCCATTATGTACCTCTGCCAATGTCCATTCATCCTAATTGATAATTTGGTGGTAGTCATGCCAATGTAAAGGGCTGAACAGTCTTTACATAACAACTGGTATATGACATGTGTCATTTCACAGGTGGCTCTCCCTTTGATAGTATATGTTTTGCCAATTGCATGGCTGGAATAGATGGTTGTAGGAGAGTATACAGGACAAGTCTTGCAGTAGGGACAGTCACAGGGGTAGGAGCCAGAGGGTATGGAGATGGGTGCAGAAGGAGTCTAGGGTCTGACAAGGATATTGCTGAAATTGGAAGGTCGACAAAAAGCTATTCTAGGTGTGGTGGGAAAAATCTCAGGCAGGATGGATCTCATTTCAGGACATGATTTTAGGAAGTCATGGTCTCGTCGAAGTAGCTGATTGATGCATTCAAGACTAGGATAATACTAGGTGACAAGTGGTGTGTCCTGAAGTTATTTTTTGGAGGGATCAGCAGTACCAGGATTGGATGTGATGGCCCAATAAATCTTCTTTTGAACTAGGCTGTTGGGATAATTACATCCGGTGAAGGCCGAAGTGAGAGTGGTTGTGTATAATTGTAAAGATTCTGCATATGAGCAAATACATTTGCCTTGATTGCTAAGGCTGTATAACTTTTTTTAATCTTTTCATTTACATTGTATTATCAATAACTGATTATTTTTGTTGTTATATTTTATAACATTGGGATCATGTATTTTATTGAGTATTTAGTTTAATGGTCTCATGGCAATATTAAGTAATAAAGTATTCCCAAGATTTCAGCTGCATTACATGCTTAAATTCCCATGAGCTTTTGACCAAGCAGTTTTCTCCCCAGCCATTGTCAAGAGGTAACTAACAGCTGTATCACGAATGGCCTCATTCTTGTTCTCAGCTGTGATAATACTATTGCTGAATCATCAAAGAAGATACTATTTACATCATATATCTGACACACTCTCTTCAGTGTCATGATGGCCAGATTCCATGCTGTACTGAGTTACAAGCTGTCATCTTTATTAAGGGGTGTTTTTTAAGGTTTTAATTTCAGTCACTTCTTATGTTATAATGTACTGGAAACCATGTACTCACGTAAAAAAGAAGTGCCATTAAGTATAATTCAGTGTCCATTTTGTACAATGTATTTTGCCATGATTGATTTCTTAGGGTAGCACAAGCATATAACCTCATGTGTTCTTTCTGGTGTTTTTTGCACATGTGCACTCTTTGCCCTACACTTACAATACACATAATGTGTTAGAAAACATCTTCAATAAAGATGGCAGCTTACAACCATGTACAGAGCAAGAGTTGACCATTATGAGGTTGAAGTTGGTGCAGCATATGTGGGATGTAAATATTACCTTATTTCATGATGGACAGTGCATCAGTTACATTATAGCCAGCAGTGTGAAAACATAATGACAGTGCTATACACAAGTGAGATTCAATCACCATTTGACAATGGTTGCAGGTTATTTGACTTGAAGTTTATGTAAATGTAAACAAATCATACAGTTGTACATTTGGGAATATTTATTTATTTGCTTTCCTGTTGAATACAGTGCACAGTTTTCAATGAGTGTCATTTTTGTGCTCCCTCTTATAATATTCTCTAACATGACTATTTGAATATTTATTTTAGTGTTATGGGCAGTTCAAACCAATAATATATTTGTTATTCTTATGTATATAACATCCATTTTCTACTGCCATAATTTGTAACAGGCTTGTTTCAGAAGGGGATGTCATTTAGTGGATCAAGCCTTGTACCATGGGCAATAACTGAAGGCTCAAGGGAGAAGTCAGATAAGTTAGTCAGTCTTGTTGGGTGTGAAGCTGCTGCTCACAAGGATATTCTGAAATGTCTTAAGTCAAGACCAGCAAGGCAACTTGTTGAGATGACTAAACACTTCCAGGTACTAGAAAAACAAAATAGGATGTATTTGTACAAGTGAATGTGAGTGTGTCATCTTTCATTATCATCAGATTTTTGTATGTATATCTCTACATATTGTTGTTATCCAATAACTGCCGTATGCTAGTCTGAGTATTTTTTTTTTTTCATTTAATTATAAAAACTCACAGATAGATACAGATTCTGTTACTTATTTAATTTAACTTAAGAGAGTGGTATTACTGAAAGAAAAATCATATGTTAGATTCAATACATCCATGATATTCCCACAACATAATTGAGTACCTAACAATGTATGATGCTTTCCACTTTGGTAGATCATAAACTATAGCTGAGGATGTGAATTACATCAAATAAAAAATTCTGATGAGGCCACAGGTATTTGCAATGCACTGTGAATAATAAACTATGATGTCACAGGATGATGTGAATGACATCCTCAGAAAGAACTTACACCTGTACTTGATATACTTCACAAGGCCTAAGCTATGCAAACAACAAATCCTACATCTAGCTTTGCAGTAGTATTAGCATTTACTTCATGAAGAAAGTGGGATCCATGAAAAACATGTCTTTACATATGTGATTTGATATAGTCCAAGTTGGAATAATCATCCATATAGTACTAGGAGGTGTTACAAATATAAATAAAGCCATCGCTAATGATGAAAAGCTGGTGGTTCTCCCACAACTTGGAAACATGAAAAATTCTCGAATTTTACATTCTACAGAGCACTGTATTTTATTAATGACATTACTGCTTAGTTTTTAACATAAAGATAAATACCCTTTTTCGAATAAGTGAAGTCAAAATACAGGTTGCGTATCATTTTATCTTTTATAGTCAGTCACTTTACATTGCTTAGTTTTGTATTTATCCCAGTCTACATTAGATGGGGAAATGAATTTAATGTCTATAGTCTAAAAACAAAGTCAGTTTATCTAAAAGTTTTTTTTATGAATATAAATACAATGTCTAAATTAAAAGTAAAATCTTTAATAAATCTGTTATAATATTAATTAAAAACTAATATTGTATAAATCAAGAATCAACTGCTAAAACTAGTTTCACAGCACTTGCATATATGTTAACATGTGTAGGTTTACATTCAAGGGAAGCAGAGAATGAAATAATAGCCTTATGAACCTGAAAAACCCTCTTGTGAAATAAAAGCAAAAGAAGAACAAAAAGGCAGTTAATCTGTTGAAATATGCATAGCCTTGCATATCTGTGAAATCAGAATCTGTCACTGGATAACACGTTCCTTTACCCCATGCACTGTAAGACTCTTGGACTTTTCTTGATCCTAAGGGTGATCAAAACGTTGCTACTCAAATCTCTCCCACTCTCAACAGCAGCTCTCACAAGGTTATCCAGTATGTGAGATGATTCCTGCAACAGCACACTGTACATTTCAAGTGATCCCAAGCATGCTCAGTTGAATCCATCTCAGCAGATGCAACAAACAATTCCATTCATTCGAGTACTGCCAGCTGAAAGAATATGTTTACAAGATGGCCATGGAGTGCTTATGGAATGGCGTCTTGAATATTGAAGCAATTGCTGAAATTGTAGGGTCCTGTCTCCATAATTAATTACCTTTATTACCAATGAGAGGCATCTGACATTTTTAAATATCCATGACCCATAACATGATTGACCCACATCCCTGCTGAACCTATGGGACTGCATAGTGAAGACATTCATTGGTAACTGACCACCTCCTCATTCTTCTGTAATGATCATCAAACATTGGACAAATCCTACACTCATGAACAGAATTCAGTGACACTGATCCAGATTCCATTTCAGATGTTCCCTTACCCACCTTCTTTACACAGCATGGTGCTGTGAGGGTTTTATCTATTGTTCATAATGGACACCTAGAGACTACATTGAATGTGTGAAGATAGTTGTGTACTGCCTGAGATTCCCTCGACACTCCCTCCCACTCTTTCATCCCCCCCCTCCCCCACTTCCCCACACTTACAACTGCCACAGGCTGCTCAAAAAAGGCAGTACATAGTTATCCTGTATTCTCTTCAGGGTACCTATGAACCATAATTTGTAGTTAGTGGTTATCAGTTGGTGTTGTTGACCAGGTAACAACAATGGAGCAGATTTCAGTATTTTGTATATCACAAGAGAAGTAGGATGTTCAAATCACTTAGCTGTTGTCATGCTAATTGGGTGGGCAGCATCCCACTTTGACAAACCTTGCTGCTCTAAAGTGACATTGTGGTCACATTTTAAACTTGAAATGATCCTATTAGGCATGTTGACAAAGTGAGCATCATACACAAACCTGTACATCTACTAAGGATAGAAGAAATCTTCCTTCTTCCATATTGACAATTTATACCATAGGTTTTCTTCAAAATGCAGACATTGATGTGCAAATGATCAAGTACCCATTTGAAAACTGACTTAATGTTTGCAATGGATACTATAATTCTTTTTATAAGAATTATAAACCAACACAATTTTCTTTCAATCCTATGTACAGTAAAAACCTTAATTCTAGCTACACTCATGGTAATGCTGAAACACAAGTTAATTCTTACATAAATATAAATTTAAAGTGAAGGATGACAAGTCCGTGTAACAGGGTATGCCAAAATGGAAGTTGGTCTCCTCAAAAATCAGTCAAGACAAGATAAGCATAGTAATAGTGAAAAGTGTTCCAGTTTCGCTCATTATAGCCAGCAGGTGTAACCTTTCACTTGTACCAGTGTGCAGATGCTCTTTAAAAACTCGGATACCTGTGAAATATTACCAGTCTGTGGATAAAAGAAATAATAGCATCAATCAAACAATGGAAAATCCAGGATGGAATGTAACAATATTATGAAAAGGAAAGTTGCTACTCACCATATAGCAGAGACGCTGAGTCGCAGATAGGCACAACAAAAAGATTGTCACACTGAAGTGTGGTTTCAGTTGCCTGAGACTGGGGTCATGTGTGTGTGAGTGTGTGTGTGTGTGTGTGTGTGTGTGTGTGTGTGTGTGTGTGTGTGTGTGTGTGTGTGTGTGTCTACATCAGTTGTTGATGATGGCCTTAGTGGCCGAAAACTTTATTTATTTATTTGTAACACTCTTTTTGTTGTGCCTATCTGCGACTCAGCATCTCCGCTATATGGCGAGTGCAACTTTCCTTTTCATAATATTGTCAATAATAGTAATAACAACAAATGTATACACTGAAGCAATATAAACTAATAATTATTATTATTACATCCACTAAAGCAAGTCTTGAGAATAGCAGCCCCTTATCAAATTAAGAAATCATAATGTGGGATTTTTATGACAATATAAAATATTAAGTGCAAAATTCTCAAAAAAATAATAAAAAATTGTAAAGTACAGTGTCTGCAAGAATAATTATTTCCAATCTAAAGAGAAAATATTTTACAACAATAATTATTAATTCACAACAGAGAATGTTCAAATGAAAACAAACTGTTTTATGTAAAGGTGCAGTCTCTGCAAACTAGGATTACTAATGAGAAAAATTTAGAGAACCAGCATTTGAAGCAGACTGAAGAATGATTAAGATAAGATAAGAGAAATTAGAACTGTCACAGAGACATACAGGGAGCAGTTTTTCTGTTGCTCTATTCATGAGTGGAGTAGGAAAGGAAATGACTACTACTGGCATGTGTACTCTGCTGTGCACCATATGGTGGCTGGCAGAGTAGATATGTAGCTGTAGATATCAAAAGAAGCCAGTTCTTTGATGCTACATCAACAGATGTTGACTCATTTGGAGAAATAACTATCTAATCTTTTACAAACCCATTTGATGCAAATGATAGAGCAGACATGAAAAATATCTGTGTCTGCCATGAAAACACAGAATTTCAGAATAAATTATTGAATGTCCTACACACATACAAGTATATAGGTAATCATAATGCCACCCAACTGCACAATATCCTCAGCATGTACCTGATCTTAAAATGCCCTGCTCACAAGACTCAAGCCTTTACATGTCAGGTTGAAGAGAATATTCAAAAATGTTGAAAACTAATCATTAATATTGGATCCCTGTTGATCAGCAGTCTACTAATTCTAATAGAAAAATACTTCCAAGCCCAGTATCTTTGTATAACAACGACTGTACACAGACCATATAAACATCATACAATATAAATAACTCTAAATAGAAAACTTCAAATGCAGCAAATGAAATCATAAAAAAAAGGGAAATGGCACAGACTTGCAAATAAGTACTTACATGAAAAAAATTGTAAAATACCTTCAGAATGCGTTTTACACAGAGCAAACATCGGGAAAACAAAAAAGAGAAGAGAGGAAGAGAGTAAGCACAAATGTCGCTGGTGGCGCTGCACTTGAAACTAATGATTATTCTGCGTATCTACACACTTTTATGTCACTTTCAGTCAACCCATTCACACAGATGATGATGACTTGTGCAATTGTGTAAGGAGAAGCATTGTGGAGGGCACTGCTTTCACCAGTGGATTCAAGTGAGGGGGAGGGGGTGTTGCAGATAGGCTGTTGACAAGTTCAAAGGACCCAGAGGTCAGTAACTGGTGCTATTCACTCTATGCTAGAAATGGCAGTGGCAGTGGTAGATTTAGAGGCCCAGTACAGAAGTAGGGACCAGGAAGAACTTCGAGTATGAAAATCATCCCTGTAACCAAGAACTATGAGGTGCAGTCTTTCATTCAAACTGAACCAGAGCAATACCTTTCACTTGTTGGGAAACCTATTGTATTGCAAAACAGGGAGAAGCAGGCACTAAAAGAAATATGTCTGTTAACCATCAGAAGTTTGTTTGATGAGTAATAGTATTTTTAGGAAGAAAGAGGCAAGGGATAAGAAGTGTGAACTTATGTATTCAGTGTGTATTCTTGGAAGCTTCATTCAACATATTCAAGAGGCTGTTCTAGGAGCCATTGAAGGAGCAGAGTGCAACCAGCTGTAGAATTCTTGTCATCTGGTCTCTAAGTTATACCTAAAATTTAAGCACTGGTGCTGTAAGGAGGTGAGAATAATGTGGATTATTTCAAGGTGTGTGGCTGATGGATACTTTCACCAGCAGCAATTCACACATCTAAGTTCAGACCTTCACAGTTTCTAGCCATGATTGCCACAGTAACAGTCTAAATTGATCAATATACACTCCTGGAAATTGAAATAAGAACACCGTGAATTCATTGTCCCAGGAAGGGGAAACTTTATTGACACATTCCTTGGGTCAGATACATCACATGATCACACCCGGCCTCCCGCATGCCCACTATACGCCCTCGCTCAAAGTCCGTCAACTGCACATACGGTTCACGTCCACGCTGTCGCGGCATGCTACCAGTGTTAAAGACTGCGATGGAGCTCCGTATGCCACGGCAAACTGGCTGACACCGACGGCAGCGGTGCACAAATGCTGCGCAGCTAGCGCCATTCGACGGCCAACACCGCGGTTCCTGGTGTGTCCGCTGTGCCGTGCGTGTGATCATTGCTTGTACAGCCCTCTCGCAGTGTCCGGAGCAAGTATGGTGGGTCTGACACACTGGTGTCAATGTGTTCTTTTTTCCATTTCCAGGAGTGTATTAACTGTACTTTGAACAGAGTGATATCTACCTCTTCTTTCTTGGAGAAGAAGACACAGCATCCATCTCCATGATAAAGAATTCAGTATAATACAATCATAAATAATGTTGTCATATGTATCCAGGTATCATTTTCAGATTGAAACAATTAAAAAATGAAAGAAACTGCCTCCCTTTCCAGAAGATATGTCAAAAAATTTCTACACAAATACATATTGTTGTCTGATATATATGCAATACGTCCACCCAGAATTACTGACAGAACCACAGGCACATAGACACAGGCAACAGAGCATGCACAATGTCGGCACTAGTACAGTGTATATCCACCTTTCGCAGCAATGCAGGCTGCTATTCTCCCATGGAGACGATCGTAGAGATGCTGGATGTAGTCCTGTGGAACGGCTTGCCATGCCATTTCCACCTGGCGCCTCAATTGGACCAGCGTTCGTGCTGGACGTGCAGACCGCGTGAGACGACGCTTCATCCAGTCCCAAACATGCTCAATGGGGGACAGGTCCGGAGATCTTGCTGGCCAGGGTAGTTGACTTACACCTTCTAGAGCACGTTGGGTGGCACGGGATACATGCGGTCGTGCATTGCCCTGTTGGAACAGCAAGTTCCCTTGCTGGTCTAGGAATGGTAGAACGATGGGTTCGATGATGGTTTGGATGTACCGTGCACTATTCAGTGTCCCCTCGACGATCACCAGTGGTGTACGGCCAGTGTAGGAGATCGCTCCCCACACCATGACGCCGGGTGTTGGCCCTGTGTGCCTCGGTCGTATGCAGTCCTGATTGTGGCGCTCACCTGCACGGCGCCAAACACGCATACGACCATCATTGGCACCAAGGCAGAAGCGACTCTCATCGCTGAAGACGACACGTCTCCATTCGTCCCTCCATTCACGCCTGTCGCGACACCACTGGAGGCGGGCTGCACGATGTTGGGGCGTGAGCGGAAGACGGCCTAACGGTGTGCGGGACCGTAGCCCAGCTTCATGGAGACGGTTGCGAATGGTCCTCGCCGATACCCCAGGAGCAACAGTGTCCCTAATTTGCTGGGAAGTGGCGGTGCGGTCCCCTACGGCACTGCGTAGGATCCTACGGTCTTGGCGTGCATCCGTGCGTCGCTGCGGTCCGGTCCCAGGTCGACGGGCACGTGCACCTTCCGCCGACCACTGGCGACAACATCGATGTACTGTGGAGACCTCACGCCCCACGTGTTGAGCAATTCGGCGGTACGTCCACCCGGCCTCCCGCATGCCCACTATACGCCCTCGCTCAAAGTCCGTCAACTGCACATACGGTTCACGTCCACGCTGTCGCGGCATGCTACCAGTGTTAAAGACTGCGATGGAGCTCCGTATGCCACGGCAAACTGGCTGACACCGACGGCAGCGGTGCACAAATGCTGCGCAGCTAGCGCCATTCGACGGCCAACACCGCGGTTCCTGGTGTGTCCGCTGTGCCGTGCGTGTGATCATTGCTTGTACAGCCCTCTCGCAGTGTCCGGAGCAAGTATGGTGGGTCTGACACACCGGTGTCAATGTGTTCTTTTTTCCATTTCCAGGAGTGTATTAACTGTACTTTGAACAGAGTGATATCTACCTCTTCTTTCTTGGAGAAGAAGACACAGCATCCATCTCCATGATAAAGAATTCAGTATAATACAATCATAAATAATGTTGTCATATGTATCCAGGTATCATTTTCAGATTGAAACAATTAAAAAATGAAAGAAACTGCCTCCCTTTCCAGAAGATATGTCAAAAAATTTCTACACAAATACATATTGTTGTCTGATATATATGCAATACGTCCACCCAGAATTACTGACGAAAAGAGACAGATAGATGAAGAGTGAAAAATTTGACATAAACTTAAGGAAACATAAGAATAGAGATACATGTTTATTTTTCTTTTCATGCATATCTTTTTTGGCACAGACATTTTTTATTTTGTATTTGCCCTGCACAGTGTTTCAGTATTTATTACAAGACATATACTTATGGCTAAACCAAAGTAAGATCTATCACAGAGTCAAAACGTGGATCCTTTCAATGCATGGTAAGAACGGCTGAAACGTCCAGCCTAGCACATGGAATTTCAATGAAGTACACAATTTCAAGTGTTCCCCTGCATTGATAGTGACCCCATGCATTGACTGGAATGCTTGGACCAAAGACTGTAAAGTTTCTGTGACAAGCTGCAGTGTCCTAAATGCACACCATTATAGATTACTGATAAATGGGTCAGGGATGCACTACTTATTATAGTCTGCTACCAAGGTAGCTGACTGTTTGTGGGAAGCATACATGGGATTTTTAGGTTAAGTAGCTTTGCATATGATCCAGATAATGATAGCTATTTGGGATCCTGAAGTATTAATGCTCCCTTCCCCCCTCCCATGCACACCCTCAGCATGCACAAAAAATATTATAACTTTAGTTATCAACTGCTGATGCATTAAAAACAAAATGACAGGATTTGAATCACTCCTAAAAAGTAGTGGAACCCATATAATACCAAGTATGTGAAGCTGGCTAAAACACAAAATTGACAGTAGTGATATTTTTGGAGTAAATCTAAGTATATATTCAAAAGGGAAATGGAGGTCACATGCTGACAATAGACAAAAAACTAAGCTCTACTACTCAAATAGAAATTGAGGCTCCATGCAAAACTGTTTAGGCAAGTTTCATTATCAAGGGTGGCATACATTTATTACTGCACCCTTATAATGATGACTAGACTTACCCCCAAAAGTAATTGAAACCTTTAGATACAATCCTATCTCGTTACTATAAATGTTCTCATCATTCAAGAGGACTTCAATAATCCAACATTTGAGTGGGATAAACAAAGTTCTGCCAGTGGTGGACATGTCCAGGCATGAAACAGTGCTTCTTCTGAGAATTACATTCTACTGGTAACTTAGAATTCCACTCAGATTAGAAATATTTTAGTTTAACAGAAACAAATAGACGTGTTGTTTTTGAAGATGTTCACATTGAAACTTGTGTCAGTGACTGCAAAACAGTTATAGCAACAATGGTTAGCAAAGTAAAAAGGGCAACAAAGCATATCTCCATATGATCCAGATAATGAATGATAGCTGAGTGAAGCCTGAAGTATTAATGTAAGATCCAAATAATGTGTATGCCCCTGTCCCACCAACCCTCTTTCTCCAAACACATAAAAAAAGTATTATAGCTTTAGTTATCAACTGCTGAAGGATTAAAAACAAAATGACAGTGTTTGAATCACTCCTAGAAAGTAATGGAACCCATATAATACGAAGTATGTAAAGCTGGCTAAAACTTGAAATTGATAGCAGTGATAGTTTTGGAGTAAATGTAAGTATGTATCAGAAGGGAAATTGAGGTCACATACTCAGAATAGACAAAAAACTTGGGAAATTGAGGCTCCATGCAAAATTGTTTATGCAAGTTTCAGTATCAAGGGTGGCATACATTTATGACTGCACACTTATGATGATGACTAGACTCACCTCAAGATGTAACATAAACCTTTAGAGAAAATCCTACCCCACTACTACAAATGTTCCCATCATTCAAGCAGACTTCAACCATCCAGCATTTGAGTGGAATACTTAAAGTTTTGTAAGTGGTGGTGTTGTCCAGACATGAAACAGTACTAAATGCTTTTCCTGAGAACTACATACTACTAGTAGCTTAGAGTCCCATTTAGAGTTGAAATATTTTAATCTAACAGAAACAAACAGACCTGACATTTTGAAGATGATTAAACTGAAAATTGTGTCAGTGACTGCAAAACAGTTGTAGCAACAATGATTAGCAAAGTAAAAATGGCAACAAAGCAGTTCTGCATATGATCCAGATAGAGACCCTGAAGTATTAATGTAAGATCCAAATGAGTTGTCTGCTCCCCTCCCTCCTGCCATTCACACTCTCTGATCACACAAAAAATATTATAACATTAGGTATAGACTGCTGAAGCATTAAAAACAAAATGACAGAATTTAAATCACTCCTAAAAAGTAGTGAAACCCATATAATACCAAGTACTTACAGCTAGCTAAAACCCAAAATTGACAGTAGTGATATTTTTGGAGTAAATCTAAGTATATATTCAAAAGGGAAATGGAGGTCACATACTCATAGTAGACAAAAAACTCAGCTCTACTGAAATAGAAATTGAGGTTCCATGCAGAATTGTTTAGGCAAGTTTCAGTATCAAGGATGGCATACATTTATCACTGCACCCTTATAATGATGACTAGACGTACCTCCATAAGTAACTAAAACCTTTGGAGCTCCATAAGTAACTAAAACCTTTGGAGAGAATCCTATCTCACTACTACAAATCTCCTCATCATTCCAGAGGACTTCAATAATCCAACATTTGAGTGGGATAAATAAAGTTTTGGAAGTGGTGGACATGTTCAGACAAGAAACAGTACTAAATGATTTTTCTGAGAATTATATACTACTGGTAGCTTAGAGTTCGACTCCTGCACAATAGTATGAACAATAGTACTTACAACATCCCATAGGCACAGTCCCTTTCAGGTTACCAGTCTAATGAATTAGAAAAATATATGAAATATTGTTAATAACAATAGAAACATTATATAAAAGCTTTACAAATCCTTTTGTAATACAGTGTTAACATTTAGATATCTGTCTTTTCTCGACAAATGTTGGTGCCTATGGCTTTGAAAATAGTGAAGATCAGCTTTTACCTTGACAGTTTATCATATTTCAGTTCCTGTCAGTTGATTGTGGTTTGCTCAACATGTCTTATATTGTTTCTGTGTAGCCTAGATTCAGTGATTGGGCAGGATTTTGTATTCTACCGGGCGGCGAATTTTGTACGCCAGTAATTTTTCCTCATAGTTTCACAGAGAAATAAGTAAGAAACTTTTGCTTTTAACAATGTTGGCAATTATATTTTCCACATAAGCACTTTTATTACAGAGCACTGTTACGTGCATAAGCTAAAACAAAAAAGAAAAAAAAAAAAAGGGGGGGGGGGAGTAGTTTACTTCAATTTTCATTTTCTACTTCACGGATATTATATTCTTGGTTATCTGTATTATGTTGAGCTATATTAGACACATCCCTCCAGGGTGTGCTTCATTATGGGATTTCCAAAAGACCACGTTTGAATGTATGTATGAGTTGAGGGCCTCAGAAAATGCAGTAACATGACAAAATAAGAAACATCATTCAGATACCAATCATCAATGAAATTCCTTCTCTTTATAACTGTTGTGCTGAACTGCATCTTCCATGAGTGGTTAGACTAGCAAAAATTGTTACAGTAATCTGCTTTTGATAGGTGTGGCGATACAACCCATTCACTCCCTTTGGACCAACAGTGGAAATTGCAGGGAAAAAGCCATTCTTGAGTAAACACCCAGCACACTTAATAACTGAAGGTTCTGTACAAGACTTGCCTTGGCTGACAAGTGTCACTACTGAAGAAGGGCTCTACCCTGCAGCAGGTAATGTTCATTTCACATAGTTAACAGAGTGAAACAAATGAAGCCATCAATTCATAATAATTTAAGTTGAATTACAAAATATAATTAATAAATTAACAATATTAGAATCTAATAATACCAAAATATTAAAATTTAATTTGACTTTTTGCTATTTTGGTTTTCTCATTTAGCTATACCAGAGTAAATGCTATTTTTATGCTAATTTGCATCAAAAATTATTTTTCTTCTCACTGTGAATATGGAGATATTTACTTTGTTTCAGAGACATACTTTCCAGTTACTTGTATTTGTACAGCTTTAACTGGTACTGCAGTATTAAGTCTAATAGTAATTTCTATTGTGAAGGCCAGCCATAGTTTTATTTTATTTTTTTCTAAGAATAAATGGAGTCAGTAATGAATTCAGAAAGCTTGAGAATCAGGCAGTATAGGGTATGAAATTGACTGATCCCCTAAGAAGCCCTGTGAAGAAGCTATTTCTTTAATTATTTAGTGAAAAATCAAGGAGATTAAATCATTAAAATTTTTCTTAGCTTAATTAATAACAATTGACACTTATAAATCTGGAAACCATGATAAAGATCAGGCACACAACATTAAATAATACAAACACATATACCTTAATACCATGTTTTCACATTTCCTGACCAGGGGGACATGTGTCCCATGCAGAAATTTATTTCTCTAAGTTCACAGGGATACAAAAGTCCCACATCTGTTTGGTACTGCAATCTAGCATTGAATGTATCAACTGTTTGGAACCAACAGGCTCATTTTGTGGCACCTAATTCATGAGATATTGCTTAATTGTTTCAGTTGCATGTTCAGTGCCTTGTGTTCTGACAGTTTTGTGTAATTTTTTTACATTACTGCAATAGCTAAACTCAATAAAGGTATTTATTGCTTTTTTTACTCTGTTTGCGAGAAATACTTAGATTTGTGCAGCTATTTATTGGTAGAACACTTTTAAATTTGTTAAGTGGGTTTGCCTTATGACCTGTGTGTGTGTAGAGAATTTCTAATAGTGGCTTTTGTTCATAGTTGTGTCAAAATTTTTACATTAATATATTTTATTCAGTTCTGTAATGTTATTTTATTTGCCTTGATTTGATATGAAACAGAAAACTCTAAAAACTTGTGGTGATTTGTGATAACATAAAAAACATAAAACATTTGAATACAATATCTAATACTCTGATCATTTGTCAGGAGATTATCAAAATAGGTGAATACATTACAGTTAACTGGAATTGCTACTATTTACAGATTTACTACACTGTCAGAATGAAATATTGTTCTGCATTTTTAATAACTTTATCATGCACAAAATACCTAATATTGACTGTTGTGACCAAGAGATGTCTAAACTGAAATCTAACAGACGTTTTTACTTAAGCTGGTCTAATAGTTCCTGTTAAGATATTCATCTGTAGAGTAAACTCTTACAAACTTTCTTTGAACCTTGCTTTATCTGAAACCAAGTTAGTAATGGTTGTTGGAAATTCGTTGAAAATGTGTGCTTCTGAATATATAACCACTTTCTGGACCAAAGTAAGTGATTTTAGCTCTTTATGTAGATTGTTCTTATTCCTAGTATTGATATTTTGAATTGAGCAATTGGCTGGAAATAGAGATATATTATTTGCAACAAAATTCATTCCATTTGATTTCATTTATTGATCCATTTTCATCTTCAGCTGCACAATGTGCAAGAGATATTTGGATTTTTATGTTAATTTTAACAGTTTTTATATAATTATACCTTTGTACATAATAACACAAATTAATATCTCAGTTAATGATGAATACTTAAATAAAAAATGTTGTTACACTATACACCAAGAGATAATATACAAATTTCTTCTGTATGAGACTACATTGGTTTAACATACAAAAATTTTTTTTGTATTTATTCATTTACAGTGTAAAAGCATTAAGGAATAAATGTACTGAGAAGCAGTGGTTAGAATGCCAAGTTCCTTGAACAGATTTCCATGTGAAGTTCTTGAATTTACAAAAATGGTTCAAATGGCTCTGAGCACTATGGGACTGAACTGCTGTGGTCATCAGTCCCCTAGAACTTAGAACTACTTAAACCTAACTAACCTAAGGACATCACACACATCCATGCTCGAGGCAGGATTCGAAACTGCAACCGTAGTGGTCACGCGGTTCCAGACTGCCTAGAACTGCACGGCCATTCTGGCCAGCTTGATTTTACACCACAAATGATTCTTCTTACACACTTTTTCATGCCAAAAACTTTTGCTCTTTTTGATGAGTTACCCCAGAATATGATCCTGTATGAC
The DNA here is from genome assembly GCF_023864345.2 of Schistocerca serialis cubense. Lineage (NCBI taxonomy): Eukaryota > Metazoa > Arthropoda > Insecta > Orthoptera > Acrididae > Schistocerca > Schistocerca serialis. The sequence continues at coordinate 919,071,708 of NC_064638.1, read as the reverse complement.
ATAATAGAATGAAAGTAAGAAATGTATGTAAGTTTTTTATATTTATATCTTCTACATGTGACATCATTCTCACTGCAAATACAGACTTATTTAGGCACTTCAGTGATTCTGTGCTATGCCCTTCCCAAATGATTTTATTATTGAGTTGTAATCCCGCAAATTTAACACTGTCAGCCTCTTCAATCCGCATGTCTTCATATGTTATACACATGCTGGAAGGAAATCTGTTATAGGTTCTGAACTGCATATAGTGGGTCTTTTCAAAGTTTAATGACAGTGAATTAGCTTTTAACCATTTATTAATGTCTGTGAAAATTTGATTGGCACTATTTGTAAATCTGTACTCGACTTGCTACTTATTGCAATATTTGTATCATCTACAAACAAAACACACTTAGCATTTGGCAATGTAACAGATGAGAGGTCATTATTGTATACAAGAGAAAGCAGTGGTCCCAAGATAGAACCTTGAGAAAAAACACATGTAATTCATTCCCAACCAGTTGAAGACTGACTGCTTACTACACAAATATTTTGCAATGACACACTTTGTTTCCTGTTAGTTAGTTAAAATTCCAACCATTTCACAGCATTGCCGGCAAGACCATAATATTCTAATTTACTTAAGACAATGCTGTGGTTCATACAGTCAAAGGCTCTTGACAGGTCAAAGAAAATGCCAGTAGCCTCTAACTTATTATCTAATGAAGTAAGTACATTGTCACTGTAAGTGTAAATAGCTTTCTGTATATCAGAAGCCTTAAGAAACCCATACTGTGACTTGGACAGTATATTATTTGCAGTCAGATACTCTGTTCTGCTGTGAATGCAGAGCAGGCTATAGCTGAGGTTGTACCATCTCAGTCTCTGTTGTGATGAATCTTATATCTTTCAGCTGGTGAGCAGCTGACAATGCTTATTATCTTGGCTTATTGTCTTGGAATTTATGTGATATAATAATGGTACTTACTTTCTTCTTTTTACAGAATCACTAGTTAAAGAAAAAATTAAGTGGAACATAAATTTCTCTCTGTACTCAAGGAGGAATAAATTTAGGGAACTATTTATTCCTCCTTGATTTCAGTGGGACACATATGACCCATTTAAAATAATTATAAAACTATAAACAACAATAATACAGAAATGTGGCCTCCCTCAGCATCCATTCCAAAAGCAGAAAACCAGTTTGTAGAGTAATATGTGAAATTTTAATTAATTTAGTAATGAAAGAGTTAACATTGATTGTGACATGAACATTTGGTTACATTGTTTCCTATCTGGAAATTTCAAACTGTAAAGTAGCAACTATGATTTATTTGCGACTCGTATTTCATTAAAAGGAATGTGGCAAAAAGTGTTCTAATTCAGTTGTATTCAGAGAGTGCTTTTTCATGTTAAAGCGTACTATAATTTATGAAGTTTGCAGACAGTAGAAAGGCGCAGCTTGGCAGAGGGTAACTTTTGTGAGTCAACTGCAGATTTTGAACTATGACTTAAAACTTTTTGTACCAACAGTTTTGTTCTTATGATTATTAGATATGATGATAGGACTCTTTTGGTTCAAGACGGTTGTTGTTGTTGTGGTCTTCAGTCCTGAGACTGGTTTGATGCAGCTCTCCATGCTACTCTATCCTGTGCAAGCTTCTTCATCTCCCAGTATCTACTGCAACCTACATCCTTCTGAATCTGCTTAGTGTATTCGCCTCTTGGTCCCACTCTATGATTTTTACCCTCCACACTGCCCTCCAATACTAAATTCGTGATCTCTTGATGCCTCAGAACATGTCCTACCAACCGATCCCTTCTTCTAGTCAAGTTGTGCCACAAACTTCTCTTCTCCCCAGTCCTATTCAACACTTCTTCATTAGTTATGTGATCTACCCATCTAATCTTCAGCATTCTTCTGTAGCACCACATTTCGAAAGATTCTATTCTCTTCTTGACCAAAATATTTATCGTCCAAGTTTCACTTCCATACATGGCTACACTCCATACAAATACTTTCAGAATGACTTCCTGACACTTACATCTATACTCGATGTTAACAAATTTCTCTTCTTCGGAAATGCTTTTCTTGCCATTGCCAGTCTACATTTTATATCCTCTTTACTTCAACCATCATCAGTTATTTTGCTCCCCGAATAGCAAAACTCGTTTACTAATTTAAGTGTCTCATTTCCTAATCTAATTCCCTCAGCATCACCCGACTTAATTTGACTACATTCCATTATCCTCGTTTTGCTTTTGTTGATGTTCATCTTACATCTTCCTTTCAAGACACTATACATTCCGTTCAACTGCTCTTCCAAGTCCTTTCCTTTGCTGTCTCTGACAGAATTACAATGTCATCGGTGAACCTCAAAGTTTTTATTTCTTCTCCATGGATTTTAATACCTACTCTGAATTTTTCTTTTGTTTCCTTCACTGCTTGCTCAATATACAGATTGAATAACATTGGGGAGAGGCTACCAGCCTGTCTCACTCCCTTCCCCACCACTGCTTCCCTTTGATGTCCCTCGACTCTTATAAATTGTACAAATTGTAAATAGCTTTTCGCATCCTGTATTTTACCCCTGCCACCTTCAGAATTTGAAAGAGAGTATTCCAGTCAACATTGTCAAAAGCTTTCTCTAAGTCTACAAATGCTAGAAATGTAAGTTTGCCTTTCCTTAATCTAGCTTCTAAGATAAGTCGTAGGGTCAGTATTGCCTCATATGTTCCGATATTTCTACGGAATCCAAACTGATCTTCCCCGAGGTCGGCTTCTACTAGTTTTTCCATTCGTCTGTAAAGAATTCATGTTAGTATTTTGCAGCCGTGACTTATTAAACTGATAGTTTGGTAATTTTCACATCTGTCAACACCTGCTTTCTTTGGGATTGGAATTATTATATTCTTCTTGAAGTCTGAGGGTATTTCACCTGTCTCATACATCTTGCTCACCAGATGGTAGAGTTTTGTCAGGACTGGCTCTTCCAAGGCTGTCAGTAGTTCTAATGGAATGTTGTCTACTCCCGGGGCTTTGTTTCGACTCAGGTCTTTCACTGCTCTGTCGAACTCTTCACGCAGTATCATATCTCCCATTTCATCTTCATCTACAGCCTCTTCCATTTCCATAATATTGTCCTCAAGTACATCGCCCTTGTATAGACCCTCTACGTACTCCTTCCACCTTTCTGCTTTCCCTTCTTTGCTTAGAACTGGGTTTCCATCTGAGCTCTTGATATTCATACAAGTCGTTCTCTTATCACCAAAGGTCTCTTTAATTTTCCTGTAGGCAGTATCTATCCTACCCCTAGTGAGATAAGCCTCTACAGCCTTACATTTGTCCTCTAGCCATCCCTGCTTAGCCATTTTGCACTTCCTGTCGATCTCATTTTTGAGACGTTTGTATTTTTTTTGCCTGCTTCGTTTACTGCATTTTTATATTTTCTCCTTTCATCATTTAAATTCAATATTTCTTCTGTTACCCAAGGATTTCTACTAGCCCTCGTCTTTTTACCTACGTGGTCCTCTGCTGCCTTTGCTACTTCATCCCTCAAAGCTACTCATTCTTCTTCTACTGTATTTCTTTCCCCCATTCTTGTCAATTGTTCTCTTATGCTCTCCCTCAAACTCTGTACAACCTCTGGTGCTTTCAGTTTATCCAGGTCTCATGTCCTTAAATTCCCACCTTTTTGCAATTTCTTCAGTTTTAATCTACAGTTCATAACCAATAGATTGTGGTCAGAGTCCACATCTGCCCCTGGAAATGTTTTACAATTTAAAACCTGGTTCCTAAATCTCTGTCTTACCATTATATAATCTGTCTGAAACCTGTCAGTATCTCCAGGCTTCTTCCATGTATACAGTCTTCTTTTATGATTCTTGAACCAAGTGTTGGCTATGATTAAGTTATGCTCTGTCCAATATTCTACCAGGCGGCTTCCTCTTTCATTTCTTAGCCCCACTCCATATTCACCTACTATGTTTCCTTCTCTCCCTTTTCCTACTCTCGAATTCCAGTCATTCATGACTATTAAATTTTCGTGTCCCTTCACAATCTGAATAATTTCTTTTATCTCATCATACATTTCATCAATTTCTTCATCATCTGCAGAGCTAGTTGGCATATAAACTTGTACTATTGTAGTAGGCATGGGCTTCGTGTCTGTCTTAGCCACAGTAATGCATTCACTATGTTGTTTGTAGTAGCTTACCCACAGTCATATTTTTTTATTCATTATTAAACCTACTCCTGCATTACCCCTATTTGATTTTGTATTTATAACCCTGTATTCACCTGACCAAAAGTCTTGTTCCTCTTGCCACCGAACTTCGCTAATTCCCACTATATCTAACTCTAACCTATCCATTTCCCTTTTTAAATTTTCTAACCTACCTGCCCGATTAAGGGATCTGACATTCCACGCTCCGATCCGTAGAACGCCAGTTTTCTTTCTCCTGATAATGACATCCTCCTGAGTAGTCCCCACCCGGAGATCCGAATGGGGGACTATTTTACCTCCGGAATATTTTACCCAAGAGGATGCCATCATCATTTAACCATACAGTAAAGCTACATGCCCTCGGGAAAAATTACGGCTGTAGTTTCCCCTTGCTTTCAGCCATTCACAGTACCAGCACAGCAAGGCCGTTTTGGTTAGTGTTACAAGACCAGATCAGTCAATCATCCAGACTGTTGCCCCTGTAACTACTGAAAAGGCTGCTGCCCCTCTTCAGGAACCACATGTTTGTCTGGCCTCTCAACAGATACCCCTCTGTTGTGGTTGCACCTACGGTACGGCTATCTGTAGCGCTGAGGCATACAAGCCTCCCCACCAATGGCAAGGTCCATGGTTCATGAGGGGGTTCAAGATGGTAAGGTGAGTGAATTTAAAGCAACTAAAAGGTTTAAAAGCATCTGCTAGAAAAAATATATTTTTCTACCAGTTCTAGACACAGAGATTCACACACACACACTTGTGCTCACAAGTGCATACTGTCTCCACACCCTTCACCCTACAGTTTTCACCCCTTCTGTCCTACCACCTTCTCCCCATTCTTGACTCCCACCATGTTTATGTGCAACCCTCTACCAACACACCCGTCCATCTTTCCACACTCCTCTTCTTTTTCGATCGTTTTTCTCCACCACCCTGCCCCACAACCTTCTGATGCTGTGCCTGTTGGCAGTCTAGTCCCTGCACACTGCACCAGACAGCATTCATCTGTCTTCCCACCCATACACTACTATCTCTTACCCTTCCACTTCACCTTCCCCTTCCCCTTTCCCTTCCTCAGTGCGTGTGTTTGTTTCTCTTAAAAATGAAGGCTGTGGCCATCTGCAATATGTGAATATCCTTTAGTTGTGCCTGTCCACAATTTGATGTGTCTTCTTTATGGTAAGCAGCAATCTCTCTTTTCCTACATTGTTGCTATTTCTACCTGGAGTTTCCACTGTTTGATACTCTTATGTGTAACTTATATGAAAAGGGAAAACTATCCACTGATGTTGAGAGAAACTTCATAATGCCCATCCCTAATGGGTGAATGCCTAGAAGTAAAAAAATTATCAGATGCTTTGCTTAGTCATACGTGGATTGAAAATAATAATGAACATTATTCTCAACCAAATGCAACTGAAAGATGAAGCCACCTCACAGAAGCTCTATTTGGCTTCCAAAAACAATGAGAAACCAGAGACAAAATATTAGCTTTAAAATTATTTACAGAAATTATACAGAAAGTTATTTAACAACATACATAACTTTTGTAGAACCACAGGTAGCATAATAATAAGGGAAAAAGTCTTGAGTTACTGAAGAAAGTAGCAATATGTAACAGAGACAAATGACTGATATAGAACCTCTAAAACGATATGCTTGTGTTCAACATAAGAAGCAGCACAGATCTGGGGAGGAGTCCAGCAAGGATGATCACTATCAGCAATTGTTTTTAATTTATACATAGAGGAGGCACTTAAAAAGTCAGAAAACAGAGACAAATGAAGCAATAGATGGCAAAAGAACAAATGTGATGATGCCAAAGCTATTTTATCTGAAAATGAAGAAGACATTTCAATGATATTAAATAAAATGGATCAACAATTTATGTGAAAATAATATAAAATAAAAATAAGTGAGTCTATAACAGGGGTGACAATATGTCTTAAGTAAGGGAAAGTCATGGTTTGAGTACATGTATTTGACAGGCATTTACTTATTTGGGAAACATTATCACTACCAATGGAAGGAGCAAATAAGAAATCAAAAGGAGAACTGCACAAACTAAAAGTGCCAAAGAATAAGACATTATCCTCAAAAAGTAACACCCCTAAAATAAGAAGAAGTTTTTTGAAAGCATTTGTTTAAAGTATGGCATTGTACTGCTCTGGGACCTAGGCTCTGGGGACTGATTGTTAGCACAGGGTTACCATGGGCCTCAGTTCACTCTGTTGTTTTTGCTGAGAGCAAATCATTGAAATAATGGTATCCCATGCAAATACCCAATTGATAAACCACTGTCTCAGTTACTGTGGTTTTCCACCATGCTTATCTCAATGGAACTTTAATTATGGGATCCCAAAATGTGTTAGTGTCGGTCAAAATTGTTGGCTTATTGCATTCCATTTTATAACCAGCAGAAAAACAATGTTCAGCAATGACAGACTTCGTAGGTTGCTAAAGGTGAGTGCAGTGTTGATGTTCCCCAGAGCCTTCTTCCAAAGTGCAGTTGGTCTTACCTATATATACCATATTACAGCAGAATGTGTTTTATATGCTCTGGCATTCCAGTATGTTGCAAACAGAAGCCAAGACTGTAGAGAGACTGCATAATCTTATTTTTGGCAAAATTGACATGAGAGGGGAATATCAGAAGAATGGATATTACTTACAGTTATTGTATATACAAGCAGAACAGAAGGAACTGTGAAAACTGAAAAGAGAGTTGACTACTAAATTTATCTCACAAAGTACTTTTGTTAATCCTATTAGGAAAAAATCTAAGGCATTCATTAGACAAATCTATGCAACACAATGAACAAATGGGTAAGCATATAAAACATTCTCAGACTTCTTGTCGGATCATTTCAGGGTACAATCTCAAGTTTTCAACGATTATCTCCATTGTCTTTGTCAGGAGCAGCTTACTATCTTAACTGCTGTTGTGATGGGCTTATATAGCACAAAGACGGCTTCTGATTGATTGGTAATTATGTCATGCTGTTGTAAATGATGTCACCATCAGTGCTGGTGGTTCCACGACTCCCGCCATAGCATAAACATTGCCGCGAATAACTCTGGCTCTTCTCCAGTATTGAGAGCTCCCTTCCATACCCTGCTAAGATTATATCCACTGTGACAGTTGAAGATTTTCTCACTTATCCTAAATTTCTATAGCCTCATTAATTATGGAACCCCAGTACACAGTAGCCTGAGACAAAACTTCTGTTTCATTAAACAGTATTTTATGTTTGTTTGTGAGTCTGTCCTCAGCAAATGCAGAATTCCCTAGTTCTTGATTTTTAATATGCCACCAATGTTCTACATAGTGGTCAGAAATGGTGCACATGAACTGACTGATGGAATTGCTTCCACACTCACTAGATATGTTGTAAATCCCAGGGATCCCAAGACTGAGACTGTCTTTAACAAGGCATGGCATCTCCTTGATCTTCATAGGAGGTCACAAAATAATGTCTTCCCAGTACTCTGCCAGTTTTGCTGGATGTGGTGCTGCTGAAGGGAAGGAATGGAGTCATTGGCTCACCATGTGAATGTTTAATATTTTCATATTTTCTTCCCTTGGCACATGCTGACGTCATATCATGTGATCCATAGTTGTTCTTTTGGAACACATACTTCAGATGATTAATTTCAGAACCCAAGTGATTGATGTCAGAAACGTTTTTCACTCTGTGTACCAATGTACTTAAAGCTGCTCTCTTTTGGACTGGTTTGTGAAAACCATATCATGTGACCCATAGTTGTTCTTTTGGAACACATACTACAGATGATTAATTTCAGAACCCAAGTGATTGATGTCAGAAACATTTTTCACTCTGTGTACCAATGTACTTAAAGCTGCTCTCTTTTGGACTGGTTTGTGAAAACTCTGGTCATTATGATATAAATCAGTGTGTATTGACTTGTGGTACACTGATTGAAATGTCCATCCATCTTTTGTTGTACCAAAACATCTAAAACTAGCAGCCTTCTCTCTTTCTCTGCCATGTCTGGATGTTTGGGTCCTCTGACCATCACCAACCTCTGTAAGTAACCACTACACATAAACATTTTCTTTATACTCCAACATATACCAACATTTATAAGTCTGTCTTCGGTTAGTGAAATTACTATTGACTGGTACTTCCCTATGGCCAAAAGAAAACATCTAAGTCCATGTAGAGTTATTTGCAATGCTATAAAGAAAATATAGCAAAATAATTTAGATTACAGAACAAAATTAAAGTCCTTTGGTAGGAACTTACTCCTTTGGCTTAGAACACAAATGAAATCTTTTCGAAACAATATTTTACAATGCCTTTTACATTTTTCACTAATATCTTCTTGGCCTTCACAATACCTTACATCATCCTTAGGTATGTCACTCTGGAAAATAATATTCAAGAGATTTTAGGTCATTTCTTCCTTGTGCTAGTCCAGCAGTTTTATCACTCATTTTGTCCTTTAGTTTCTGGTTGCTACAAACATTTTGGATTCATTAGTTCTCATGTCACATGATGGATTATACCAACATACAAAAAACTGCTTTCCAAATCTTTCAAATCTTGTAACAGGAAAAAACAGCTCGCTCCTTCTTACATTTTTTTTCTAAAATCTGAGTTGTTTTGCAACATATCTAGCAAAATTGCTCATAATTTATGCCAAAAATTTGACAACAGTGAAATTTGCTTTAATGTCCTTTTTGCTAACTATGTGTCACTGACATATTTAAATTCTTCTTTTACATGTACATAAAGTATATTGATTCAATAGGGCAAGATGAAAATTCAATGCAAATACAAAAATAATATTGAACACTAGCTAATATATCTATCATAAGAAGCACAAGTAAATTGTATATGGTACAAGAAATTGCAGTTTTTTGTGGGAAATGGTGTGGTTTTCCACACATATTCCCAAGACTAGTACACAAGCAATATCAAAGTTTCATTAGAAGACAAATAATTCTAGAAAGCAAAAAGAAATGCTGCAATGGTCATTTTTCAGATTCCAAGTCTTTTAACACAAATATCATGACTAGACAAAGCATGGAAATAACACTAAACAGCCGTCATTCTACCACCACACCCAGTCTTTTTATTTCATTCCTTTTCCATACCTTCTGCCCCCTCCCCCCACCCCCCCCCTCCCCCTCCACCACCACCTCTCACCAGCCCACCGTCTAATCTGCAGCATTTCACTGTCTGCCACCCCCACTACAATTATCCCTCTTCTTCGCAGCCCCAACCTCCTCCTTACCCCCTCACAATTGCCACTCCCATCATGCACTGGTGCTGCTGCTCGCAGTGTTGTTCCAGTTGACTGAGTTGACTGAGACTGCAGTCGTGTGTGTGAGTTGCATTTCCGTGCATGTGTGTGTGTGTGTGTGTGTGTGTGTGTGTGTGTGTGTGTGTGTGTGTGTGTGTGTGTGTGTATTTTTGACAAAGGCTTTAGTGGCCAAAAGCCTTAATTGTGAGAGTCTTTTTTTTTTGTGCCTACCTGCGACTCAGCATCTCCACTATATGGTGAGTAGCACACTCCTTCTCAACATATTGTTATGTTCCAGCCTGGATTTTTCTATTGTTTGATTCTGATCTCATCTTTGACATTTTTGACTTCAGTGTTAAGTTTAAGTTCAATTTATTTCATTTTAGTTTCAACAGACTATACTTGAACATCTAATCTAACAATTTTTTGATTGATATTATTTATTTGAGCTGTATTTTTACCAATACAGTCAAATAATGCTGCTATTCAATGACCAAATTCTGTGAACTGTTTCTTACTTTCATGTTTATGATTTTAAAGTTGCTCATTAATTTTGGCAGACTGGTCACTATTAATTTTTATTAACTGATCCTTATTATCATTACTCATTTTTGTTAATTGCTCCTTATTATTATATCTTATTTTTATTAACAATGCCAACATTGTACTTACATCATTTTTATCTTTTCATTTTGATAATTTACATAATTCATCTGTTTGTTTTTCCTGTTCTTGTTTCACACACTACTTGTTTATTTTTATTTATTTATTTATTCCACGTGATCTGATCATACATAGTGTGTTGCAGGCGTTGGAAAATATCAGTTAACATTGTTAACATATACTAACATATAGTATCCTAATGTATGATATTGCAAAGATTGGTTAAGTTTACTTCACACCAATTGCTCAATGTTTTCAATTTAACATAAATAGCAAGATTACTGTTCTAAGTATTCATTTATAGAGTAAAAACAGTGACACAACAAATATGACTTCATGGCTTTGCTAAATTTTATGTTGTTTTTGATGGACTTAATATTAGTGGGAAGACTGTTGAACAGTTGGAGGCCCATGTGGAAAGGTCCCTTTTTACATGGTTGAGTGTTCGTATGTAAAACATGCAAATTTGAGTTTTTCCTGGTGGTGTGTTTATGTATTTCATTATTTTTTTATGACTCTGGAGTCAGATGGCACTATGTGGTTTCTGAAAAATTTTAGAGTCTTGAGATTGTATAGGCAAAGGCAGTGTAAGGATTTCCAACTTTCTGAAGATTGGTTTGCAGGAGTCTCTGGGTTTGCTCCCAGTAAAAGTCCTCATTGCTCTCTTCTGGATTTTGAATGTATTCAGGGCAGTTGGAGAATTTCCCCAGAATATCACACCATATTTTAGGTGGGCTTGTATGTAAGCGTAGTACCCGCTGGTTAATGTTTTAAGTCTCCCATGTCTGTATTACCCCTCATTATTTCAGATTCCTGTTCAACAACTGTCATTGTTAATAATTATTCAAGGAGACACTTCATAATAAAAGAATTTTAGAAAAGTGCTTGGGATTCCCACCAGGTCAGATTAAAGGAAGACATTGAAGCAATTCAGAGATGTGCTGCCAGATAGAAAATTTAGAGAACCAGCATCTTCAGCTGACTGCTGAACAATTCTACTGTTGCCAATGTACATTTTGTATAAGGACTGTAAAAATAAGGCAAGAACAATTTGTGTTTGTGTGGAATCACATAGTTATTCATTTTTCCCTTACTCCATTTATGAGTGGAACAGAAAAGGAAATGACTAGTGGTACAATGTACCCTCCACTGTGCACCGTACAGTGGCTTGCAGAGTATGTATGTAAATGCAGATTAAACCACTGTTTTAGGCTACTGACACAAGTATGTAATTTCACACTACACTTAACAGTTTGTTAGGGACATCACTGAACTCTGTTTTGATTGGATGACAGGAGTGGGGAGGTGAGGACTGACAACATTTATTGATAACAGTTTTTATTTTCGTTGTTATTAACTGGTGGCAGTGAATGAAGGGCAAGCCAGTACAATAAGATAGTGTTTCACCCCCGGGGTGCCCAGTGGTAGCTATCAAAATTCAGTGAGTTATGTGCCTTCAGCCACTGTGCCTGATGGTGCAACCTCATGAAAGCTGTTGGCTTGTAGGCAGGGTGCTGCTGGCACCATGATGATAAGAGTCTGTATCCATCACCACTCATGTTGGTATCCTGCTAAATCTCCAGGAAGGCCTCTGGCCTAGGGCGAGATGCTACTGATGGGTAGAGAAGAAGGAAGGACCAGAATGTATTGGAAGTGATGCAACAATCTAATATTGGCAAGAAAATGAAAGCAAAAAGATCTGAATGGATTAAACATGTACCTCAGATGCCTGAACAACTTGAACCCAAAGCTGTGATGGTAGGAATGCATGATGGGACATGCATGCTAGATGGACCATGGAAGCTACGAGAGAATGAAATCCTGGAAGATCTATGGCAGTTAAAGGCCAAGGATAACTTGATGCGAAGAGTTAATGGAGGTGGACTGTAAGCTCAGCATGTAGTCTTCAAGGTCAATAAAATAATTGTGTAAGTAAATACATCAAGAAAAAGTATTAGACCTTAGTAAATGCTAAAATTTATACTGGTTCTACACTCCTTATGCTACATGTTTCTAAATAAGAAGAAACAATAAACAGGGATAAAAAATTGTCCCATTATTCAAGCTTTTATGAAAAAGTAATTTAAATAAGTGTCAACTCCAAGATGTGTTTCATCCATTTTAAGTGCTCATTGACATGATACAATATTTTTTGTTTGCTGTTTTGATGGTGCAATCTTTTATCACTGTAGGATCAACTTCATGCTCAAAATACAGTATTTCTGTGTTAAAATCTGTCTCATAGAGGTGCCTTCAATACTGATCAATGCTTTGCTCTTGGAAACAGCTGAGATAACTCTTCTTATTTGGTACCAAATCATAGTGGATAAATTTATGAGAGTCCATGCTGTGAGGCCTCCTGTTGTTAGAAAATGAATTGTGTTACATTTTATTGTGTCTCTCTTGAAACAAAAAATGTGCTACTGAATAAAAATTGCTACTTAACAGGAAAGGTTGTGTGTTCGGTGTAGTCTTACCTGACAAAACATTCATTTCCCCCTTAGAAGAGCGTGCTGGCTGCTTTAGAGTACTGTATATTCTGTAGAACTGATACCAGATGGTCACATAATCCTCCAACACTGGGTTAAGTCAAGGAACTGAAATAGTGTGTATGTGGCAGTCAGTTGTTTGAAAACAAAAACTTGTGTTTAAGTGTAGGTGTGACAGCATAACCAGGAGCTACTGCCTCTTGATGCTCTCATGACCACACCATGACTGAAGTTATTCAATTTGTTGGTATATCAACAGCATTTTTTGCTGTCAGTGAATTCAGTTGCATCTCAACCAGTTTCTTAGGGAACATTATGAAGAGAATTGCATGCAGTGGACTTATGGAATTGGGTACCTCACAAAAAGCCATTTCTCACAGTGGCAAATAAAGCTGCACATATTCCATGGACCAAACAACACGGAAACTGGACATTAGCTGACTGGAGGTGTGTGCTCTGATGAGTTATGATTTGCCTGTTTGCAAATGATGCAAGGTGTCAAGTACACCAATGGCCCAAAGAGGCTTTTAAACTGCAATGTATGGAGAATGTAGTTCAGACAATAAGTGATTCACTGTGATGTTTTAGGTGTGTTATTTGTACTATGGTGTGGGGTGACTCATTCAGGTTACTGAGATCATGAATCAGGATATTTATTTCAACAATCACCATGACCAAGTGTTGCCCTTTCTTCTACATATGCATAATGAGTATGCTGTGGACACTACAATCATGCAAAGTGGCACCAATCATCTCCAAGGTCTGCATGCAATTTACAGTCACTCAAGCACCCTATTGCAACTTGACAGATCTGCCAAATCACTTGATAAGTATCCCATAGAACATGTCTAGCAGGATTTAGAAAAGTAGGTCAAACATAGAAATTAAGATCCTCAGATTTTGTTAGGACATCAGAATAAACTTGTGAACTCTCTTCTCTAATGCATTGAGGCCATTATAAAGGATGCAGGCAGTGTTTCATGGTATTAATGTGATGTCTCCTGGGGGTTAATAATTTTTTCTATTGTGTGCCTACCTATGCAAATTTCTTTTGATTATTAGATATACCACTAATGTAATATGACTGTGGCAATATGCTACATACACCAAATACCACTCATTAAGCAAAAATACAGTTTTGGCCTTCAATATCATTTCTATTTTGATAACAATTGTACATGTACATACATTCCCCAGAATCTGTTGCCACTCACTGTCCTATTCAATATATATGTGGAGCAAGGAAAAAATGACTATTTGTATACTGCCAACAGTCATGTATGTTTCTGCCATGCATAAAGTTTGTACCATTTTTTTCAATAGGTCCAAAGTATATACAATTTCCAGTTGTGTCATTAGTCTTAAAGTGTAATTGGTTACATTTTTATGAAAATATAAATTATAATCAAGTTGTATATCAATTCCATATCTCTGGGTACTCAGATATATGTCTCACTTTCATTCTTCTTATTATGATAGATTTTGTGACAAAACATGATGTAATGAAAGAACTGGATGCTCGGTTTGAGGAAGTGTCCGCATACCTCTTGGACTACAATTATACAGCTCCACAAGAAATACACCATGAAATAGGGAAGAAAGTTCGGAAACATTATTTGGGAGAGAAAAAAATATCAACAAGTACTGCTGCTGAAGTAATACAGGTAGAAAGAAGCAACGAGAGTTTATTTTTGTATAAAACTGTATTGGAGTATTATTAAAATTAAGTTAAATTAATTATACCTTATATCGTCAAACCTTAATGTTTGATTTTTTTCATCTGTCTGCTGAGATTTGTTTCTTCATAATAAACATGTTCGAAATTAGTAAGTAATTTTACTTTTTCATGCTACAGTAGTTTGTTTATTATTGTTACTGTTTATGAAAACACCACTTATTTTGATATTCATGACAAATCATTTGTCTCCATGTATTTTTCGAGAGGTTGGCTGAAGGTTATTTACATTATGAGTTTACACATTATTTCTTCAGTTAAATTACCAAAATCAGGAGATATTTTGTTACCTCCTGCAGCTGTTTAAATGTATTGACAATTACTTTTCATGATGCTGTTGTGAACTATTTCTGTTCCTATAAGCTAAATTAAATTCAGCCATTTTTCCGTACAGATAGGCCTAGTATAATATCTGCATGGTCACATTGATATTCATTCTTTATAGATCAGTCATTATTTATGTGCCATAAGGACAGGTATCATTTAAAAATGACTGTCACTGATTATTACAAGCTAACAGAAATGTTTTGTCTTGAATCTAAATATTTCATCTTAAATTAAATTTTCCGTGAGACAATTAAGTCTCTAATTTATCTATGATAACGTTGGAAGCTGAGGAAGTGAATTAAAATTTGTCCTGCGGCCAGGACTCGAACCCAGGTCTTCTTGCTTACTAGCATATCTGCAAAAAGACCCGGGTTTGAGTCCCAGCTGCAGCACAAATTTTAATTCACTTCTTCAGCTTCCAACATTGTTCTAAATATTTCAGTAATTTATGGAATGCATGGTTAGTAAGGTATATTTTTAATTATCTTTTAAAACTGTAGATATTCTTAATTTCTTGTTTTATGTATCACTGAAAACATTTCCTCAAAAATACAAAATCCCAATCTGAATTATGTTTTCTATTATTAGCAGCAAATACTATTAAGACTTAAGAGGATTTTACAATGATTGTAACAAATTCACGATTGCAAATTCTGTAGCTGCAGTAAAACCTCTTTTTTACACTTTTCAGCAGATCTACCCAAAACAGTGTAAAATCCAGAAAAGTGTAAAATACCCAGAAAGCATAGGAAATGCAACAAGCAAAAATGAATAAATTACTCTTACTGTCCTCTTTATATTGTTCAAAATAAGAAATTAAAACAATTTAAATTTTGTCTAACAAGGGGAGGCCGCCAATTGTGAAATTCAGATTTGATTCATACTGCGCATAATAAAAGCTCATGGCCAGAGGTGTAATGTGCAAAGCACCAAGATGCACTTCTCAGCTGTTGTTGAGGAAATCGACAGTTAAAAGAAACCGTTGCGGTGAAATACTTTCTACGATTATTAATTTTCCACAGCGTCGTGGCGCAGCGGTAAGCGCTCGGGTTCGTAATCCGAAGGTCGCTGGATCTAATCTCGCACCATGCAACTTTTTTTTATTATTTGTTTTTTGTAATTCAAATGTACACACACACTGACACACACACACACACACACACACACACACACACACACACACACACACACACACACACACACACACACAAACTATTAATGAATTGCTTATGCATGTTGGTGAAGGCGGATCGCTCTCCGATTGTACTGACTCCATTTTTCCGTTTGTTTAACAGGGTGTACCAAAACTCTCACGTACGCACTGATTTTCGACGATGTTATAAGTTGCGCTAGGGACAGCATCTACCTTCTTTCGAAGTTAGCAGGCAACTACGCTGTTATGCGGCAGCTAGTTTCGGCCCATTCAACATCTGTCCTTCAAGTGTAACGAGCGAGTAACGGAGTTTATATTTCATACCTGCCACACCAAATTTGTGTTCGTGGGGTCTCTATTCTAATTCGAACGTTTGACTTACACTATACGTATTCGTTTCGTAATATCGTTTCTACGTCTTCCATTAACTATACATGGTAAACATTATGAAGACAATTAAAAACATTTGTGAAATACAACTTTGTTTGCGGAAAACATAATGATGTTCGAAGTCGCCAGTTCTTCCACGACAAATGACTTTCGGCAACTTATTATATACATAATTGTTGCAACTGATTGCCGGGAATTATATATATATATATATATATATATATATATATATATATATATATATATATATAGACACACACACACACACATTTGGGTTAAAAAAACAAATACTAAAAAAAGGTTGCATGGTGGAGATTCGATCCGGCGACCTTCGGATTACGAACCCGAGCGCTTACCGCTGCGCCACGACGCTGTAGAAAACTATTAATCGTAGAGAGTATTTCACCACAACGGTTTCTTTTAACTGTCGATTTTCTCGACAACGGATGAGAAGTGCATCTTGGTGCTTTGCCACATTACACCGCTGGCCATGAGCTTTTATTATGCGCAGTATGAATCGAATCTGAATTTCACAATTGGCGGCCTCCCCTTGTAAGTAAAAAACTGAAATAATTAAATGATTTTTTTTTTTTCTAAAAGCAGTTAGCTCTACTTGTCACTCCATGATATAGGAAGCATCAAATGCATTATCATCACTTGATACACTACCAATGTACTGCATCAAAATGTTAATAGCTCCCATAGCTTCTAGAGCTGGTCATCCATGCAGTGTTGCTGGAATCATAATTCGTGGGCAAAGTACTCACATTTTTTTAAACATCTTGACTTATTTTAAGTCATTTTAATTTATCAATTACCAAAGGAGGCAATTTTTCAGACCCATCAGCATTGACCATAAGTAAAACAGTTATCCTCTGCTTATTCAGTTTCCCACTGCAGCATTTCTTAAAACATAAGGTCTTACTTGGTAATATGTTATTTAAAAAAAGACCAGTTTCATCAAAATTTAAAAAAATTATTTTGATCACAATCTTTTAAACTTATTTTGCCATTGTTCTTTTCATTGTTCTACAATTCCTCCATCAGCACTTTCACCATACAGTTGGTTGCAAACAATGTTATGATGAGTTTTAAATTGATCGATCCAACCATTCAACGCAATGAAGTTGGTGATCTCCATTTCTGCAGCAAACTGAAGTTGGAATTCCCAATGCTCTTGTGCTAACAAACCCTTCTCCAGTGTGTTTATCCAAATGATCACATGCTGATGGCCAAATGTATTTGGCTGTTTTGCCATGGAACCAGACTGTGTCATATTGGCTTTGATGTTGGGCCAGGTTCTTATAATTGTGTTCATAGTGTAAGGTGAAAGTTCTAGGTCCTTTGGTAATAGAACTTGCAAATCTATATGTTGAAGAATCATAATTTAGAACTCCATTTCCTGTTTTATAATTTTCAGTGCGATAGGGTCTGCAGCTGCGAAGAAATTTTTTGAAAGATGTCATGATGTCTTAAGCTGCCATTCTTTTTATTCCATGTATGATTGTACAGTTTAGATACATAGATATTTAGATACTTGAAAATGGCCTAAGGCTGAAATTGTACAAAATGTACATGAAATAAAGAGAATGGCAGCTGAAGTTTCACAAACTCTTTCAAAAAAATTCGTATTTTATTCATTCATTTCACACATAGACAATGATTCACATTGCTACAATGTGACTTTTACACCAGAGTTTGTGAGCTTATTATTAGTGGTACAGTGTTATCAGTAAAGCAGTGACTACATGGAAAAGGTAGAATATAAATTTTACAACTACTGTTAGTAAATTTGAACCTAATGGCACATTTTGGTTCAGAATTCTTAATTAAATATGCAGTAATCCTTTTTATTGCTTAGCAACAAGAAGTTATTTTTATGATATGTTGGCACAATTTTGAACATCTCCTGCTGACTGTCGTCTTTTTTCACCTGTGGCAACTTAAATGATCTGATGGTAATGACACTAGCAGCAACCTTCATTCTGCTCATTGCATCATTTTGTAACATCTTTCATGTAATTTCAGAGTCATTTATACAAATAAACACAGTTTTTGAAGATGACTATCTCTATAATAGGCTTTATCCTAGACATGCTCCATAAAATGATGACAATTTCTACCTTCTTTCTTATCCAGGGCATTCCTGAGCCAAGTGACTCCTTGTTGGCAACAAGCTGTAGATTTTGTGCCTGTTGTTCTCTGCTTACAAAGACAGACTTCCAACTTAAGTGTTTCAACTAATATTGTGTTGCAAGTTTTATTTACCATAATTTTATAACAATTATCAATTAGTCTCTCATTAGAATACAAATATCTTTTTAGTATGGTTTCTCAAAACACTTTTGCACCCATGTTTTATTTATACAATTGAATATGATTGGAACAAAGAAGGAAATGCCTTTGTGTGTTAGCATCCTGGGTGAGAAAGAGTTCAAAAATTTCAGCATGTTATGGAACATCTTGAGGAGGAATGTTTACATCTGACATCAGGTTGTACCAACCTTATTTAAGTCAGTAAAGCAGAGAAATCTACAACAAGGTATTTACAACTTTAAAATAATCCACCAGAATGTACAGGGCTTGAGCAAGAAACATGAACAATTAGGCGTGTTTGTAAATGAAACTATGCCTGATGTGCTTGGTATTAGTGAACACTGGCTATCTGATGCCAAATTAGAACTTCTTAAACCTCTAAACATGGTACTAGCTAATAAGTTTTGCAGATCTACTATCAGAGGTGGGGGTGTATCAATGTATGTAAAGAGCACATTCGATTTTAATTCTATAAATGAAAGTAAATATTCATTAGAAGGAACAATTGACTGATGTGCAGCACGTATAAAGATACCAAATGATGAAATTTATGTTATATGTTTATATAGATCACCAGGTGGAAACTTCGAAGTTTTCTTAACAAAGTTTTGTGACATGATAGAGACTGTTTTTATATCACACCTGAACAAGTTAGTAATTATAGGAGATTTCAACATAAATGTATTAGCAGATAAGTTACACACTAAACTATTCAAGAATACTCTGCTTGAATATAATGTAGGATACCTGATAAACACTGCAACCAGGGAGACTGAAACATGACAGTCTGCAATAGATAACATAATCACTAGTATTCATCTTTACGATCTTACATCTTCTGTTATTATAAGTGCTTTGTCAGACCACCATGTAGTAGAACTAAGTGTGCACATA
Organism: Schistocerca serialis cubense; assembly: GCF_023864345.2. NCBI lineage: Eukaryota > Metazoa > Arthropoda > Insecta > Orthoptera > Acrididae > Schistocerca > Schistocerca serialis. Next base: position 919,052,265 of record NC_064638.1, on the reverse strand, counting down.
AAAAAGGTTCCTACACACAGTTGCTATACATATATTAGGATGAATACAGACCAAAATATAACTCAGTTGAATAATATGCTAAGGAATGTGGAATGGAACAGTGTTCTAATGATACTTCATAGTTATGGCAAATTCTCAAGTGAACTATTCTACATTCTTAACCAAGCCTGCCCATTAATAAAAAAAGAGAATTCAGTCACATGCTGTAACCCAAAACTGGATATCAAGTTCAGTCACTGAGGCTAGAGAAAAACTAAGATGGTATGAGTATGCTATGTTAAATGACTTGAGCAATAAGAGTTCAAAAAGTATCAGAAATACTATATAGACCTCGTAATTTCAGAAAAACAGAAACATTTTGAAAGTGTCATTCAAAACTCAAATAATATCTCCAAAACATCATGGTCACTAGTAAATAGAGAAATAGGTAAATCTGGGAACCATACAACTGAAAATCACTTGCTGATAAACGGCACAATAGAAACTGATCAGAATAAGATAGCAGATATATTTAACAATTACTTTGCTTCTGTTGGCTCCAGCATACACAATCAGCTTAAAAATCATAAATACAAATTCAGAGGAACACCAGTGTCAGGAAGTATATTTTTGATGTTGTTGTTGTTGTGGTCTTCAGTCCTGAGACTGGTTTGATGCAGCTCTCCATGCTACTCTATCCTGTGCAAGCTTTTTCATCTCCCAGTACCTACTGCAACCTACATCCTTCTGAATCTGCTAAGTGTATTCATCTCTTGGTCTCCCTCTACGATTTTTACCCTCCACGCTGCCCTCCAATACTAAATTGGTGATCCCTTGATGCCTCAGAACATGTCCTACCAACCGATCCCTTCTTCTGGTCAAGTTGTGCCCCAAACTTCTCTTCTCCCCAATCCTATTCAATACTTCCTCATTAGTTATGTGATCTACCCATCTAATCTTCAGCATTCCTCTGTAGCACCACATTTCGAAAGCTTCTGTTCTCTTATTGTCCAAACTATTTATCATCCATGTTTCACATCAATACATGGCTACACTCCATCCATACAAATACTTTCAGAAATGACTTCCTGACATTTAAATCTATACTCGATGTTAACAAATTTCTCTTCTTCAGAAACGCTTTCCTTGCCATTGCCAGTCTACATTTTATATCCTCTCTACTTCGAACATCATCAGTTATTTTGCTCCCCAAATAGCAAAACTCCTTTACTACTTTAAATGTCTCATTTCCTACTCTAATTCCCTCAGCATCACCCGACTTAATTTGACTACATTCCGTTATGCTTGTTTTGCTTTTGTTGATGTTCATCTTATATCCTCCTTTCGAGACACTGTCCATTCCATTCAACTGCTCTTCCAAGTCCTTTGCTGTCTCTGACAGAATTACAATGTCATCGGCGAACCTCAAAGTTTTTATTTCTTCTCCATGAATTTTAATACCTACTCCGAATTTTTCTTTTGTTTCCTTTACTGCTTGCTCAATATACAGATTGAACAACATCGGGGAGAGGCTACAACCCTGCCTTACTCCCTTCCCAACCACTGCTTCCCTTTCATGTCTGTCGACTCTTATAACTGTCATCTGGTTTCTGTACAAATTGTAAATAGCCTTTCGCTCCCTGTATTTTACCCCTGCCACCTTTAGAATTTGAAAGAGAGTATTCCAGTCAACATTGTCAAAAGCTTTCTCTAAGTCTACAAATGCTGGAAACGTAGGTTTGCCTTTCCTTAATCTTTCTTCTAAGATAAGTCGTAAGGTCAGTATTGCCTCACGTGTTCCAGTGTTTCTAGGGTATCCAAACTAATCTTCCCCGAGGTCGGCTTCTACTAGTTTTTCCATTCATCTGTAAAGAATTCGTGTTAGTATTTTGCAGCTGTGACTTATTAAGCTGATAGTTCGGTAATTTTCACATCTGTCAACACCTGCTTTCTTTGGGATTGGAATTATTATATTCTTCTTGAAGTCTGAGGGTATTTCGCCTGTTTCATACATCTTGCTCACCAGAGGGTAGAGTTTTGTCAGGACTGGCTCTCCCAAGGCCGTCAGTAGTTCCAATGGAATGTTGTCTACTCCGGGGGTCTTGTTTCGACTCAGGTCTTTCAGTGCTCTGTCAAACTCTTCACGCAGTATCATATCTCCCACTTCATCTTCATCTACATCCTCTTCCATTTCCATAATATTGTCCTCAAGTACATCACCCTTGTATAGACCCTCTATATACTCCTTCCACCTTTCTGCTTTCCCTTCTTTGCTTAGAACTGGGTTTCCATCTGACCTCTTGATATTCATACAAGTCGTTCTCTAATCCCCAAAGGTCTCTTTAATTTTCATGTAGGCAGTATCTATCTTACCCCTAGTGAGATAGGCCTCTACATCCTTACATTTGTCCTCTAGCCATCCCTGCTTAGCCATTTTGCACTTCCTGTCGATCTCATTTTTGAGACGTTTGTATTCCTTTTTGCCTGCTTCATTTACTGCATTTTTATATTTTCTCCTTTCATCAATTAAATTCAATATTTCTTCTGTTACCCAAGGATTTCTACTAGTCCTCGTCTTTCACCTACTTGATCCTCTGCTGCCTTCGCTACTTCATCCCTCAAAGCTACCCATTCCTCTTCTACTGTATTTCTTTCCCTCATTCCTGTCAATTGTTCCCTTATGCTCTGCCTGAAACTCTGTACAACCTCTGGTTCTTTCAGTTTATCCAGGTCCCACCTCCTTAAATTCCCACCTTTTTGCAGTTTCTTCAGTTTTAATCTACAGCTCATAACCAATTGATTGTGGTCAGAGTCCACATCTGCCCCTGGGAATGTCTTACAATTTAAAACCTGGTTCCTAAGTCTCTGTCTTACCATTATATAATCTATCTGATATCTTTTAGTATCTCCAGGGTTCTTCCATGTATACAACCTTCTTTCATGATTTTTAAACCAAGTGTTAGCTATGATTATGTTGTGCTCTGTGCAAAATTCTACCAGGCAGCTTCCTCTTTCATTTCTTAGCCCCACTCCATATTCACCTACTATGTTTCCTTCTCTCCCTTTTCCTACACTCGAATTCCAGTCACCCATGACTATTAAATTTTCGTCTCCCTTCACAATCTGAATAATTTCTTTTATTTCATCATACATTTCTTCAATTTCTTCATCATCTGCAGAGCTAGTTGGCATATAAACTTGTACTACTGTAGTAATTGTGGACTTCGTATCTATCTTGGCCACAATAATGCATTCACTATGCTGTTTGTAGTAGCTTACCCACATTCCTATTTTCCTATTCATTATTAAACCTACTCCTGCATTACCCCTATTTGATTTTGTGTTTGTTACCCTGTATTCACCTGACCAAAAGTCTTGTTCCTCCTGCCACCGAACTTCACTAATTCCCACTATATCTAACTTCAACCTATCCATTTCCCTTTTTAAATTTTCTAACCTACCTGCCCGATTAAGGGATCTGACATTCCACGCTCCGATCCGTAGAACACCAGTTTTCTTTCTCCTGATAATGACATCCTCTTGAGTAGTCCCCGCCCGGAGATCCGAATGGGGGACTATTTTACCTCCGGAATATTTTACCCAAGAGGACGCCATCATCATTTAATCATACAGTATAGCTGCATGCCCTCGGGAAAAATTACGGCTGTAGTTTCCCCTTGCTTTCAGCGGTTTGCAGTACCAGCACAGCAAGGCCGGTTTGGTTATTGTTACACGGCCAGATCAGTCAATCATCCAGACTGTTGCCCTTGCAACTACTGAAAAGGCTGCTGCCCCTCTTCAGGAACCACACGTTTGTCTGGCCTCTCAACAGATACCCCTCTGTTGTGGTTGCACCTACGGTACGGCTATCTGTATTGCTGAGGCACGCAAGCCTCCCCACCAACGGCAAGGCCCATGGTTCATGGGGGGGGGGGGGGGGGTATATTTTTGATGCCAACAAGTAAAGAAGATATAATTAAAATAGTGAGTAGCTTAAAGAATTCCCATGCAGCAGGATATGATGGTCTTAGTCTGGACACTCTTAAGAAATGTATACATAAAATTGCATCACCTTTATCAACAGTTATCAATTCTCATATGGAAGATGGTCTATTTCCAGATGAGTTGAAAATTGCCCGAGTTGTGCCTATTTTCAAAAAAGGAAACAGGAATTTAGTAGAAAACTTTCGACCCATTTCTGTTCTTCCAATAATATCCAAAATCTTTGAGAAAGTAATATACATAAGAATCTGGGACTTCCTGGTATGCAAAAAAGTGATTTCTAAGGGGCAGTATGGGTTTGTCAAGGGGTCATCCACCATTACAGCAGCATCCAACTTAATCGAAGGTGTCACTCAAGCAATAGATAATAAAGAACATGTATGTGGCATCTTTCTACACTTACAAAAAGCATTTGACTGTGTTGATATGACCATATTGCTGGACAAACTGTGGAACTATGGCATTTGAGGCACAGCCCATAATCTGATGAGGTCCTACTTGACAAATAGGAAGCAGTTTGTGTCTATTAGGACTACAGAGGGAACATACAAGTCAAACACCACTGACATAAATTTTGGTATCCCACAGGGGTCAATATTAGGACCACTTCTCTTTATTATCTATGTAAATGATATTCAGTCCATAACAAACCATGCAACAGCTATCTTATATGCAGATGATACCACGTTAATATGCAGCAACCCAAGCTATTCACAGCTCGAAGTGGAATCCACTGCAGCAGGCTTAATTCTGCAGTATTTTAATGAAAACAAACTAAAATTAAACAATAATAAATCTGTCTATATTGAATTTGATCTTGGGAGGAAAAAAACTCATGAAAACCAAATCTTAATGGGTGACGAATACATTAAAAAACAATACTTGACCAAATTTCTTGGCCTGACACTAGATGCAGAGTTAAACTGGTCTGATCATGTGAATGATATTTGCAAAAAGCTATGTACTACCATATATGTCCTAAGAAAACTGACACCTTTTTGCAACATCACCACTCTGAGGCAAATATATTTTGCACTATTTTAATCCCATCTAAGTTATGAGATAGAGGTATGGGGATCCAGCAGTAAAGGTAATATGAAAAGTGTACTTACCTTACAAAAGAAGGTACTTAGAATTATGGGAAAGAAATGTGCCAGGGAGTCCTGTAGAAATCTGTTTAAAGAATTTAAAATACTAACTGTTCATAACCTGTATGTGCTGAAGATAATCATTATGGCAGTAAACAGTAACAAAACACTTAATAAAGAAATACACGATCACAACACTAGAGGTAGAGAGAGACCCCACATCATCTCTCATAGAACAACACTTTATGAGAAAAGCCCTCACTATGCAGGCATAAAACTACTGAATTGCTTCCATCCTAATATCTCCAAATTGCCCATTACAAAACTAAAAATGAAATTAAAATTATGGCTCCTAAACAATTCTGTATATTCAATAGACGAGTTTCTAGATTTAGTACACTCGTATGATGGAAGACCATCTATCTAAAAATATATGTAATCTCAGGTCTTAGACTGTGTCACAAACTGTAAATATTTGAATGTCAGATATGAATACTGTGTTACAAACTGTAGATTCCTTAATCTAAATATGGCAATAACCATTTTTTTATGTATAGTCCATATATGTAACTCTGTTCTCTCAACTAAATTTAGAAAAAGTTGTGTAGATAAAAGTGCCAGCCAATAATATGTAACCCTAGTAAGTAAGGCTCTGCCTTATCCAGAAGACTGGAACAAAAAAAAACCTTTTTTTGTAATCAGTTCATGTTGGATCAAAATAAAATTAAAAAAAAAATAAAATAAATAAATAAACCTAAGACTATTCCTAGTTCAGATTAGCTTATTTCATGTGAAATATTAGATAAGATCAGATTAGATTAATTACTCGTTCCATAGACCCACATAAGAGGAGATCCTCCTGGGTGTGTAACGTGTCAGATAAACGAACACATTACAAAAATGTAACTTGAAAAACTTGAGTTTCATTAATTTTAATTATCCTCAGTCAATGAACAGTAAAATTATGTACATGAATTAAAATTAAACTTCTAATATTTACAGGTTTAATACTTACATCTGCTTTCATTAAATCACACAGTAGCTAGCTACTTGGTCATTACAACCAAGTATTGTCAAAAATTAAAGTAAATTATTCATTTCAATGATCCTCAGTTAAGAACAGTGAAATTATTTACAAGATTAAAAATTAAACTTCCACTATTTACAGACTTAAGACTTACATCTGCTTTCCATACATCCATCACTCACACAGTAGGTAGTTACTTGGCTGTTACAACCAAGTATTGTCAAAAATTAAAGTATAATAAATTTTCATTAAAATGATCTACTGCACTTGTTGAGAAATTCATGGATGGAATAGAAGGAATTGGCCACCAAAAATTCTTTTAAATTATGTTTAAATTGTGCCTTGTCTGAAACTAAACTCTTAATGGTTGCTGGTAACTTATTGTAAATATGTGTTGCTGAATACTGGACTACTTTCTGAGCAAGAGTAAGTGATTTAAAATCTTTATGTATATTGTTTTTATTCCTAGTATTGATACTGTGTACTAAGCAGTTAGTTGGAAAAAGATATGTATTATTTACAACAAACTTCATTAAGGAATAAATATACTGAGAAGCTGTGGTTAGTATGCCCAATTCTTTGAATAGGTTTTGACGTGATGTTCTTGGATTTACACTACACATTACTCTTATTATACACTTCTGTACTCTAAAAATTTTTTCTCGATTTGTAGAGTTATCCCAAAAGATGATACCATATGACATAATGGAGTGAAAATAAGCAAAATATGCCAGTTTTTTATGTTTATATCGCCTATGTCTGACATCGTTCGCATTGCAAACACAGACGTGTTTAGGCGCTTTAGCAGTTCGTTAGTATGTCACTCCCAATTGAGTTTATTATCAAGTTGTAATCCCAAGAATTTTACACTCTCAACTTCTCCTATTTCCATGTCATCATATTTTATGCACACACTAGAAGGAAATCTCCTGGAAGTACTGAACTGCATATAGTGGGTCTTTTCAAAGTTTAATGACAGTGAATTGGCTATGAACCACTTATTAATGTCAGTAAAAATTTGATTAGCTGCCCTTTCTAAATTTATATTTGATTTACTATTTATTGCAATGTTTGGATCATCTGCAAATAAGACAAACGTGGCATCTGGTAATGTAACAGATGACACGTCATTAATATACACAAGAAAAAGTAGTGGACATACTATGGAACCTTGGGGAGCATCATATGTAATTTCTTCCCAGTCAGATGATGTCTGACTGCATTCTGCTGAAGTGTTACGTAATGATGCCCTTTGTTTTCTATTAGTAAGATATGACTGAAACCACTTTGCAGCACTACCAGTGATACCATAATATTTTAATTTACTTAAAAGAATGCTGTGATTCACACAGTTAAAAGCCTTTGACAGGTCACAGAATATGCCAGTTGCCTCTAATTTCTTGTCTGATCAATTAAGGACATTTTCACTGTAAGTGTAAATAACCTTCTCAATATTAGAACCCTTAAGAAACCCAAACTGTGACTTTGACAGTATGTTATTTTCACTAAGATGTTTAAGTAGATGCTTGAACATAACCTTTTCAAAGATTTTTGAAAATAAATAAATCTATAAATATAGTATATGCATTTTGTGCCATTTAAGGGAATGGGGTAAATAATAGAAATATTAATCTTTAAAAAAATTTGTTTCATATGTCCATTTCTTGTGCACTTGACACATTCCACAACATATCAGCTACTGTACCGTGCAATTGATCAATGGAACACGCAACCAACTAACTAACTCTCATTAAAGCAGTGACTCAGCATACTTTCCCACCATTCCAAATGTTGCGAACCTGTAATACAGATGGCAGTGACCCAACACACTTGTAATGAAAGTCTTGCTTGCTGTGTTAATGCTATGTTACATGATCAATAACTTTGATTGTACTCTATGTTCTCTACTCTGTTCCAAGGCAGACTTTGAGAATCTTCTCTTTGGGAGACACTGTGAAATGTGAAACATAGGGTACTTTTTATTTCAAGGCATTTTTTTCCAAACAAATGCTTTCTAAACGTTAGCTGTCTCTCCCAAAAGATAATTCCATATGGCTACAAAGAAAGTAGACGGAAATACTAAAAAAGTATGTTTTCTTTTAGGTTAACCTTTCTGAATTAATAGTGGGCAACATTTTTGTATCTATACTTCTTGAACAGATAAATGCAGTTCTTCATCTCTAATTTCACTTTGGAACAATTACTTCATCTGATATTTCCCAAATTGTATTTGTTTTTCAACCTGTTCTAGAATAATTCACTCTTACAACTATTTATACATCATTTCATGTTTCATATAGATTAAGTTACGTAATACACAAGAGAATCGAATGTTTTAAGTTTTGGTTGGTTTTCCCAGACTTGAACTATGAGTATCTTTATATGTGGCTCAGGTGGTGTATGTGTCATGTAATGTATATTGTTTTTTTTTAAATTTTCAGTTATTTGGCGATCGAATTTTTGTGGTAGAAGTTGAACGTGCAGCAAGACTGCAGGCTAGTATCAATAAGTCACCTGTTTATTTCTATGTATTTGGGTACCGTGGCAAATATAGTTTCTCAGAAAGTATGGCAGAAACTGATGTTAACCTTGGTAAGTGGCTGTATCCATCTTCTTCAAAGCAAATTTTATTGCCATTAAAACATGCTATCAGCAGAAATAATTAATTGTTCATAAATGACATTTACAAAGTAATTTGTAACATTATGTTCACAAATTTTACATTTGTAATCCCTATTTCAATTTCTTGTTATTAGGAGTATCTCATGCAGATGACACAGCTTATATTATGAATGTCAATGACATATTTGGCTTGACACCACTTGAAACTAAAGAAGATAGAAAGATGATGAATATTATGCTGGATATGTGCATTAATTTTAGCAAAACTGGGTGAGTCTGAATGTTGCATCTTTCTGAAAATGTTCTTGGTATGTCCAAAATACAGACAATGGTTTCAGTGAGAGAAACTTACACATGAATTTGTTTGAAAAATAACACTCTAAAAAGAAACAAAAATAAAATATTTTTATTTATCATGTGTCTAGTCATATACATTTAGTAGTGAAGACATCTTGGTAATAAATATGAATACCTAGGCAGCAAATAATCTTGGTTTTAGATGGGCACTCTATTGCTTAATTAGTTATTGGTGTTTGTATCATTCTGTTGGCTACCCCCTTCATTCATTCATTCATTCATTTATTCTTTACTGATCCACTGCATCATTCTGCTTACAGAGAGCATTATATGATATGGGACAAGTCATTATAGTAGTTAAACATTTAAAAAATACATTACACTTAATTAAATACACCTACATGTACACAATTCTATGATAGTTATAAATTACAGGATATAGTATTAGTATACTCACAAGTTGTCCAAAATTCAGGTCAACAAGGCCTAATTAATATTAAAATTTGTGAATACATTTAAAATCAAGTTAAGTACAGGAAAGCATTACATAATTTATACAATGTTTAAGATTTACTAGATAAATATAATAGGTACATACAAGAAGATCAATTTTTATTAGTCGGTATGAAATTTACATTTTGAAGATAAATTATGATACAGAAAGATAAGTGTGCAAATATATTACGTAGAAAAATCACATACAAAATATTCATGTAAGTTATAAAAGGAGTATTTCAATAATATCAATTTAGGCATTCTTTTTAAATGTGCTGTATTGTTTATGTTTTTTTATGTTTAGTGGTAGATGATTGTAAAGTTTAATCCCCATGCATTTTACACTATCAGCTAATAATTTGGTAGAATGGGGAAACTGTGTCAACATTTATTTCCCTCTAGTGTCGGGCTGGTGACAGTCCCAATTCTGCTTCAGGCTGCCAATATTTGGCTTGGTAAAACTTAGTGTCTCCAAAATGTACTGGCATGGAAGTGGAAGAATACCTAGTTTTTGGAATAGTTGTTTACACAAGTCTCTCTGCTTTTTAAATAATTTTTATACTGACAGCTTTCTTTTGGACTCAGAACTGTGGCCCCAGAATACAACTGAGTGAAAAAGAGCATGGTACACTGATGTTTGCATATTTATACTTGTCACTTCCCTGACTGACAGAAGCATAAAACATACTTTACTTAGCTTGGTAGCTATGCTGTCAGTGTGCCTTTTCCAGCGTAGAGTGTCAGAGGCATTCCAAGGAATTTAGTTACACTTTCCAGTTCAATACTATTTCCACCTATTTGTATAGTTGGGACAATGGGATTTCTGTTCTGGACTTTATGAAATATTAGGCCTACAGTCATTTTTGCATTAAGGAATAGTCTATTAGCTGCAAGCCATGAATCTAGTAGAGCTGTACATTGGTTGTCTGCGGCTTCATTGTGTTCATTTGAGTCAGCTATCAGTGTCATTGGCAAAAAGGAAGGTGTTTCAAGTCAATAGTGAAGAGGAAGGTCATTAATAAACAGGAGAAATAGGATGAGGCCTAAAACTGATCCATGAGGAACACCATGTTTTAGAGTTTGCGTATCAGAACATGAAACTGCGGATTTTCCTGAAGGGGCGACCTCACATAACTGCACCTACTGCTTTCTGTTCAGTAGGTAGCTTACAAACCAATTGTAGGTAGTTATATAGTTTTTGTAATGGTATTCTGTGGTCTACTATATAGAATGCCTCTGTAAGATGAAGGTACAACAACGCAACTGGCTAATTCTTGTCTTCAAGCGTGAGAGTGGTATCTAGAAATTTATAAACACCATCTATTGTTATTTTCCCCTCCTGGAATCCTTATTGAGCTGGAGAGAGGATACTATACCTATTCAGAAATGCTTTTAGTCTATCAGCCACTACAAATATACTAAACACAGAGAGGACTGCCATAGGCTGATAATTATTGGGATATTGTTTATAGTATTTTTTGTGTATCAGTATAATTTTTGCTATGGTAAGTAATTTAGTGAATATGCCTTCCATAAATGAAGAATTAATGATATGTCAAAGAGGCTTATGTATTATACTTGAAAATCTGTGAACAAGGAAACAAGGGATTTCATCCTGGTCAGAAGAAGGAACCTTTTTTATTTTTTGGCCGATTTTCGATTTATGCTTCTGAGGTTGGTGAAAAGAATAGTGAAGCAGTAGGGTTGCTCGAAAGAGAGGCTGGCATAGGGTTATTCTTTAAGTGACTAGTAAGGTTTTCAACAGAATTTGAGAAGAAGAAGTTAAATTCATGAGCCATTTCTTTTTGCTAGTAATCAATCTTCCATTTATTTCTGGGTTACTGCTATTTGTAATGTTTTTAGTCCTACCTGTATTAGTGTTAAATATCTGCCAAACGCATTTATTTTTGTTAGTTGAGTTTTTCAGAAGTATGTCATAACGAAGTTTTCTGCTGCCTTGACAACATTTCTGAATGTCTTTTTATGTATTTCTTAAACTGAACACTCCTGCCAATGTTCGTTTTGCTCAGCGAGAAAAGCTGCCTCTTTCTTTTGGAGGAAGTAATAATGTCTGAAGTGATCCACTTTCTGGAATAACCAGGAACAACTTTTTTTCAGTTTTAAAAGGAAATGGTAATTGAAGTAATAAAAGAAAATATTTACGAAGGCTTCATGCTTATCACCTACTGTTTGTGACTGGAAGACTGTATGCCAGTCTGCTTTACTGTGCGGGATATAAAATTTAGAATATTGTTTTCTGAAATGTTTCTGCTTTTTCTTACTACTTTTTGAATAAGGCATCCCTACATGGTAACTTTGCATTTATAATTATAGCATTGTGGTCTGAGAACCCTAAGTGTACAGAGTTTGCAACACATTCTATATTAGTGGCTACTTGGTCAATACAGCTACTACTATGGGATATGGTTCTAGTTGCAGATTTTAATTTCAAATGAAGGTTGAAAGAATTCATCAAATTTATAAAGGTTGTCTGGGTGCTGCCATCATTCAACAAGTCAGTATTAAAATCGCCACAGAGTAAGATATTTGGAATGCTTCTCTTTGTTAGAGTTTCACGAATGGAAGTAAAGTTTTTAAAGAATGACCGTATGTTACCCGAGGGTGATCTATAAACAGTTATTAAGAGTAAATTGAGGTCAGTAAGTTGAATCCCAGGTAATCATATATCCTTTTCAACACTATAAGAACAGAATATTTGGAGTGGATGGGCTGCAATGCATTCCCTTGCAAATATGAAACTATCCCCACTTTTTTAATTTTTTCTTGAAAGATTGTCTATTAGTTTAAATTGTGGGAGCACTATACTTTTGATTTCTTGTGCTTCCATTAAGTACTCCTTCAAGTATTCAGTTAGAGAATGTAAGTTCCATTTGGAGTTCTCACAAACTGCCATGCAGATTTATAATTTTGACATATTTCCTATGCAACAAGGAACAGAATATTATAGAAGCTAAAGCTGGCTACATTGTGCACAGTGATAGGCTCAGTAGAAAGAAAACTAGTGCTGATTAATAAACCACTTGCCTTTTGGTGGATGAATGCATCATTATTTAACTGGACTCTTATTTCATTTATTAAAGTAACTACATCTGAGTTGTGAATGACATTTGATGATATTGTGAAACCAGTTCTTGTAATTTCACGTTTATGGCTCAACTCCAGGTTGGAGTGTCTTCTAAGTCACATGAATGTGCAATGTGGAAAGGTTGTTTTTCATATAAAGTTGAAAGATTTTACTCCTAGGAATAAAGAAAACAGAGCAGTGGCATGTTGTAATACTACCTTCATCTGAAACAAATTATCTTTGTGACCAGTGCTAATGGATATTACCATTTGTTTCTTAAATAATGGTTGCAAGAGCATAACATAAAATAATTCCAGAAGGGTATTTCTCCAAACTATACTGTGCAAATCAGTTGCATACCAAACACTATAAGGAAGGAGTGTGTTTTATGTAAACACCATTATTCAATTCCTTCTTTTATATTTTCTTTAAAACTCAATTACTACTGATAATTACATACCTCCTTCATAATATTACACCAGATAGGAACGCAAAATGTAGACCTTCATCCATTCTACATTAATAATCAATTTTTTTTTTTTAATTATGAATTTGGCCAGCTATGGACCGCATACAACTTAAGACTTATGGTGTTTCTTTTTCTTCCGTTCTTCCCAGTACTTCTTCATTTTCTCGCCAACTGCTCATCTCTGCTCATCTGTCCACACTCTCTTGGGTCGAGGTTTTGGCGCATCTTCTTCATAGTTTGCGTTTTCTATAAGTAGCCTAAAGTTATTCCTTCACGTATTATTTCTTCTGTAGCACCTATTTTGTTGGCGTCTTTCTTTACTGCTTCTATCCATCCTACGGTGTTTTTCAGCTTACTAATGTAATTAAAAATTTTCTTTGTAATTCATGTTTCTTCCATTCTTTTTAAATGTCCATAAAATTTTAGCCGTCTCTTCCTCATTGTATCTGTGATCTTTTCTGTATTTTTGTATAGGTCTTCATTTCTCCTTTTAATCCACCTGTTTTCCTTGTTTTTCTCAGGACCTAGAATTTTTCTTAATATTTTTCTCTCTCTTTTTACTAGTTCTCTTAATTCGCCTTTCTTATTCAATGTTAGGCACTCTGATCCATATGTTGCTTGTGTCCTAATAACTGAATTATAATGTTTAAGCTTTGCTTGTATGGATATTGATTTCTTATTGTAGTAGTTTTGTGTTAATTTATATGCAAATTCCAACTTTTTTATTCTTTCTTTATTTGTTGTGTTATCCAGTCCATTGGCTTGGATCCACTCCCCCAGGTATTTGAATCTATTAACTCTTTTAATTTTTCCATACTTTGTTTTCATAAACTTTTCTGTATTATGTTTGTGTTCTATATACTCGGTATTTTCGTACAATATTTTTAGCCCAGTCTTTTTAGTAATCTCGTGTAACATATCAAGCATAACTGTTGCGTCTGTTCGGTTTTCAGTTATCAATGCCTATCATCCGCAAAGGCTAAACATTTTACTTCAAATTTGTTCTTTCCTTGGCCCATGCTTATACCCTTTGTGCCTCTGTTTTCTAATGTGTTTTCCCATGTTTTTACTACTTTATCTAAAACCAAGTTAAAGAGAATTGGGGACAGTCCGTCACCTTGTCGAACTCCTGTTTTGATTTTGAATGGTTCAGAAATTTCGCCTTGAAACTTAATTCTTGATGTTGTATCTGTGAGCGTTTGTTCAACAAGTCATCTGGTGTTTTCATCTATCCCTGATTCATAAAGTATCTGGAATAGTGTTTGTCTGTCAACTGAGTCGTAGGCCTTCTTGAAGTCTACGAAAGTAACTACTGTATTTTTATTTTGTATTAATAATCAATAAATCCCCCCCATGAACCATGGACCTTGCCGTTGGTGGGGAGGCTTGCGTGCCTCAGCGATACAGATAGCCGTACCGTAGGTGCAACCACAACGGAGGGGTATCTGTTGAGAGGCCAGACAAACGTGTGGTTCCTGAAGAGGGGCAGCAGCCTTTTCAGTAGTTGCAAGGGCAACAGTCTGGATGATTGACTGATCTGGCCTAGTAACAATAACCAAAACGGCCTTGCTGTGATGGTACTGCGAACGGCTGAAAGCAAGGGGAAACTACAGCCGTAATTTTTCCCGAGGGCATGCAGCTTTACTGTATGATTACATGATGATGACGTCCTCTTGGGTAAAATATTCCGGAGGTAAAATAGTCCCCCATTCGGATCTCCGGGCGGGGACTGCTCAAGAGGATGTCGTTATCAGGAGAAAGAAAACTGGCGTTCTACGGATCGGAGCGTGGAATGTCAGATCCCTTAATCGGGCAGGTAGGTTAGAAAATTTAAAAAGGGAAATGGATAGGTTGAAGTTAGATATAGTGGGAATTAGTGAAGTTCGGTGGCAGGAGGAACAAGACTTCTGGTCAGGTGACTACAGGGTTATAAACACAAAATCAAATAGGGGTAATGCAGGAGTAGGTTTAATAATGAATAGGAAAATAGGAATGCGGGTAAGCTACTACAAACAGCATAGTGAACGCATTATTGTGGCCAAGATAGATATGAAGCCCACACCTACTACAGTAGTACAAGTTTATATGCCAACTAGCTCTGCAGATGACGAAGAAATTGAAGAAATGTATGATGAAATAAAAGAAATTATTCAGATTGTGAAGGGAGACGAAAATTTAATAGCCATGGGTGACTGGAATTCGAGTGTAGGAAAAGGGAGAGAAGGAAACATAGTAGGTGAATATGGATTGGGGAACAGAAATGAAAGAGGAAGCCGCCTTGTAGAATTTTGCACAGAGCACAACATAAACATAACTAACACTTGGTTTAAGAATCATGAAAGAAGGTTGTATACATGGAAGAACCCTGGAGATACTAAAAGGTATCAGATAGATTATATAATGGTAAGACAGAGATTTAGGAACCAGGTTTTAAATTGTAAGACATTTCCAGGGGCAGATGTGGACTCTGACCACAATCTATTGGTTATGACCTGAAGATTAAAACTGAAGAAACTGCAAAAAGGTGGGAATTTAAGGTGATGGGACCTGGATAAACTAAAAGAACCAGAGGTTGTACAGAGATTCAGGGAGAGCATAAGGGAGCAATTGACAGGAATGGGGGAAATAAATACAGTAGAAGAAGAATGGGTAGCTTTGAGGGATGAAGTAGTGAAGGCAGCAGAGGATCAAGTAGGTAAAAAGACGAGGGCTAGTAGAAATCCTTGGGTAACAGAAGAAATACTGAATTTAATTGATGAAAGGAGAAAATATAAAAATGCAGTAAGTGAAACAGGCAAAAAGGAATACAAACGTCTCAAAAATGAGATCGACAGGAAGTGCAAAATGGCTAAGCAGGAATGGCTAGACGACAAATGTAAGGATGTAGAGGCCTATCTCACTAGGGGTAAGATAGATACCGCCTACAGAAAAATTAAAGAGACCTTTGGAGATAAGAGAACGACTTGTATGAATAACAAGAGCTCAGATGGAAACCCAGTTCTAAGCAAAGAAGGGAAAGCAGAAAGATGGAAGGAGTATATAGAGGGTCTATACAAGGGCAATGTACTTGAGGACAATATTATGGAAATGGAAAAGGATGTAGATGAAGATGAAATGGGAGATATGATACTGCGTGAAGAGTTTGACAGAGCACTGAAAGACCTGAGTCAAAACAAGGCCCCCGGAGTAGACAATATTCCATTGGAACTACTGACGGCCGTGGGAGAGCCAGTCCTGACAAAACTCTACCATCTGGTGAGCAAGATGTATGAAACAGGCGAAATACCCTCAGACTTCAAAAAGAATATAATAATTCCAATCCCAAAGAAAGCAGGTGTTGACAGATGTGAAAATTACCGAACTATCAGCTTAATAAGTCACAGCTGCAAAATACTAACACGAATTCTTTACAGACGAATGGAAAAACTAGTAGAAGCCAACCTCGGGGAAGATCAGTTTGGATTCCGTAGAATCACTGGAACACGTGAGGCAATACTGACCTTACGACTTATCTTAGAAGAAAGATTAAGGAAAGGCAAACCTACGTTTCTAGCATTTGTAGACTTAGAGAAAGCTTTTGACAATGTTGACTGGAATACTCTCTTTCAAATTCTAAAGGTGGCAGGGGTAAAATACAGGGAGCGAAAGGCTATTTACAATTTGTACAGAAACCAGATGGCAGTTATAAGAGTCGAGGGGCATGAAAGGGAAGCAGTGGTTGGGAAAGGAGTGAGACAGGGTTGTAGCCTCTCCCCGATGTTGTTCAATCTGTATATTGAGCAAGCAGTAAAGGAAACAAAAGAAAAATTCGGAGTAGGTATTAAAATTCATGGAGAAGAAATAAAAACTTTGAGGTTCGCCGATGACATTGTAATTCTGTCAGAGACAGCAAAGGACTTGGAAGAGCAGTTGAATGGAATGGACAGTGTCTTGAAAGGAGGATATAAGATGAACATCAACAAAAGCAAAACAAGGATAATGGAATGTAGTCTAATTAAGTCGGGTGATGCTGAGGGAATTAGATTAGGAAATGAGACACTTAAAGTAGTAAAGGAGTTTTGCTATTTGGGGAGCAAAATAACTGATGATGGTCGAAGTAGAGAGGATATAAAATGTAGGCTGGCTATGGCAAGGAAAGCGTTTCTGAAGAAGAGAAATTTGTTAACATCCAGTATTGATTTAAGTGTCAGGAAGTCATTTCTGAAAGCATTCGTATGGAGTGTAGCCATGTATGGAAGTGAAACATGGACGATAAATAGTTTGGACAAGAAGAGAATAGAAGCTTTCGAAATGTGGTGCTACAGAAGAATGATGAAGATTAGATGGGTAGATCACATAACTAATGAGGAAGTATTGAATAGGATTGGGGAGAAGAGAAGTTTGTGGCACAACTTGACCGGAAGAAGGGATCGATTGGTAGGACATGTTCTGAGGCATCAAGGGATCACCAATTTAGTATTGGAGGGCAGCGTGGAGGGTAAAAATCGTAAAGGGAGACCAAGAGATGAATACACTAAGCAGATTCAGAAGGATGTAGGTTGCAGTAGGTACTGGGAGATGAAAAAGCTTGCACAGGATAGAGTAGCATGGAGAGCTGCATCAAACCAGTCTCAGGACTGAAGACCACAACAACAACAACAATCAATAAATATATCTATATATTTTTTATTAAATTGTTCATTTTCTTTATCTTCACAGATTGAAGCCCACTAAAATATTATTCTTTCCCTCCAGTGTATTCTTTTTGATTATAATATTTATTCTGCTAATTTACATTGAGTTAAGATGCTGCAGTCTGTCAGTCCTTGATGACACTGTGTCTGTCTCTGCTTACACCAAATGTTACCATTTTTGCCAACGAGACATACCACAAGAGTATTACTTTCTGTATTGCTTGGCTGGCATGAATCTTATAGTGTTCATGAGGTATATGTAATGTCAGAACCTAGTCTTGTGTGGGCAACCATGGCACAAAGAAAGGTGAAGAGGAAGATTGTAGTGTATTTCTTGGCAATAAGGCCATTTTATTGAGTGTAGAGGAATATATATTCTTGTTAGTTTTATTTTTATAAAGTTTTTGTACAAATCTTGAGTAAAAATAGTAGAGGGGGCTAGGGGAACCTCAATAATACAGTTGATCATTGTGTGAAAGAATGCCAAATAGCACTTAAAGAGTTAGCAAGAAGAGGTATTATGATGTTATCCATTGTGGAGGTTTCCTGTAAATGTTGAAGTTAATTTTACCACCTACTAAACATTTTTTCTGGTCTAGGAAACTAACTTCATTATGCTGATTTTCTATTTCATACGTAAATTCAATTTTAGTGTGAAAACAGTTCAGTGACTAACTAAGTAATTTAATGCCCTTCACATCTCCTTTTAATAGATTGATGGTATCATCAACATATTTTCCATAGAAAGAAATGCTATTGTCTAGATGAGTTGGGAATTAAAAAAATGTATTTCAAATTTACTAATGAAGATGGCTGCTAGAAATCCAGCAAGGCACTTCCCCATAGCATGGTCTTTGTAGCTGACCATTGGAACTGAAGTATTTGCACTTTAGAATGATTCTTAAAAATCATATAAATTCTTTAATTTAATTTGAATTCAATTTCTTGTACATACTGAAATTGTTTTCAATAATATGGGTTGTTTTGTCTACAGGAATATTGGGGTAGAATGTGTAGTATCAAATGATGCAAGTATATGGCCAGGATGAAAAGTGACATTTTTTAAGGAGTTAATAATCCTCCCCTATTTTTCACAGATAATGATGTTGTGTATGTATAGTATTTCATGAAAATGACCAGTAATTTCTTGGACACCAGGCTACCAATTCCATTAATGATTGGATGAATAGACCAAATATTATTATGAATCTTAACTTGTAAACATAAAGTTGGTGTCTTAGGATTTATGCTTTGTAATCTAACACAGTCTTTGGGAGGAAAGAGAGAATTACTGAAATCAAAAGCCTCTTTAAGCTATTTGGTGAAGTTAGTAGTGGGCTCCTTGCTAATGGTACGAATATTGTTATCAGGAAAGAATTCTAATGTTTTATTTACATTGTCTTTTTGTACAAGATAACAGAAGAATTGCCTTCACCTGATTTTATGATGAGAGCATTTTCTTCTTCAAGTTTCTTTTAATAGACTTTACTGTAAGAAGATAACTATTTTTCTTTTTAGTTTCTTTTCTTATTATCTTATTAACCTTACAACCTAAACTTACATTATTCACATCTGTCAAGTTTGGCAGTACCATTGGCAATTTTCACATCAATAATCAGCTCAGGGCAATATTTTGACCTAGAGAAACTTTCATGTTATATTAAAGGCCTTTATTTAAAATGTCAAGTTCTGCTGCATCAAAGGACATGTTCATATTGTTAGTAACACACTCATAGAAAGGAAAGCAAGGAGAACTGTAAATCGGTTTCTTTTTATAACAATGACTTTTGGAGCATATTCAAGCTTTTAAGTTTTTCATGATGTAATTGAATGAACAGCTCTTGCTCTACAATTAACCACTCATAAATGCCTCTTAAAATAATGTCAAATTGTGTGGCATGTAATAATTTACTAAGTTTTGAATGTGACAGATTAGCTTTACAGTTAACAGAGCCTTCCTTAATATATAGTTGTTAAAGCTCATTATTAATCAAGAAAGACACACATTTCTTCATAAATGGCACATATTTATGAATGAGATTTTGCAGAAGGCACTGTTCTTTAAAAGAAACTGTGTTGACTGCTTTAGAGGATTTTGATCAACTTGCATTAAAAAGCAGACTCTATTTTGATTGAATAGCATCTCTTATAAAATGTGGAAATTAGCCCATTCCCTAGAAATATTAGAAATATGTGCCCTGTTTTTCTCAGATGTATTACACTCCCTTTGTCAGAAAAGTTCCAGGACAGGTTTTTTTTCTGAGTTTGCAATAATAAAAAAGAACAAACGTTTTTTTTTTTATGTTACCTGGTATGTGTGCATCTTTTAAATGACCTTGGCCATGTTTTCATGCAAACTCACTAGGTGCCAGAGCTGTGCTTAGCTTGTTCAGCAAATTAGTTAAGATGACACAATGGCTGATGATTGTTAGCAAAGAATGAACATTAAGATCTACATTAAGCTCAGGAAAATCTCTAGTGAAACATGGGTAGTGATTCAGCAAGCATATGCAGCTGAGGAACTTTCAAGAAGTCATGTTTTTGAATGGCACAAATGGTTTCATGAAGACAGAGATTCTCAGTGAAAGATGATCACAGAGCTGGTAAGCAGTCACAGCACATACTGATGCAAGCCTGCAGTGCTTAAGCCAGTTACTGCAAGAAGACCGTTATGTAACTGTGCATGAGATATCAGAAGAAGTTATTTTCGATTATGATTTATGTCATAGGATTTTACAAGAAGATTTAGGGAAATAGAAACTTAATGCAAAACTCGTTCCTCACACACTAATTGACAAATAGAAAGAGGAAAGACAAAGAAGTTCTGCTGAACTGCTGGATAGAGCCAGACATAATCTCTCATTTCTGTCAAAGATTATTGTTGGGGATGAAAGTTGATGCTACCAGTATGACTCTCCCCCAAAGTGTCAAAGTGCTGAATGGCAGAGTCCTGGATCCCAAGTCTCAAAAAAAGTCAAATGACAACATTTGAGAACAAAGACAATTTTGACCACATTCTTTGAGGGTAAAAGATTAGGTCCTCATAAGTATATTCCTCCAGGTTGAACAGTGAACCAAACACTTTACATCAAAGACTTGAAATGTTTGTGACTGGCAGTGCAGTGTCACTGTCCTGATTTGTGCATCCTCAGGACTTTTTCTTATTGCATGACAATGCAAGACCCCACACTGCTTTATCTGCTACTGAGCACCGGTATCTGACCAGACATTCTTTTGTTGCCATCCCATATCCACCACATTTGCCTAGCCTCTCATCTTGTGAGTTTTTCTTGTTTCTGCGAGTGAAAATGTGACTGGAAGGAAAGCTTCATTGAGATATTGCAGACATCCAATGGGCTGTTACAAATGAGGTTACAACCATCACAGCTGAAAATTTCTCTGCTTGCTCCCAGCACCTCCAGAAACATTGGCATCTGTTTATAGATAGCCAAGGAGACTAACTCGATAGGAGTTAGGATCATTACTTGGTGCGTGAAATCTTTTATTTTTAAGAAAGCATGTCCTGGAAATTTTCTGACAAAAGGATCATATTTCTTCCTAACATACCTTAGTATACTTTTCACATGCTGACACAACAGCTTGACATACACATGGATATGACTCCATTACTGTAAATTATTATTCTGTCAATATATGTTTACAATAGTCACATACAATATGTACATTTTTGGACTTTATGTATATGTGTAGCCAAGGTCTAAAGATTTATACATTTTTGGAAGGTGACTATCAACAGCTGTCAAGTAATGTATAAAATGCATGCCCATCAGCTGCTTTTAATATAAACCTTAGCATCAATGGGTTTCAGTCAAGGACCATCTTCACGAATAAGGGTTAAAATGGTTCAGCCACAATATTACATTTCTCATAACTTAAATACTGTATAGAGCATGTCATGAATATCAGTATATGACATGCTCTACACATTATTTAAGCAATGACAAATGTGAAATTGTGGCTTGAACCATTTTAACCCTTATCCTTGAAGATGGTTCTTGATTGAAACCAGCTGACATTTGGGTTTAAAATGAAAGCAGCTGACAGTCAAACATGCATTTTATACACTAAAGATTTATAACATCCCTAATTCTGTAATCTTTTGAAGACAACAATTAATTTGTCAAAGCTGATGAAGCAAAATAACAATATATTTGCATGGTGAACGGAATTTTATTGTGAAACACAAGTTTTCTGTCTACTGTAAGATGACCTATTAAGATGCTATCATCATTCAGAAATCTATACAGCACCCAAAATGTGAGTGGCACATTTGTGGTGTTTGACTGACAGATTTCACAGCTTATCTCAATGTCAGGATGAGTACAATCACAGACTTAATAAATTTGTATATTTATTCTCTCTCTAAGTTTGTTGTAAATAATCTGCAAGATATTGTATTTAACTGATCACAGAAGGAAATACAAAAACACAGCAAGTGAAGCAGGCAAAAGGAAATGTAGGCATCTGAAAAATGATATTGAGAAGAAGTGCAAAGTAGAAATAGCTATAAGACATATGGAAAAGTGTAGAAACATCCATGACAATTGTTAAGATAGATGCCACCTCTAGAAAAATTAAAGAAACTGTTGGAGAAACGAGGAGCAGCTGTATGAATAGCAAGAGCTCAGAGCTCAAGTGGCTAGCTGATGAAAGTAAGAAAGGTGGAAGGTGGAAGGAATATATAGAGAGTCAATGCAGTGGAAACAAACTTGAAGCCAATGTTATGCACAGGGAAGAGAAAGTAGATGAAGATGGGATGAGAGATATGCACTGAAATACCAAAATCAAAACCAGGTCCCTGGAGGAGATGACATTCCCCCAGAAAATTATTGAGATACTTGAGAGAGCCATCCATGACAAAACTACTCCAATTAGTATGCAAGGTATACAAGACAGGCAAAATACGCTCGAACTTCACACAGAATCTAATAATTCCAATTTTGAAGATGGCTTTTGCTGACAGCTATCAATATTACTAAACCATCAGATTAATAAATCATTGTTGCGAGTAGTAACATGAGTTATATTCTGACAACTGGGTAAACTGTGGGAAGCCAACCTTGGGAAAGATCAGGTTAATTTCCAGAGAAACATAGGACCATGTGATGCAATACTGACCTTACAACTTATTCTATTGCACTATTAACTGTGTACTTTAATTCAAACAATCAGATCACACAAATGTTTACAATTTTAGGGTCTCTGCTAGATTGTTCAGTTGTACTTTGTAACATATTCAAATCTGTGTAGCTGTGAATAGAAGTTTGTTTGACTTTGTAATTTTTACCCTAGTATTTCAGTACTCACCTTTTTATTTCTCTTTAGACAGGTCATCTAATGGTGACATTCTGAAAAGTCAAAACTAGCTATGAAACATTTTCATAATCAAAGTCTGAGATGCATAATAAAAGAGTTTCATTTACACTATTGCTACACTGTGTTCCCTGAAGGCAGTGTAGGCAGTATGTCCTGTCAGTGTAAACCCTGTCTGACTGCATATACATAATTAATATAGTGCATACTGATATCTGTATATCATATGGAAACTAACATTTGTTTTGTAATTTTTATTTTCTTATTTTTCTAAAATAGAGTGTAATTTATATGCTAAGGACTGCATACTTTATAAAAACAGTGTATGTTTGATAGCTCATTTTTTAAATTTGTTACCTCTCTGAACAGAAATCCAGCCCCAGTGAAGAATCTGAAATGGCCAACTGTTAAGCATGATTCCAAGAACATTCCTTTCATCAGAATATCGAGCAGCAAAAGTATTATTCCAGATTCAAGTGCTGATCTTGGAAATCGTGAGTTCTGGGACTCTCTTGGTATCCAAGAACCACAAATACAGCTTAAAATGAAACAGCCACAAGATGAACTATGAATGTTTGCCATACACGTTCCATTAATTAATAGTGCAAGAGAAAAATATTAACAGCTTCTAATTATATCTGTGTAAACATTAGAAAAAATGTGTAAGCATGTTATTTCACAATAAAGGTGTTTCATACAAACTCAGTGGCAGAGCAGCCTTTGCTTGTATGCACATGTCTCTCTCTCTCTCTCTCTCTCTCTCTCTCTGTGTGTGTGTGTGTGTGTGTGTGTGTGTGTGTGTGTTCAGTGGGAAGGATGAGAGGGGGCAGTATTGCGAGTATATGCATGTGTGCACAAACAAATGTTTTACAGTGCTACTTTCCTGACTGATAGGCTACTTTCACCTCAGTAAAGGACAAGCCACAAAACACATTTGCCTAATAATAATTTTACCATGTGGGTCTCACTTCAAGATTCTCAGAGGTGTTGCTCTTGTGTTCCTTCTATCAGCCAGTACTCATCTCCTCATACTACCTAAAACTTTTGGTAAAACTTCAGTTCACTTGTATTTAAGTTCCCAAATCATACTGTAATCACTGATGGAGACTTTATAGTCATCCAACAATCAATTGGGAAAATTACAGTTTCGTTAGTGGTGGGCATGATATGGCATCCTGTGAAACGTTACTAAATGCCTTCTCTGAAAACTACCTAGAACAGATAGTTCAGAACCCCACACATGAGGGAAATATATTGGATCTAATGGCACCAAACAGACCTGACCTCTTTGAGGATATCCACATCAAAAATGGTTTCACTGAACATGACTTGGTTGTGGCAACAGTGATTACCATAGTACAAAGGAGAACTAAAACAAGCAAAAAGATATATATGTTCAGTAAACTAGATAAAAAAATCAGTTGTGCCATATCTCCATGATCAACATGAAACTTCAGCACAGGGCAGAAGCATGTAGAGGAACTATGGGTCAAGTTAAAAAGAATAACGGACTATGCACTGGATAGATACGTACCCAACAGAACAGTTCATAACTGGAGGGAATCTCCATGGCACACAGTCACTGTGTACTAAAGACACAGAGACTATTGTATAATAGGTGTAAAACAAAGCATAGGGCTATAGAAAGAGAGACACTGAATGAAACACATTTGGCTGTCAAGAAAGATGTGCATGAAGCCTTCAATAACTAGTGTAGCAGAGTATTGTCCCATGATCTTTCATAAAACCCAAAGGAATTCTGGTCAAATGTAAGGCTATTACTGGCACCAAAGTTAGTGTCCAGTCTGTAGGGAATGAGACAGGAACTGAAATTGAGGGTAGAGAAGCAAAAGCTGAAATGCTTAACTCTGTTGTCAAATGTTCATTTATGCAGGAAAATTGCCAGATTTAATCCTCATACCACTAAAAAGATGAGTGGAATAAGCATGAGTGTCAGAGGTGTTGAAGAACAGCTGAAGTCACTAAAATTGATCAAAGCTCCATGACCTGATAGAATCCCTGTCAGATTCTATACTGAATTTGTGGCTGAGTAAGCCCCTGTTCTAACTAAGATTCCTCCAACAAGAAACTGTGCCCAGTTCTTGGAAAAAAGCACAAGTCATATCTGTCTACAAGAAGGGTAGTGGAAGTGATGCACAAAACTACTGTCCAATATCCTTGACATCAATTGGTTGGAGAATCTTAGAAGATATTCTGAGCTCAAACATAATAAGGTACCTCCAACAGAATGACCTCCTCTGTGCCTGCCTCAAGATGACAGGGTGTTTGTGTTGTCGTCATCATTTCATCATCATTCATGCAAGTGGTGATAATGGACTTAGTAAAGGTTGGGAATTTGTAGGGGCGCTGATAACCATGCAGTTGAGTGCCCCACAATCCAAACATCATCATCATTGTCATCATCATCCTCTGTGCCAAACAGCACAGATTCTGAAAACATTGATCATGTGAATCCAAACTTGCACTTTGCTCATGTGACATACTGAAAGCTTTGGATTAAGGCCATTCAGGTAGATGCTGCAGTTCTTTATTATCCAAAAGTACTTGGCTCAGTACCACACCTATCTTATTGTCAGAAATATGATCATATGGTGTCTCAAATGAAATTTGTGACTGGATTGAGAACTTTATGGTATGGAAGATGCAGCATTTTATCTTTCTTGGATAGTCATATCAGATGTAGGAGTAACTTCAGCTGTCCCCCAGAGAAGTGTTTTGGGATCCTTGTTGTTCATGTTGTATATTAATGACCTTGCAGACAATATGAATAATAACCTCATAAATTTGGAGGATCATGACATTATTTACAATGAAGTACTGTCTGAAAGAAGCTGCTTAAATATTCAAACATATCTTGATAAGATTTCAAACCGGTGCAAATATTGGTAAACTGCTTTAAATGTTTAAAAATGAAAAACTGTGCACTTCACTAAAGAAACATACTATCCTATGACTATAATATCAGTGCGTTACTATTGGTATAGGCCAAGTCATCCAAATACCTGGGTGTAATTTAATTGGATAGATAAAAAATCTACTCACCAAGTGGCGGCAGAATGCACGCATAAAAGAGGGTTATAATTAGGGAAGCTTTCAGAGCCACTGGCTCCTTCTTCAGGCAGATGGGTTGAAGGGAAAGGAAGAGGGGTGAAGGAAATGGTCTGGAGAGGTGTAGGAAAAGGGGTAGATTTTGGGAAAGTCACCCAGAACTGCGGGTCAGAAGCAACGTACCACATGGAATGAGAAGGAAAGAGTGATTGCTGGGGACTGCATCGGTTGAGATTTGAAAACCTGAGAACTTAAAGGTGGAAGACAGGGTAATATGCAAGACAGATATTACTGCTGAAACATCATGCAGGAGTTAATAGGAGTGAAAAGCTAAGTGCATTGTACATAACAGATGTGGGAGGGGCAGTGAAAAATAGATAGGTAAGACAATAAAAGATGTAGAAAACTAAAATGGTGTGAAGAAAAGAGTAGTTACTGTGAAGAAATGCTGAGAACAGACGAAATTAATATCAATTAAAGCCAGGTGAGTGGCAAGAACCAAGGACATGCTGTAGTGCTAATTCCCACCTGCAGAGTTCTGAGAAAAGGGTGTCTGGGAGAAGAATCCAGATGATGCTTGTGGTCACAGTTATCATGTTGTAGAGCATGCTCTGCAACAGGATATTGGGTGTTGCCAGTATATACTCGCTGCCTGTGCCCATTTATCCTAATTGATAATTTGGTGGGAGTCATGTCAATGTAAAAGGCCAAGACAGAATAAATCTCATTTCAGGGCATGGTTTTAGGAAATCATGGCCCTGTCAAAGCAACTGATAAATACAGGATGTTTCAAAAAGAATATACATTGAATTAATGTATTTATTAAACTTTAAGACATATGAATATGAAACTTTACACACATATTTACGAACCTCTCAAGTTCAGATTACAGATATTCAATGTGTCCTCTGTCAGTGACACGAACAATGTAACATTGATACTCAAATTCCTCCCATACTCGGGCTAGGATACCCTTCATCACTGATGTTATGGCAGTATGGATCCGGTTCTTCAGGTCTTCCAGGTTCTGTGGGAGTGGTGGTACATGAACATTGTCTTTAATGAAATCCCTCAGGAAGAAGTCAGAGTGTGTCAAATCCGATGACTATGGAGCCCAGCTGATACATACTAAGTCGCTAGCTCCTAGATGACCAATCCAAAGGTTTGGTAGAGTTTCATTCAGATATTCACACACTTGGCGACTCCAATAAGGCTGTGACCCATCTTGATGAATAATGAAGTTGTCTTCATGCAGCCTCAGAAACAACCTGTTTTGTAACATAGTGAGATACTGCTGAGCATTAATCATGTTTCCATCAAAGAAGAATGGGCTGTAAACAGATTATTGGGATATTCCAGAAAAAACATTGACTTTTGGCAAATCTCGTACAAGTTCAGTGGGTGCATGTGGGTTCTGTAGGCCCCAAATAAGAACATTGTGTTTGTTTACCTGACCACTAACATGGAAAGTCACTTCATCTTTGAACACGATGCATTGTGCGGAAGTGTTATCATTGTCAATAGCATCAAGAATCTCATTACAAAATGCCACATGTTTGCGTTTGTTATCAGGACGCAGAGCTTGAAACAGCTGTAACTTGTATGGCTTCATAACCAACGGTCATCTCAAAACACACCAAACTGTTGTTGTAGGCAGTTGTAATTCCCAACTGGCACTATGAGTTGATTTTGAAGGGCTATGTTGGAAAGCAGTTTGAATTCGTGCAACATTTTCTTCAGGAGCATGAGGGCAGCCAGGACTCTTTCCTTTACATACACATCCTCTATCTAGAAACTGTCAATACCATCTGCGAATGTTCGAACCATTTGGAGTATCAGTTTGGTGCCTCAATCTGAAATATCTTTGCACTGTAATCACAGAATTGCACTTCACAAACTCGAGAACACAAAATGATTACTGCTGCGGAGTAGCCATTTTAAACATATGATGGTTACCAAGCTAAACGGAAGACAACTGACATCTAATGGCTATTAATATAAACTACACTATGTATTCATTACTCCAATAGCCGAGCCAAGATGCAGCGATTGATAGTTTGGACAAAATTTTAAAAAGTTGAAGGACATTTAGTCACTATATTTGAAGTGGCTGATTGTATTAGTAAGTTGAAAACAACGTTGCAGTCCAAAATTGAAGACCAGTTCCTTCCCTCAAGAGTTAAAACAGTTCTTGAAACTCTTGAAACAGAGGTAGGTCTGCTTCCAGCAGAGGTAAGGAGTTTCATGGTGCTGTATTATTTTTCTATGAAACTGCTCTATCCTACGTAAAAAAGTGGACTGAAAAAAGTTTCCAGAACTTGGACTGCTACAATTGGGTTACCTTGAATCAAATACCTGTATGGGATGACATTGAAAGAACTTCTTCTCTAGTTAGCGAAACTGTGCCATATGTTCAGTTTGCAGAAAATGTAATGTATGATGAGTATTTCAGTGTCAAACAGTTTGTAACCACTGAGAAAATCATTGAATGGACTGCTAACAACACTGTTCCTGGTCAAAGATGGGTTGAGATGATTTCTCATTTCAGCCAGAATCATGTGCCATTCTCAAATGTACTCAAGCTAGTGGAGTTTCTTTTCTGCCTTCCTGGCACTAATGCTGCTACTGAAAGGGTATTTTCCCACATGAACAATATATGGACAAGTGACAAAACACAGTTGGCTGTAGAAACCATGAAAGCAATGTTAGTAAGTAGAATAGATTACGATGAAACTTGTGTCGAGTTTTTTCTTATGTTGTTGAAAAATACAGACTTGATAAAGAAAATTCACAGCACTGATAAATACAGTTGCCCTCATCACACTCATTCATCTTAGAAGGTATTAATAAAATGTAAATGTGCTTTTCTTTGTAACAAATTTAACTGATATTTTGTATTTATTACATTTTATTGAAACCTTCTTCTCATATAATAAATAAATAAATAAATAAATGTAGCGTATTTTGCAAAATTTTTAATGTGTCCCGCATTTGGGCCTAGGAAATATGTTAATGTCCCGAATTTGAGTCTAAAAAATGTGGTCACCTTAGGAAAAATGTAGCCTATTTTGCAAAATTTTTAATGTGTCCCATATTTGGGCCTAGGGAATATGTTAATGCCCCAAATTTGAGTCTAGAAAATATGATCACCTTAGGAAAAAGGGTAGATTTTGGAAAGTCAGGGGCAGGTCAGGGGAAATTTACTGCATGGGATGAGAAGGAAAGAGTGATTGTTGGGGACTGTATCAGATGATACTTGAAAACCTGAGATCTTAAAGGTGGATGACAGGGTAATATGCAATACAGAGATTACTACTAAAACGCCATGCATGAGTTAATAAGAGTGAAAAGCTAAGTGCATTTTGTGTAACAGAGGTGGGAGGGGGGTGGTAAGAAATAGATTGGTAAGACAATGAAAGATGTAGAAAACCAAAATGGTGTGAAGAAAAGAGTGGTTACTGTGAAGAAATGCTGAGAACAGAGGAAATTAATATCAATTAAGGCCAGGTGGGTGGTGAGGACCAAAAACTGTTGTAGTGCTAGTTCCCACCTGCAGAGTCCTGAGAAGCTGGTGTCTGGGGAAGAATCCAGGTGGTGCATGTGATCACAGTTGCCATGGTGTAGGGCATGCTCTGCAACATGAGAATGCATGTTGCTAGTTTATACCCTTTGCCTACGCCCATTCATCCTCACTGATAGTTTGATGGTTGTCATGCTGATGTAAAATGACGAACAGTGTTTACATATCTGCTGGTATATGACATGTGTCATTTTGCAGGTGGCTCTCCCTTTGATAGTATGCAAGTATGTTTTACCAGTTACAGAGCTGCTATAGGTGGTGGAAGGAGGGTGCATAGGTCAAGTCTTGCAGTGGGGACTGTCACAGGGGTAGGAGCCATAGGGTAGGGATATGGGTGCAGAAGGAACATAGGTGCTGACAAGAATATTGAGGAGATTGGGAGGGCAAGATTTCAGACAGAATGGATCTCATTTCAGGGCATCTCATTTCAGGGCATGATTTTAGGAAGTCATGGCCCTGTTGTAGTAGCTGATTAATACTTTCCAGATGAGGAAAATACTGTGTCACCAGTGGTCTGCTCTGAAGCCTTTTTGTGGAGGGAACAGCTGTACCAGTATTGGATTTGATGGCTCAGGAAATCTGCTTTTGAACTTGGCTACATCATCTGAAATCTGTGCCTCTCCCACTGTCACCATACACCTTGCTTGTGACCACTGATGCCACTGCCCTGTGTATGACATCCCCCACGTACATGGTGCGTCTGCTGTTGAACATTTCTTGAGTCAACTCTCTTCTGTTTCCAAACCTATGACATTCTTCCAAATCACCTTAATCAACGTTATACTTACCACTAACCTTTGAGGGGCAGATGTAGAAAAAGATCATGCGAACCAAGATGGCTCATTCCTATGCCAACCTTTTCATGGTTCACTTGGAGGGGGCTTTCCTGGGATCCATTAGTCTTCAGCTGCTGGTTTGGACTAGGTACATTGTATCTTTACCATATGGATTCAAGATGAGACTGACCAGTTAAAATTCATGGAATCTCTGAATATCTTCTTCCAATTAAATTTCATATGGTACCAAGCCACTTTCCTTTATGTTGATCTCATCCCCTCTGAAGGTCAGCTACACACTTCCATCCACATTAAAACTACCACAAAACAACAGTACTTACTTTTTGACAGATGCCATTCCTCCATGTAAAGGTCCTGCAGAAAGTGTCATCACTTCTGTCTCTATGCTGTTCATTTTTGGAATACAACCTACGACCAGCTTAGAGACAGAAGTGGTGACATGTTCTGCAGGACCTTACCATCATTTTCCAGGACAATGCTCAGGCATGTACAGTGCAAGCTGTTATTGATTTGTTTGACTGATGGGGCTGCTAGGTGCTATACCACCTACTGCACTCCCCTGACATAAGCCTTCATAAGTTCAACTCAATTTCTAAAATGAAGGAAACAGTTCATGGCATTCGCTGCTACAATTTGGTCGGGCAATAGACCATGCTGCTCGAACTGTCAACACAACTGGCACCGACTGCTAAGAGTATCCTACTACTTCCACATCGATGGCAATAGGTTATACACAATGCTGGTGACTACTTTGAAGGTCAGTAAAACTTTGAAACATGTATCTATTTTGTTCAGGCAGTCAATATATAGTTGTCACTACTAAAGTTCCAACCCCTGTACTATCCTGAGAAAATCTGTTAATGAAGTTTTAAGAAACAGCTTTAAATAATTACTCTAGGAATATACTAAAAATCCCCTACATGGCACTCACCCAGAGATCGTGAGGCTAAGATTAGAATAATTACTCCACACACAGAGGCATTCAATCAATCATTCTTCCTGAGCTCCTTACATGAAGGGAATGGAAAGAAGCTCTAATAACTGGTAACAGTGGGTCTTGCCCTCTGCTATGAGCTTCACATTGGGTTGCAGAGTAAAGATGACTGATTTCATGCAGAAAATGTGTTTGCTTCTGGTAATTGGCAGAAAGTTGACATAGCATCAGTAAATGGCTTGCAGATTGCTGCTCTCAAGCAACCACTACTGCTAAAACTGTGGACTTCATGCTTCCACTCATTCATTTACTTACTGTGTTTCATGGATGTCATCATCAAGGAGACATTATCAACATATAAATCAATGAAGTGTAGCAGCTGTTAGAAACTAGCTCTGTAGACTTTATTGACAATAAATTTCCTGCATTGCTATATATGATTTGTGGTTATAGAGGCAAAATGTGAATTACTGAAACTAGCAGATAAGATGTTACCTTGGATAAAGGTACCGTTTCCTCATCCCCCCCCCCCCCCCCTTGCCAATTACTAGTATTATATTTACACAGCAATAATGATGTTTAGCAAAGAAGGTATTTATTTACCATAAGAATATTAGCCTATAAACAATTAATGTTGGTACTTCTCAGACAGCTGACAGCAATACAAACAGTATAATACAATAAGCTTTCAGTTTTACTTTGAATTTGTAGGGGCCCCAATTTCATATTTTCATACACTTGCACCAAAATACAGAACTTCACAGCGAAACCTTATCAAGTCTACAAAGTCCTTTTGAAAAGTACAACACACTATCCATTTATAATGTCATGTAACTGAAAACAAAGCATAGTGTTAAAATAGGGTGTGTTCTCAAAATCTATCTTGGTGGTGCTTCTTATAAAGTTATTGCACTAGAGCAAAGAGTCTGCCCATATTTAGACTTATTGAAGAATTGTTAGCCTCAAACAATTTGACCAAAATATATTATCTTTTGGGGGGGGAAAAAATCATCATCGCTATATGTTTGTATAATTTGATGAACCTACACTAGATGTTTGTCTCATTTGATGAACCTAGCTCATGACACTGCTGTCAAGTTGCAATGGTACTTTTGCGTTCTCATCAATATGGTACCAGAACGTTTAAGTTCTACCACTGTAAAGATGGAAGATCCGCGAATCGGAATGTCAGAACTGTGCAGTAAGTAGCACCAGGAACACCACCACAAAATCACACAGCACTAACACTCCAAACCATCAATTTTAACTGTGTTCAACCCATTGGTAAAATATCAAACTATTTTTCTCCGAATCATACAGTTTGGGGGAAAAGCAGTGAGAATAATTACTTTTGGAAACCTTTTATCAGACAAAGCCTGTTATAACAATAAACTGTTTCGCTTAATAAAACGGCTGCCAGCCCAAATCAGGCACAGCGTCTACACAAAAAGATGAAGTCAGTTTTCGACACTGAATAAATAACTACTTTCACTTACTACGGTCACTTGGCAGTAAGTACTATTAATCCCACTTTCTGTTACTTATGGAATTTATCACTATATTTCAGTAATTATTTAAAGAAGACACACATATGTTTCAACAAGGATACAAAAAAATATTAAACTTATAGCTATCATTCATATGACCAAAACTATTATTTAACGCAACTAAATTTGATTTCTTTAGGACTGTTATTTGTTAATGTTTTACTAACACCAATATTTTTCTGGCTTTCTTTGACATGGAGAAGCAACATGAACAATTACTGTTGAGATTGTTGCAGTTAAACAATTATGTTACTTTACTTTCAGAAATACTATTGAAAACTTATCCTCATGGTCACGCAAAGTGGTGGCCCTTAAACTGATACATGCAAACTTTACTATTTAATAATGATTTTCAGAATTTACTACCAAAACAGTACTATAGCCAGTAATTTACTATTATTCAAGCTTCAATAAACATCAGGATACTCGGAATAAATTCATTTAGGTAAGGACCCTACTGAGATAAAGGAAATAGGAAACTTACAGATAAACACAAAGGTACATTTAATACTTATATTCCACTGATTGAAGATGGATGGTTCATACAGTGATACACTTCTAAATAAAGTACTTTGCCTGTTACTGGTGTCGAAGGCGGCATGAGGTGGTGCTGCATAGTAACATTGCGCAGGTACAGCTCTTGATGTACATAGCTCTGTCTTCCTCTCGATGGCGACAATAAAATTGCAAATTTCTGAGCTATTAATTTATTGCCATACTGCGCCAATCATATAGAACACGTCCGAGGCCAACAACCCAGTCTTGCAGGTAAATTCAGGGCCTCTAGTGTTTGACCAACGTAATGCATGTTCACCACTTGCAGGGCAGCTACTGACTGTATAAGCCACTTGCGCGCCACACCACCTTTTCCATTCCACCACAGAACAGAGTTCTGTTCTACCTATGATCCCTACACCCTTTCAATTTACACTTCTGCTTACAAAAACCCTAAGTATGAACCATCTACAATTGCATGACAGCATATACAAACAAAATTGACATAATTAATTACAGTTGTACTTGAAATATTACATAATTATTTACAAAATATGTTTTAATACATTTGTTCCACCTACGTCAAAGAGCTTATTTTAAACAGATAAACTACACTTAACAAAAGCTTACTCTCATTATAGTATTTTCTTAATTTTCAAAATTATTATGGAACAAAAAAAATTTTAAGATATGCAGATTAATGGCAGTATTATATTTGCAATAGCATTACAAAGTCATCACACTGTTTCATGACCACAGCTCATAATTACTGGCTTCTGTACGGCCCTTGCACTTACTTAGCATGTATTACAGGCATGTGACTTTCACCCATGCTGATTTTTAGTTTGTGTCTTATTCCTGCGTTGTGATATAATAGTTTGAAACTTTAATTCTACAGATGCAAAATTGCTTCTGGGAAGTACAGTTTTTGTGAAAAATAAGCTATTAAAATTTATTTATACCATGTTTCAGACGTTTCTGAATTTGGTTATATTTCAGCTGATGATACTGACTTTTCTTCTAGAGTTTACAAGAAATAACTTATATGGTCAGTCTTCTTTGGTGTTGAGAGGATGCCTCAGGCAGCTGCTCGGTGACTGATGAATGTCACATGGACTTGTTGTAGCTAACATTCGTCTTCATTAATCATGACCCCATGGGCAGCTAGTCTGTCCAGGGCTTGTTGTGAGTGAGTCTCATACTTTCCTGCAGACCATGAGAATATAAGGAAGTCATCTATATAGGTATAACAAAATGAGGAACTGAAAGAAACATTGTCAATAAAATGTTGCCATGTTTAAGCAGCATTTTTTAATCCATAAGGCATTCGGGAGGACGACGGTTCAATCCCGTCTCCGGCCATCCTGATTTAGGTTTTCCGTGATTTCCCTAAATCACTTCAGGCAAATGCCGGGATGGTTCCTTTGAAAGGGCACGGCCGATTTCCTTCCCCATCCTTCCCTCACCCGAGCTTGCGCTCCGTCTCTAATGACCTTGTTGTCGACGGGACGTTAAACACTAATATCCTTCTCCTCCTTAATCCATAAGGCGTATACAAGAACTCAGAGAGTGTGAAAAGTGTAGTGGCTGCTGTCTTCCATATGTCCTCGTCCACTACGGGAATCTGGGGGTATGCTGCTTTACAGTCAATAATGCTCAATACTTTGGCACTCGCTAACATTTGAGCAAAGTCCTGTAAGTTAGGGACTGGATAACTGTCCATAGTAGATCAGTCAGTGATCCACCAGTAGTGGCCACACAGGCTCTACAATCTGCCTTTTTTTAAAATGAGCTTTATGGCAGTCATCCAGGGACTGTCCGATGGGCATTAATTTGTCCACAGTGGCCTTCGCACTCTAAGTTTGTGAGAAGGGAGGTGTTGAGGTCTACACGAGACAGGTGGGCCAGGTGTAGTGTTTATACAATGAACAGTATGATCACGAACAACACAAACAGCCTGATGCTGTTGTGGTCTACGGTCCATAACACGGTTATCGATCAGAAGCAGGTTTATATTATGTAACTGTGTATCTGCAATTATGGAGTGCATATTCTTTGTTAGTTAAAGTCCTTGATTTGTGACAGGGAATTACAGTTTTATAATTTATATATGGAAAAATCAAAATGAATTGTTAAAAGTATAAATTATTATAATATGTGTATGATTATAAAAAAGACAGTGTTTGCTGAAAGATGGTTCTTGCTTAGGGCACTTGTATTTGTAATACATAAAAGACAAAGGGAAGTCTCTCCGCAATGGAAGCGGCATGGCGCAATGTAAAAGGTGGTTTTGGCAGTCAAACTGGGCGGCTCCTTGGTACGAATGGTAAGCAGTCTGTGGCTAGCCATAGCACTGAATACTTCAACAGTGCTAAGAGAGGCAATTGGAAGCTGCTCTGCAAAGAATTTTTGCCTCGGATGTGGATCTGGCTATTATTTGGTATTCTTGGCAAAAAGGAGTGCCTCTAATATGTTGAAAAGCCAATGCCAAGAGGAAATTTTATAGAGCATTTGAACATCAAGAGCTGTGAGTACAGTTACCCGCCATGTTGCTTGCCACCAAAACTTCACCACTGCTTTACTAATTTCATACATCCAGCTATGTATATGAGCATGGACCAGTTAATTTGTCTGTGTGGTGTTAATAATAATCCAAATGCTAAAAAACTGAAGAAGCCCTCAGACATAGGTGATTGACCAGTAAATAACATATCGTGGAGCGCTATATGAGTGAGCTAGGTAGATTGTGTCAAACTTTCTGCTGCCACCGTCATAAGGCATGGGACAGGTGTATTGCAGACTTTGAAATTGTAATGAATACCCTACACCATGAAACTACGGGATTTACACCCAAGGAAATTCTACTTAATCATAAGAGGAAAAGTATAGTTGAAGAAAACTTACAATTTCCACCCTATGTAGAACTGGATCTGAGAGAGAAAAACGACGTAGTAAGAAAAAGAATGAAAGAAAATGCGGAAACAATATCTAAAAGGCATGATAAGGGCCTTAAAGTGACCAAATTCGAAATTGGGGACTTTGTTCTCACAAAAACTCACGAAAAATCTAGTGAAATAAACCAATAAATTTCTAAATTCAAATATATTTATAATGGTCCCTTTGAAGTGCAAGGAACTCTGCACACTAACGCCTATTATCTTGTTTATCCTAAGTCAAAGAAGCCATTAGGTGTTCGTAACATTTTAGATTTAAAACCTTATGTCCACAGAAATGGGTAAAAGGGGCAAAATGAAAAAGTGTAGATGTACTTAATCATTATAGTATTTTACTCTATACATTCTTGTTCGTGATGTTGTGTTGTCAGGTGTAATTACGTCAGAAAAAACTGTTTTGTTATGAGACTACTGATAGATGTCGATAAGTTTCAGATTTGGTATAACATAATTGGATACACAAATTACATGTAAACTCCAGGCTATGACATACATAAGGACTGCATTGATTGAATATTGCAGCATCATCAGGAGTACTGCCAAATATGTTTATAGGCAGAACAATATCCGGGGAAAACAGACTCAAAAGGGCAAGGTTTGCTGGACATGTAGTTAGGATGAGTATGGACAGAATGACAAAGAGAGTGTGGGAAACAACAGGGAGGACAAGGGGAAAGACAGGAACCAAGTGGGTTGTTGAACTTCAGAAGGACTGGTTGGAATTGGGGATCAAGGTCGAAGGAAAGGAAAATTGGAGGAACAAATATACACTGACCAATATGCCAGAGATCAATGACAGAGAAGAATACAGGGAAAGATTAGAGTGTCACCAGTGGAGCCGACAGGAGAAATGGAAACTGAAGAGCTCAGAAGAAGAGTGGGAGAGAAGAAGAGAAAGAATGAGGAGGTTCTCGGAGAAGAAGAGGAAAATGCAGTCCACGAAGGGGCTACCCATGGTCCTACAGAGGCTGTAACACAAGAAGAAGAAGTATTGTATTTCTTAACGAACTGCATGAATATTTAAAGCAGACAAAATATAGCTTCCTCATGGTCATACAGTGACAAACAGGTACAGACTAACCATGTGCAATGAAAGCTGTATGTGTAAGCAATATTCAAATTCCTATATATATTTTTTTTACAAGATGGACTCGTGTGTAGAATAATATATATTTTCTGAATGTAAAAGAAATTCCTGTTTTTTTATGTTTGTTTTAATACTTGAAGAAACAGTTTTTATATGAACAGTCATGTGAAGTGTTGTTTGTTGCATAATGTACAGCAGTCCTGCTAATCCAAACTCTGGTAATCCATACATTCAGTTAATCCGAACATGAAAAATGTTAGTCTAGTATAGAAAACTGTGCCGGTAAACTGCTGTACATACATGTTGTTGTTGTTGTCTTCAGTCCTGAGACTGGTTTGATGCAGCTCTGCATTCTACTCTATCCTGTGCAAGCTTCTTCATCTCCCGGTACTTACTGCAACCTACATCCTTCTGAATCTGCTTAGTGTATTCATCTCTTGGTCTCCCTCTATGATTTTTACCCTCCACACTGCCCTCCAATGCTAAATTTGTGATCCCTTGATGCCTCAGAACATGTCCTACCAAACGGTCCCTTCTTCTTGTCCAGTTGTGCCACAAACTTCTCTTCTCCCCAATTCTATTCAACACCTCCTCATTAGTTATGTGGTCTACCCATCTAATCTTCAGCATTCTTCTGTAGCACCACATTTCGAAAGCTTCTATTCTCTTTTTGTCCAAACCATTTATTGTCCATGTTTCACTTCCATATATGGCTACACTCCATACAAATACTTTCAGAAACGACTTCCTGACACTTAAATCTATACTCGATGTTAAAAAATTTCTCTTCTTCAGAAACGCTTTCTTTGCCATTGC
This sequence comes from Schistocerca serialis cubense, assembly GCF_023864345.2. Classification (NCBI taxonomy): domain Eukaryota; kingdom Metazoa; phylum Arthropoda; class Insecta; order Orthoptera; family Acrididae; genus Schistocerca; species Schistocerca serialis. The sequence continues at coordinate 919,013,915 of NC_064638.1, read as the reverse complement.
CAGTCTACATTTTATATCCTCTCTACTTCGACCATCCTCAGTTATTTTGCTCCCCAAATAGCAGAACTCATCAACTACTTTAAGTGTTCATTTCCTAATCTAATTCCCGCAGCATCACCCGACTTGATTTGACTACATTCCATTATACTCGTTTTGTTTTTGTTGATGTTCATCTTATATCCTCCTTTCAAGACACTGTCCATTCCGTTCAACTGCTCTTCCAAGTCCTTTGCTGTCTCTAACAGAATTACAATGTCATTGGCAAACCTCAACATTTTTATTTCTTCTCCACGGACTTTTATACGTACTCCGAATTTTTCTTTTGTTTCCTTTTCTGCTTGCTCAATATACAGATTGAATAACATCAGGGACAGGCTACAACCCTGTCTCACTCCCTTCCCAACCACTGCTTCCCTTTCATGCCCCTCGACTCTTATAACTGCCTTCTGGTTTATGTACAAATTGTAAATAGCCTATCGCTCCCTGTATTTTACCCCTGCCACCTTTAGAATTTGAAAGAGAGTATTCCAGTCAACATTGTCAAAAGCTTTCTCTAAGTCTACAAATGCTAGAAATGTAGGTTTGCCTTTCCTTAATCTATTTTCTAAGATAAGTCGTAGGGTCAGTATTGCCTCACATGTTCCAACATTTCTGTGGAATCCAAACTGATCCTCGCTGAGGTCGGCTTCTACCAGTTTTTCCATTCGTCTGTAAAGAATTTGCGTTAGTATTTTGCAGCTGTGGCTTGTTAAACTGATTGTTTGGTAATTTTCACATCTGTCAACACCTGCTTTCTTTGGGATGGGAATTATTATATTCTTCTTGAAGTCTCAGGGTATTTCACCTGTCTCATACATCTTGCTCACCAGATGGTAGAGTTTTGTCAGGACTGGCTCTCCCAAGGCCATCAGTAGTTCCAATGGAATGTTGTCTACTCCCGGGGCCTTGTTTCGACTCAGGTCTTTCAGTGCTCTGTCAAACTCTTCACGCAGCATCATATCTCCCATTTCATCTTCATCTACATCCTCTTCCATTTCCATAATATTGTCCTCAAGTACATCGCCCTTGTATAGACCCTCTATATACTCCTTCCACCTTTCTGCTTTCCCTTCTTTGCTTAGAACTGGGTTTCCATCTGACCTCTTGATTTTCATACAAGTGGCTCTCTTTTCTCCAAAGGTCTCTTTAATTTTCCTGTAGGCAGTATCTATCTTACCCCTAGTGAGATAAGCCTCTACATCCTTAATTTGTCCTCTAGTCATCCCTGCTTAGCCATTTTGCACTTCCTGTCGATCTCATTTTTGAGACGTTCGTATTCCTTTTTGCCTGCTTCATATACCGCATTTTTATATTTTCTTCTTTCATCAATTAAATTCAATATGTCTTCTGTTACCCAAGGATTTCTACTAGCCCTCGTCTTTTTTCCTACTTGATCCTCTGCTGCCTTCACTACTTTATTCCTCAGAGCTGCCGATTCTTCTTCCTCTGTATTTCTTTCCCCCATTCCTGTCAATTGCTCCCTTATGCTCTCCCTGAGACTCTGTACAACCTCTGGTTTAGTCAGTTTATCCAGGTCCCATCTCCTTAAATTCCCACCTTTTTGCAGTTTCTTCAGTTTTAATCTACAGTTCATAACCAATACATTGTGGTCAGAGTCCACATCTGCCCCTGGAAATGTTTTACAATTTAAAACAAGGTTCCTAAATCTCTGTCTTACCATTATATAATCTGTCTGATACCTTCTAGTATCTCCAGGATTCTTCCACGTTTACAACCTTCTTTTATGATTCTTGAACCAAGTGTTAGCTATGATTAAGTTATGCTCTGTGCAAAATTCTACCAGAAGGCTTCCTCTTTCATTTCTCTCCCCCAATCCATATTCACCTACTATGTTTCCTTCTCTCCCTTTTCCTACTCTCGAATTCCAGTCACCCATGACTATTAAATTTTTGTCTCCCTTCACTACCTGAATAATTTCTTTTATCTCATCATACATTTCATCAATTTCTTCATCATCTGCAGAGCTAGTCGGCATAGAAACTTGTACTACTGTAGTAGGCATGGGCTTCGTGTCTGTCTTGGCCACATGGGAAGGTTCAAATATTGAATGTATAGATTCCACATGCTCTAAGCCACACGAACAGTACTGACCATTCCTATCCTGGTAATGAGAAATGGTGTCTTTATGATAAAATAAGGAAAAAAAAAGCATGGTTGAGGCCAAACAAAGCAGCAACTCCCTAGACGAAGATCTGCATGCATCCACAAAAGACAATGTTATGCATCTGGTATAACAGTGACATTGTGGAATACTACATATATCTTCCCTGAACCATGACTGCTGACTTGTACTGTCAACAACTGGGATGTCTCACAGATGCATTCCAAGAACAACAACTGGGAAGACTGTGTGAAGTGACACAACCCCTCGATAACACTTGCCAATATTCTGCTGGACTGACAAAAAACACTATAGAGGAGCTGGTTTAGGGAGTCATTTCACACCTACCTTGTTCACCTGGTCTTACACTTTCAGATTTTTACCGTTTCTGTTCCCTACCAAACGACCTTCAAGGAACTTCCTTTCTGGATGAAAATGTGCTCCTAATGTGGCTCGCTGAGTTCTTTGCCTCAAAACCATGTGATATCTACAGTTGCAAAATTGAAAAGTTAACCCTGTATTGGCAGAATGTTGTAAATAGTGAAAGAAAATATACACATCAAAAAAAATTTTTCATCACCTCGGTTCTGTGAGTTCTGGAACCTGTACACAAAATTGGAATAGAGATCAACATAAGCATCATTTCTGCCCTTTTTATGGCACATGAAAACCACACATTGCATATTGTACCACCAACAGCGAGACCTTCAGAGGTGCTGGTACAGATTGCTGTACACACCAGTACCTCTGATACCCAGTGGCACATCCTCTTGCACTTATGCATGCCTGTATTAATCGTGGCACACTATCCACAAGTTCATCAAGGCACTGTTGGTGGGTCATATCAAGTTGTCGTCCATGAAGATGAATGCCTTGACAATATGCTGCCGATGTGGTTGCACTCTCAGTCGGAGAATGGCATTCACATATCATACAGCTGTTACGATACCTTCCATGACTACCAGCAGCGTATGCAGGGCCCACATAATGCCATCTCAAAACAGCAGGGAACTTCCACCTTGCTGCACTCACTGGACAGTGTGTCTAAGGCATTCAGCCTGACCAGATTGCCTCCAAATATGCCTCACATGATTGTCTGGTTGAAGGCATATGTGACACTCAGTGGTGGAGAGAACATAATGCCAATCCTGAGCGGTCCATCTGGCATGTTGTTTGGCCCATCTGTACCATGCTGTAAGGTGTCGTGGTTGCAAAGATGGACCTCACCATGGATGTTGGGAGTGTAGTTGCGCTCCATGCAGCCTATTGTGCACAGTTTGAGTCATAACACGACGTCCTGTAGCTGCACAAAAAGCCTTACTCAACATGGTGGTGTTGCTGTCAGGGTTCCTCTGAGCCATAATCCATAGGTAGCAGTCACCCACTGCAGTAATAGCTCTTGCGCGACCTCAGCGAGGCATGTCATCGAGAGTTTCTGTCTCTCTGTTTCTCCTCCATGTCCAAACAACATCACTTTGGTTCACTCCCAGATGCCTGGACACTTCCCTTGTTGAGAGCCCTTCCTGGCACAAAGTAACAATGTGGACGCTATCAAAACACGTACTGACCATCTAGGCCTGGTTGAACTACAGACAACACGAGCCGTGTACCTCCTTCCTGGTGGAATGACTGGAACTGATTGGCTGTCAGACTCCCTCCATCTAATAGGCGCTGCTCGTGCATGGTTGTTTACATCTGTGGCTGGGGTTAATGACATCTCTGAACAGTCAAAGGGACTGTTTCTGTGATACAATATCCACAGTCAACATCTATCTTCAGAACTTCTGGGAACTGGGGTGATGAAAAACTTTTTTTTGATGTGTGTATTATTGATGATCAAAGTCTCTGTTATGTGTATCTGTTGTGTTGATTAAACTTATGGGAAAAGCTATGAACTTATGCAACAAACCAATATATAAGTTGTTATTATTGTGACTGGGTAACTGCAAAGACACTGCGAGAATGGGCTTGTTGGTTTTATGTACAGTGCTCAACTGACATTATCTCTAATATTTGGTGTGAGTCATGAAATGATGGATAGTGAACTGCTTCAGCTATCAGAAAAAATTCTGCTTACCATTGTCAAATAATTTGTACTGCAGGCTGCTTTACTCAGACTCTCATGATTCCAGTTTATGTTAGGTTAAAATGTTTTTCAGAATGTTAAGAACTTCTGCGTCGAGTTAAAATTTTTTTTTTGAATTGTCATACTGTATTTATTGCTGTTGCATATTGTTGACATTTGTTGTACAGCTGTTTCCAGAGTTGCTGCCATTTGATGCTGGATAGCAATCACATGAGCTGTACCTGATAGCACCCCAAGGATCATAGATGAACCAAACATATCAAACCCTCGGCTATGGTTTCAAGATGACACTCCACTTACCCCATATACAAATGATGTGACCTACTATTTATGCTGCTACACATTAAAAAATCCAAAATGAAGGACCAAAAAGAGTTATGGTTGTTAACATATCATTATTAAAAGACTGTGAAATCCTCCAGTCGATAGACACATCTAAAGTAGTCAGAAATATTCAAGACGGGTGCTGTATACAGATCTCTATTGCATGTTCCATTTATCAAAAGAAAAATCAAGCAAAATGATCAAATGTCTCATGAAGCTGAAGGTTCCTCTTGCAATTTTCAGTGGTTTTCCATAATATTCAGATCAAATGATGGAGCAGCATTATGAAACTTTTAATCCAGGGTGAAAGATACACTGCCTGAAAAAAACATTAGAGCACCTGGAAAGACAATGGCAATTTTGATCTGATGACAGTATATGCCACCTGGGGGAAGATAAATATACTGATAATGGTTTCAATGCTGTCTGCCATCATACAGTATAGTGGAATACCTATCAGAGTGCCATTGGGGTCTAAACTTTAATAGGGAATGCTCAAGCCAGAAGACTCGGTGTGGTGCAAATGTGTGAAACAAGCAGGCAATCATGCCACAGAGGTGCACTTGTGCCTTTTACAGCCAGCTGAGCAAGTTTGAAAGGGGGCCTTCAAGTGACAGGATAGTTCTTTCAAAGAATTGTCACACAAGTTGGACATGCTGCGTCAGTTGTGCAATTATGCTGGTACCAGTGGCCAGCTGAACATTCTCACACTTTTAGAGGAGGCACTGGATGTTCACACAGCACAGACGCCCGCCAGAATCGTCGCATTGTGAGTGCAGCAGTAGCAGATTTTACAGCTACCACAGCGCAGATAAGAGCGCTTGTGAGCCCAGACATGTCAACCAAACTGTTGCAAACTGATTATTAGCAGTGGGTCTATGGGTACACGCACCTCTAGCCCATCTTCCAGTCACACCGCAAGACTGACATGCATGGCTTGACTTGTGCCTTTACGGCATCACTTGAAGATGGAATGGTGTGCTATGGTCTTCAGTGATGAATCCTGCATACAAATGAAGGTTGTAGGCACGTATGATGTAAACTTGATGAGTACGGTCTTGTAGAGTGTATGCATCCAAGACACACTGGCCCTGCCCCAGGCCTTATCGTCTGGGATGTGATAAGCTAAAACTCTTGTTCACCTTTGATCTTTCTGGGTGCAGTGCTAACCAGCATGTGTTACATGCAGAATGTAGTTAGACCCATTCTTTTGCTGTTGTTGCAACAGTAAGGTGTTGTGTTGTCCCAATAGGATAATGCTTGCCCACCCGTGAAACTCAGTGTGCTATGCAAAATGTGCAGCAATGTCCCTGGCCAACATGATCTCTGGACCTGTCTCCAATTGAATAGATGTGGGATATGATGTAATGACAATCATGGTGTATTCCTAACTATACCTTCTCATTTTAACCCTAAAGCAAAGGGAAAGAAATGAAATGAATCTATGAAAATAATTTGGCCCTTGTGAAAAAAATGTTGAAGTGTGTGAAACCAGAATGGCAGCAGTCATTTTTACATAGCAATCCTGCCCATGTTTTCATAATGTGATATCTCATGAACAAACTTTCATGATCTGCGATACTGGTAATCTCTGTTCTTGGTCACATAAGATTCGAAATGTATATGTGCATGTAATGTGAATTTCTGTCATGCTTCTTCTTTTGCTCACTGAATTATGAGAATTTATGAAAACCCATTTAGTTGCTATTCTGCCCTTGCTTGTGTAAAGAAGAACTTATTGAGAAACTTGTCTAATATTTATGATGATAAATCATGAACAATGTGAGCTAACTATCATGTTATTATTAAGAACAGAACCTGGGATAAACAATCATAAAATGATTTCATTTTTCATGATTTAAAGTGATCCACTGGTAAGAGTATTATAGTGTGCACTATACTTTTGAGTCTGCTTGACACTGCAATTAACAGGGATGTTGATTGTTAATTTTCTTTTGGCATTATTCAAACCTGCATCTTCAAGTAACTTTTTGAAACAAGTATACTGATTTGATGTATTACTATGAGTTGTCAGATAGTGCATAAGAATATTAAATACTTTTCATTTTCATTACATACTACAGAAGTTACCAGCAGGTGTCCTGAACATGAGCAGCAATGGAGAAAAAACTATGTTTTATTCTGTAAGTTATCTAGAGCAAATTTTGTGTATAATAAAGAATATTGTGCAATAAAAGCAGTGCAGTTCAGACACTGACCTCATATTGGGGAGGATGGAGTATCTCTTTCTAGCCATCCTGATTTAGGTTTTCTGTAACTTTACTAAATCATTTCAGGCAAATGTCAGGGTGATTCCTTGGTCCAGGTTACATCTGACCATCTATCCTATCCTCATAGAATTTAAATTCAAGTAAAGTTCACTTGATAGGTAAGCCGCTAAGTTTCATTTTCAACATGTGTTTAGAGTACATTTTCCAGATTCATTAAGAATCTCAAAAGCTACACCAGTATTCAAATTGTTGGAAAAAACTCCCTAGAACTACAAACCAGATTCTGTTGTACCAATACTCTAAAATTTTTTGAATCAGTCATGTACATTCAATAAAGCAATTATCTTGAATAGCATAACGTCATTTGCAACAATGAGTATGGTTTTCCATCAAGTAAAAGTACCAATGCAGCTGTTCTGGAAATGTTGATCAGACAATATCAGCTTTCAAAAACAAGAAGATGGTGTCACCTGTTTTATTCATCAAAGTCAATCATTTGGCTGCATTCCTTTTTAAACATTACTAACAGAATGGGAATACTATGGTGTACACAAATTGACATTAGCAGTAATTTCTACCTCCCTGAACAATGAAAGGCAGTTAGTCTCAATTAGAAATAGACATTCCACTTAGTAAAATTTGGCGCACGTGTTCCACAGGGCTCTGTCCTTGGCCCCCTTCTTTTTCATTGTGGATCTTAATGACCTGCCCCATTGTATATCACAATCTGTGACACTTTTGGTGTCTCATTTACTAATCTAATTCCCTCAGCATCACTTGATTTAATTTGACTACGTTCCATTACCCATGTTTTACTTTTGTCGATTTTCATCTTATATCCTGCTTTTCAAAACACTGCCCATTCCATTCAAATGCTCACCCAAGCCCTTTGCTGTCTCTGACAGAATTATAATGCCTTTGGCAAACCTCAAAGCTTTTATTTCTTCTTCCTTGACTTTAACTCCTTCTCCAAATTTTTTACGTTTTACTCAATGTACTTTTTGCTCAATGTACAGATGGAATGACACCAGGAGTAGTCAACAAACATGTCACACACCCTTCTCAACCATTGCTTCCCTTTTGTGCTCCTCATCTCTCACAATGCTGTCTGGTTTCTATACAAGTTGTAAATAGCCTTTTTCTCCCTGTATTTTACTCATATCACCTTCAAAATTTCAAAGGGAATATTCCAGTCAACATTTTCAAAAGCTTTCTCTAAGTCAACAAATGCTATAAACCTAGGTTTATCTTTCCTTAACTTATCATCTAAGAGAAGTCGTAGGGTCAGTATTGTCTTGCATGTTCCTACATTTCTCTGTAATCCAAACTAATCTTCCCTAAGGTCAGTTTGTACCACTTCTTTCCATTTGTCTGTACAGAATTTGTGTTAGAGTTTTGCAAACCATGATTTATTAAACTAATAGTTCAGTAATACTCCATCTGTCAGCACCTGCTTTCTTTGGAATTGGAATTATTATATTCTTCTCGAAGTCTGAGGATCTTCCACCTATCTCATATATCTTATACACCAGATGGAAAGTTTTGTTATGGCTGACTCTCCCAAGGCTACCATCAGTTCTGAAAGAATGTTGTTGACTCCCAGGGCCCCGTTTCAGCTTAGATCTTTCAGTGGTCTGTCAAATTCTTCTCACAGTATCATATCTCACCTCTCATCTTCAGCTACATCCTCTTCCATTTCTGTAATATTTCCCTCAAATACATCTCCCTTGTATAAACCATCTCTATACTCCTTTCACTTCTCAGCTTTCCCTTTTTTGCTTAGGACTGATTTTCCATCTGAGCTCTTGATATATACCTGCTTCTCTTTTTCTCCAAAGACATCTTTAATTTTCCTGTAGGTGGCATCTCTCTTTCCTCATGTGATATATGTTTCTAAATCTTTACATTTAACCTCTAGCCATTCCTAGCTCACTCACTGAATCATGTCAGGGATAGGTTATGTATCTGTATCACTCCCTTCTCAACCACTGTTTTGAGTCTTGTAACTGTAATCTGATTTCTATACAATTTGTATACAACCTTTCATTTCCCCAGTTTTATACCTGTTACCTTCAGAATGTCAAAGAGCGTAGTCCAGTCTCAACATTGACAAAAGCTTTCTCTAATGTTACAAAAGCTGTAAACACAAGTTTGCCTTTCTTCAGTCTATCTTTCTAACATAAGTTGAAGGATCAGTATTTCTTTGTGTGTTCCTTCATTTCTGAAGAACCCAACTGATCTTTCCAGAGGCTGGTCTCTACCAGTTTTTCTACCCTTCTGTAAATTGTGTGTGTTGGTATTTTGCAAGTGTGGCTTAATAAAATGATATTTCAGTAACCTTCACATTTCTCAACATATGCTTTCTTTTGAATTTGAATTATTGCATTCTTATTGAAGTCTGATGGCATTTCACATGACTCATATACCTTGCATACGACATGGAATAGCTTTGTCACAGTAGGCTCTCCCAAGGATCTCAACATTTCTGACAAAATATTATCTTCTACAGGGAACTTTTTTCAGCTTATGTCTTTAAATGCTCTGTCAAGTTTTTCTTGCAGTATCATTTTTCCCATATCATCATCACCATCTACTTCCTCTTCCCTGCCTATAACATTACCTTCAAGTTCATTTTCCTTGTGTAGCCCCTCTATATTTCATCCATGTTCCAGCTTTCCTTTCTCAGTTTAGTACTGGTTTTCCCTCTGGCTCTTGATATTCATACAGCTGCTTCTCTTTTCTCCAAAGGTCTCTCTAATTTTCCTGTAAACAGTATCCTCCTGTCCCACTGTGATAAATGTCCTCCATTCTGGAAGGTTGAGTGGATAGCAAAACAGTAGATAGAGGAATGTGAGTAGGACTTTTGGTAGGATATCTGTCACTTCAGTGTGCGATGAGAGGTATACGAAGCCCTGGTGGAGAATGTGGTTGAGCTTGGGTGATTAGTGGAGTGCTGCTCAGTCACTGGTTAATAGGTTTACGGGTGTCAGAGGGGCATTGGAGACTTGTTTGTGGATGAGCTGGATAGTATAATGTCTGTCAGTAAAGGCTCTAGCAAGATTATTTTTTCACTTTGTTGTGCAGCTGTGAAGTCCTTTGTCCAAAGACCTACCTCATTACTACTTTCCCCTCCCTATGTCCTTCCCTACGCCCTCCCTACCTCCATCAGCTCAAGCTAATGTTTTCAATAATTGAGTATCAATAATTAGTCTTGCTATGGCCAAGGGAGGGTGTGTTTGGGTGTCTGTATGGTTGTGTGTGTAAATGTGAATACTACTGCAAGGAAAAGAGGTAGTGCTCAAAAGCTAGCATGAATGCTGCTTCCTGTGATATGTTACTGTGTTCCACACATTGATCCATTATAGGTGACTGGTTGCCTTCCCCTTATTTTGCATGACAACAGGAACTGTTTGTTCTAAATGAAGGTCCATAGTCAGGGAGCCCGGAACCATTTTTAGGGCCTGCAGAAGGAAAGGCCAGCAGTCACATTTCTCTAGAATTCATGAACACCTCTACCTTCTGCCTTGTCAGTCAAGCCCTGCTACTGATAGGTTCATAGAGTGGAGGGTGGGCTTTGGGATTGTATACTTTTCTTCTCAGATACTGGTCATCCATGAGTTATTTCTTCCTTTCTTTCTACCCATTTATAGGTACCAGTCTTTAACTCACTGTCCATTATTCATAGAGCCATTGAAGAAACAAACCCAAATAACTGAGTGTTCTAATCCTTTGGAATTCAGTCAAGTGACTCAGCAAACCTGCTGTTACAACAAGAATGATGAATTTTCAGTTGTTTATATTGAAAATGAAGTTGAAACAAGGTAATAATTATTTAAATAAAAATCTATTTTAATATGCCTCTTTTTAAATCCAATAAAGAAGTATAAAATAATTTCTTCTAACACCATAGAGTTAGACCTGAAAATCTGAATTTGTTAATTTTTAATTCTTATAACGATACTAATAAGCTTAATAATGAAGAAGTATTGTCACAAACCATTAAAAATTCACAAGCATAAATTTTCAGAGTTATCCATATGTAGTTAGAAGTCTTTTGGATTAGGGGAAATTATTTTCTCCGTTTCACAAGGAGATCACAGTGCAATCAGATTCTTTTAATTTTTTATATTTTGGTTAGTGAAGTTCAGAACTAAAATACAATCACCCAAAGAATGCAACTTTCAAAAATTCTCAAGAAAATCGGTTTTTAAGTTTTCTAAGTGACTTTAGTTTACTAATGCCAGGCTAATTTTTCAACATGGATCTGTGATAGACTTGCTTGATCGTTGCATGGGTAGCCTGGGTTTGATATGTAACCAATGCAAAATTTTCAAACAAGGGTGAATGCTCTATGAACATTCTCATGAACTATAAAATATATAATGGGTGGTGCACAGTACTGGTAAATACTGGATTGCTAGTTGTCTTGTTTATATCATTACATTTTGTTCAATTAGAATACCTACATAATTTATAGATAAAATTCAAGAAATATATGCCAATTAACACATGTCTAATTATAATTTTCATGGAATATGCAAGTCTTCCTACTTCTACTGTCATATCACACATAAAATTCCACTTTTCATTGGAAATATAAATTCTTAACTATGATCTTTTATAAAAGATTGTAAACAAAGATTGTTTAAATTTTAAAAAAATGGACAGTTCATCCATTCCAGGAACTGAGGATCTCAACAGTTTTTGCCTGTTGTCAAATCTGTTACTGGCAAGATATCGGTTCCATGAATTCAAAGACTTTCATGAATGTTTTAATTTAAAGTTTGAGGTCTGATAACAAACAAAAATAGAATTTCTTTTCATGTGATGTATTTAAAAATTAACAATTTTCTGATTTTTTCCTTTACTTGTACTATAAAATTGTACTTCTCGTCAAATTTAATGATTCTACATCAAGCTGAAGAACTCTCTACATTTTAATGAGTGAGTTTGCAGGTATCAAAATATGTGACATAAATGGTCACACCTTTTGACTGCATTGACTAAGATGCTAATGTTTCTTATACCATCAAGGGACCATTGATCTTAGTATGTGACATAAATTTCAACTTGATACCTCTACCCATACCTAAAAACAAAGATTTTGAGTAGTCAGATGGACAGACAGACAGATAGGCAACAAAGTAATGTTTTAAGTGTTCCTTTTTTACTGATTGAGATACAAAACCATTACAAATTAAATTTTTGAGCTAGAAATGAATCATCAAATACCTTTTACTTGGACTGTGTTCATTATTCCATACCACAGATCTCTCTCACACAAGCCAGTGATAGCATTGTAAAAACATGAAAAGCAAAAATTTTCATAACACTGAGAACACCATAGAAATGTTTCATTTTTTGACTCACTTGCTGCAGTGATCCCATTCCAGAAATTCAGCAGGATCTCCAGTTACTCCTCAAATCCTTAGGCCAATCCCAGAACCTCTCCCTGTAGTCCATCTCTCTATTCACCCCTACCACTCCCCGCAATCCTACCTTCTACGTGCTTCCTAAAGTCCATAAATCCAACCCCCCAGGACGTCCTATTGTGTCCCGTTACTGTGCCCCCACTGAGACAATCTCTGCTCTCGTAGACCAACACCATCAACGTATCACCCGGAACCTACCCTCCTATACCACAGATACCAACCGTTTCGTCCATCGACTCTCCACAGTTCTTGTCCCTTTACCACAGGGTGCCTTGCTCATCACTACTGATGCCAACTCCCATTACACTAACATCCCTAATGCCCATGACTTTACTGCTATTGAACACTAGCTTTCCCAACACCCGACGGATTCCAAACCAACAACCACCTTCCTAGTCGCTCTGACCAACTATATCCTCACCTACAATTACTTCTCCTTTGAAGGTATAACCTACAAACAAATCTGGGGTATGGTTATGGGCACCTGCATGGCACCATCCTATGCCAACCTATTCATGTGCCATCTAGAGGAAACCTTCCTAAAAACCCAGAATTCCATGCCCCATCTGGTTCAAATTCACAGATGACGTCTTTGCAGTCTGGATTGAGGATGGAGACAACATACCCACATTCCTCCAGAATCTCAACAACTTCTCCCCCATTTGCTACACCTGGTCCTACTCAACACTACAAGCCATCTTCCTAGATGTTGACCTCCACCTCAAATATGCCTACATCAGTACCTCCATCCATATCAAACCTACTAACCATGAGCAATACCTCCACGTTAACAGCTGACATCCGTTCCATACCAAGAAGTCCCTTACATACTGCCTAGTCACCCATGGTCAATGCATCTGCAATGATGAGCGGTTCCTCTTGAAATATGCCAAAGGTCTCACTGAGGCCTTCACAGACAGTAATTATCCTCCAACCTCGTACAAAAACAAATCTTCCGTGCCTTATCTTTTCAGTCTCCTAACACCTCCCGAAATGCCACCCTGCAGCAACAGAGGAGCATTACCCTCGTAACTCAGCACCACCCAGGACTGGAGCAACTGAATTACATTCTCTGACAGTGTTTCAACTACCTCTCGTCACACCCTGAAATGTCCTGTCCACTATCCTTCCCACCCCTCCCATAGTAGTATTCCGCCATTCACTGAACCTACACAATATACTTGTCCATCCTTACATCCCTGTAATGGACCTAGATGCAAGGCCTGTCCCATACACTCTCTCCCCCACCAACTACTACAGTCCAGTCACAAACATCACCTATCCCACCAAAAGGCAGAGCTACCTGTGAAACCAGTCATGTGGTCTATAAGCTAAGGAGCATTCTATGTGGGCATGCTACCTCCCTGTCCCCCTCCCCTCCCCACTTCTCCCCAGCCATCCGTCTAAGCTGCAGTACATCGTCTGCCACCCCTACCCTATTATTCACCCCCCCCCACCCCACCGCAGCCTCCTCCTTACCCACACCCAGTTGCCACTCCCATCATGCTGCTGCTTGTATTGTGGTTTCAGTTGCCTGAGACACAGATCATATATATGTGTGTGTGTGTGTGTGTGTGTGTGTGTGTGTGTGTGTGTGTGTGTGTGTCATCCATTTTTGTCAAAGGCTTTACTGGCCATTAGCTTTTTTTGTGACAGTATAGCATCTCCGCTATATGGTGAGTAGCAACTATCCATTCCATAATATTGGTAAACTACTTTTAAATTCAGTTATGCATATAACATTTCTGCAATTTCTAACTGCAAATGCTATGTCAGCTTTTATTTGCACATATGCAGATGAGCTGAACACATTGTCATCTCCTCACTACTGGTGACCAAATTGGCTGTGCTGAATGAACTGTTAACAGCCACCAAGAAAATATGCACTATGTACTCCCATCGGTCGCTACACAATGAAATGAATGAAAGAAGACAATAATAAGCCACTAATAGTAAAGCTCATACTCTAAAGTTTGTAAATAAACACAGACACATGTGTTGTTAACCTTCTCCCTACAGAGGCATTCTGGTATTGTATTTCTCTTCAACTCACATGCAATATCCAGGGAAGTGGAAACGAAGGTCCTAATGGAGGTGGTTTGCCATTGCCTTCCTCCAACCATAATGGGGATGAATGATGATGATGATGAAGACAACACAACAACACCCAGTCATCTCTGGGCAGATGAAAATCCCTGACCCCACCGGGAATCGAACCAAGAGATCCTGTGGTTGGGAAGTGAGAACGTTACTACGGGACCAAGAGCTGCAGATGCAATTTCCATAAAAATGGTAATTGGATATGTGTTAGTTAGCATATATTCTATGAAAGTAATCTAAATATAATGATACAGAAATTTTAATTGAATGGGAATTATACGTAGATGCGCGCGCGCCCACACACACGCACACACACACACACACACACACACACACACACACAAAAGCTTTTTACTCATGGCTGTATGTCACTTAGTGTTGTTCAGATCTCCATCTCCTCCTCCTCCTCCTCCTCCTGTATCTATCCAATTCTTGTTCCCCTCTCCCTCTGTTCAGCCATGCCCATCTGCATGCATACCACCTACAACACATCCTGATAATACCTGCACAACACGGTAGTCCTGTGGAATAGGCAAGATCTCGGATGTTACCAACCTTTCTCACACTCACACCCACACTCATCCTCACCCTCTCCCCCACCACAATGGAACAGCCAGACAAGAAAGTGAATTAATACTGCACTGTCATCCAGTTCTGAGTTACGTTTAAATTTTCAGGTGTCTAGCTCATCAGGAAGTTACTTTAAAATCAATTTCAAAATTTGTACTAGACAGACTGACAAGAATGCAACTTAAAAAGCATATTTATAAAAGGTGTTAATTTCGTGTACTATCTCTATGAGGCTATTTGTTGATGATGCTATTGCCTATAAGAATATTGCAATGTCAGAAGACTAGCAAAAGCCGTAATATCAGCAATTATTCATTGCTGGCACCTGTCAGTCACTCTCAAAAACAAATATCCACTCTCATATGCTACTTTCAAGTAAACAATGATTTCTCTCTCTTGGTGAAAAGATCATGTTGTGAACTGCTGTCCATTTCTGTCACCTGAAGCCTTGACTGAATAACTGCTTTCAGTTGTGGAGAGATACACAACAAGCAACAGCAATCTGCTGCACTTGCTCCTCTTTTGCATTTATATGGTAAACTGACACAAGACAGGCTGGACTTCTTCGACTTGTGCCATAGGGTTGAGAACTGTAGGGTTCACATAAATGGGTCAGGTGTGCACTATGCATCAAAGGCTGCTACTCTGGTAGCTGATGGTGTGTGGGGTGCAAACAAGGGCTTTTATCCAATCTAGATAACTACAATTGTAGGAAAACCATAAGTATCAGTGTAAGATCAAAAGAAATGCCTGTCACAGGTGAGAGTATTAAAATCCTAATGGTTAACTGCTGCAGAATTCACAACAAAATGGCAGAGTTCTAAGCATCCCTGAAAAGTAGTGAATCTCACTTAATACGAGGAACAGAAAGCTGGTTGAAACCTGAAGTTGATAGCAGTGAGATTTTGGGGGAAAATTTAAGTGTATATTGAAAGAATAGGCAAATGGGAAATAGAGGTGCTGTGTTTGTCACACAAGACAAGAAATTTGAATCCATCGAGATAGAAATTCAGCTGCATGTCAGATTGTTTGGGCAAGACTCAATATCAAGGATGGGCATAAAATGATAATTGGATCCTCCAACTGCCCACCAGACGCATCTCCTGATCTAACCCAAAACTTTAGAGAAAACCTCAGTTCACTTGTACATAAGTTCCACAATGGTACTGTAATCATTGGTGAAGACTTCAATCACCCATAAGTTAACTGGGAAAATCACAGTTTTGTTAGTGTTGGGTGTGATAAAGGCAGCCTGTCAAACATTACTAAATGCCTTCTCTGAAAACTACCTAGAACAGACAGTTAGGAACCCCACTCACGATGAAAATATACTAGATCTAATGCTATCAAATAGACCTGTCTTCTTTGAGGCTGTCCACATCGAAACCGCTATCAGTGACTGTGATGCGGTTGTGGCAACAATGATTACCAAAATACAAATGACAACTAAAACAAGCAGACAACTAGATAAAAAAACCAGTAAACTTGATAAAAATCAGGAGCGTCATACCTCAGTGAGGAGCTTGAAACTTTCAACACAGGGCAAAAGCATGTAGAGGAACTATGGCTTGAGTTTAACCCTTGGTTGTTCAGAAATTTCTATAAAAATCATTAATTTGCAGATGTTATGTTTTGATAATAAACTTACTTTTATAAACAGGTCAATATAGCCTTATAAAATGTATATGTAGTTAGTTTAAATTAGGAAAATGTTCAAGAAAAGGGTTGGATATTAATTGTAATGGATTAAGTTTCAGTTTAATCTTTACTAACTTTATTATTTTGGCTTATAACAACTTATATTGCCATTTGTATAACCTAGGGATTGCACATTGATGGGGTACAATACAAATCAATTTGCATAAAGTTTTCATATACACTACCGGCCATTAAAATTGCTCCACAAAGAAGAAATGCAGATGATTAATGGGTGTTCATTGGACAAATATATTATACTAGAACTGACATGTGATTACATTTTCATGCAATTTGGGTGCATAGATCCTGAGAAATCAGTACCCAGAACAACCACCTCTGGCCGTAATAACGGCCTTGATACACCTGGGCATTGAGTCAAACAGAGCTTGGATGGCAAACACTGATAGTGGTTTCGATGTGGACAGCCTCAAAGAAGACAGATCTATTTGATGCCATTAGATCTCAGGGATCAAGACGTGGCTGCACGATCCGTTACAGCCACGCAGATAAGATGCCTGTCATCTCGACTGCTACTGATACGAGGCCATTGGGATCCAGCACGGTGTTCCGTAGTACCCTCCTGAACCCACGGATTCCATATTCTGCTAACAGTCATTGGATCTCGACCAACGCGAGCAGCAATGTCGCGATACAATAAACTGCAATCGTGATAGGCTACAATCCGACCTTTATCAAAGTCGGAAAGGTGATGGTATGCATTTCTCCTCTTTATATAAGGCATCACAACAACGTTTCACTAGGCAATGCCGGTCAACTGTTGTTTGTGTATGCCCATGCAACTTCAACACGATACCACAGTTCATCAAGAGTAGTGATTGGCGTATTGTGATGAGCCAGTTGCTCAGCCACCATTGACCAGACGTTTTCAGTTGGTGAGAGATCTGGAGAATGTGCTGGCCAGGGCAGCAATCGAACATTTTCTGTATCCAGAAAGTCCTGTACAGGACCTGCAACATGCGGTCATGCATTATCCTACTGAAATGCAGGCTTTTGCAGGGATCGAATGAAGGATAGAGCCATGGGTTGTAACACATCTGAAATATAATGTCCACTGTTCAAAGTGCCATCAATGCGAACAAGAGGTGACCGAGTCGTGTAACCAATGACACCCCATACCGTCACGCCGGGTGATACGCCAGTATGGCGATGACAAATACACGCTTCCAATGTGCGTTCACCGCAATGTCGCCAAACACGCATGCGACCATCATGATGCTGTAAAAAGAACCTGGATTCATCCAAAAAAATGACGTTTTGCCATTCGTGCAGCCAGGTTCATTGTTGAGTACACCATTGCAGGTGCTCCTGTATGTGATGCAGTGTCAAGGGTAACCGCAGCCATGGTCTCCGAGCTGATAGTCCATGCTGCTGCAAATGTCGTCGAACTGTTCATGCAGATGGTTGTTGTCTGGCAAACATCCGTAACTGTTGACTCAGGGATCAAGACGTGGCTGCACGATCCGTTACAGCCATGCGGATAAGATGCCGGTCATCTCGACTGCTACTGATACGAGGTCATTGGGATCCAGCACGGAGTTCCATATTACCCTCCTGAACCCACCAATTCCATATTCTGTTAACAATCATTGGATCTCGACCAACGCAAGCAGCAATGTCGCGATACGATAAACCGCAATCGTGATAGGCTACAATCTGACCTTTATCAAAGTCAGAAACGTGATGGTATGCATTTCTCCTCTTTATATGAGGCATCACAACAACGTTTCACTAGGCAATGCCGGTCAACTGCTGTTTGTGTATGAGAAATCGGTTGGAAACTTTCCTCATGTCAGCACATTGTACATGTCACCACCAGTGCCAACCTTGTGTGAATGCTTTGAAAAGCTAATCATTTGCATATCACAGAATCTTCTTCCTGTCAGTTAAATTTCGCATCTGTAGCATGTACATGGCGTTTTATCCAAATAAAGACTAGACTGCTGGTCACATTTATCTACACATTACTGGAAACAATCTTCACAAACAAGCACACTGTGTTCAATGCATACACTGTTCACACATTCTGAACAATACTGAGCAATTTTCCTTTTCAGTTCACATGGACACAAAAAGCATCTTCTTCTGGGTATTTTTCTTTGGTGGATGAAATCCATTTCCTGGCTCCTTTTGGCACCACATCCAGCCAATGCTTGTAGGACACTTTTTTGCAAATATGTAGTTTTGCCTCTGGACTCCATATGTCGATGAATGAGTTCTAGGGCCAAGTCTTTCAAGAAAATCTCCCTTTTATGTGATTTTCCAATGTGATCCCACACCTAATTTTGTTTTGTTATAAAATAAAATCACAGAAACCAGATGGCAGTTATAAAAGTCGAGGGACATGAAAGGGAAGCAGTGGTTGGGAAGTGAGAGAGACAGGGTTGTAGCCTTTCCCCGATGTTATTCAATCTGTATATTGAGCAAGCAGTAAAGGAAACAAAAGAAAAATTCGGAGTTGGTATTAAAATCCATGGAGAAGAAATAAAAACTTTAAGGTTCGCCAATGACATTGTAATTGTGTCAGAGACAGCAAAGGACCTGGAAGAGCAGTTGAACGGAATGGACAGTGTCTTGAAAGGAGGATATAAGATGAACATCAACAAAAGCAAAACGAGTATAATGGAATGTAGTCAAATTAAGTCGGGTGATGCTGAGGGTATTAGATTAGGAAATGGGACACTTAAAGTAGTAAAGGAATTTTGCTATTTGGGGAGCAAAATAACTGATGATGGTCGAAGTAGAGGATATAAAATGTAGACTGGCAATGGCAAGGAAAGCGTTTCTGAAGAAGAGAAATTTGTTAACATGGAGTATAGATTTAAATGTCAGGAAGTCGTTTCTGAAAGTATTTGTATGGAGTGTAGCCATGTATGGAAGTCAAACATGGACGATAACTAGTTTGGACAAGAAGAGAATAGAAGCTTTCGAAATGTGGTGCTACAGAAGAATGCTGAAGATTAGATGTGTAAATCACATAACTAATAAGGGGGTATTGAGTAGGATTGGGGAGAAGAGGAGTTTGTGGCACAACTTGACTACAAGAAGGGATTGGTTGGAAGGACATGTTCTGAGGCATCAAGGGATCACCAATTTAGCATTGGAGGGCATTGTGGAGGGTAAAAATCGTACAGGGAGACCAAGAGATGAATACACTAAGCAGATTCAGAAGGATGTAGGCTGCAGTAGGTACTGGGAGATGAAGAAGCTTGCACGGGATAGAGTAGCATGCAGAGCAGCATCAAACCAGTCTCAGGACTGAAGACTACAACAACAACATAAAATAAAATCATTTGTGGTTTCTTCTTTTTGAGTGTCTCATTAACTATGGCATTGTGACTCACAGAACTTAGTAGCACCCCACTCTTATTCTTCTTTGGTACATAACTCACAATAGTCAATTCACCTCCAAATTCTGACTGTTGTAATTTTATCTTTCAATAAATCTTGAAATAGGCGAGCACTGGTGAAGCAATTGTTCACTGTGATATCAGATGAGCTTCCTATACCCATCTTTGGCAGGGTCTTCAACAGATCAGCTGAAAAATTATCTTAATGAGGGCAATCGGGATTTTTTTTCCTGAGTAACTAGATCGTCTATGGTGTATGATGTCCAAATTGAAGAGCCAGAGTATATTTATTCCATAATTTCCTGCTTGCATGGAATGAAAGACACTATCTGCCCATCTATTGTGGAGTTCTGTCCTGGATGAAATCTTTGTTTTTGCAGAAATTTGTCATCTTAACATCTTCGACTCCTAGCTTGTTGGGCGTGTCTGTTGTCGAACCTTATGGCTGTCTTTATTTCACCAAACCTGTTTATGGAAAAAGCTGCTACATAAATAGTGTCATTCTGAAATAATTCTGTTGTAGAAACACCCCAACTTCTGTAACTGCCAGCTAATAGGAGAATTACAAAAAAATGCATTGATTTCCTCATTTGTGACATTGTGCCATGTTTGGCTTTTTATAGATGGTGAGCATTGTCCTTCCAGATAAGTGAAATGAACTATTTCAACTACAATATTATTTGTGATGAAGTAATTCCAGCTATCTTTTGGCATTTGTGTAATTGTTCCATAAGAGGCGTTTTGCTCCACTAAGCTCCATCGCACCTGACAAAAAGTTTACAAGCTGGGCTGGACCTGTTACATTATTTGGACTTTCAGGTAAAGTTCTGCTTTGTATATTATTTGTATTTGCTGGTTGGTATGTACTTGCTACATTATTTGAATCTGCAGGCTGTGCTGTATTACCAGACCAGACGATCTTTGGTAAGCCTATATCATTTACATCCCTTGATGCATCACTACTTTCTTCAGATTCATCATAGGTCTATATGAAGGATCAACTTCATCTTTGGAAGCAATACCAGATTCATATTAGCAATCATTCAGAAACAATTGTTGAATCATTTGGATCATATACACTTATAGTATAAGCAGGTGGTCTTTCCTGAGTAGTATTAAATGATTCCATACTGTACGAAGTGATTGCTCCTCTGTTAGAAATAAAGTCAAAATAGTGAGGTTTTCAGACACACACACACAGAGAGAGAGAGAGAGAGAGAGAGAGAGAGAGAGAGAGAGAGAGAGAGAGAGATGAAAAACAAACAGAGAATGGCAAGCATAATTAAACACTTTCCTTGCCATAGCCAGTCTACTTTTCTTATCTTCCCTACTTCAACAGTCATCAGTTATTTTGCTTCCCAAATAGCAAAACTAATTTACTACTTTAAGTGTCTCATTTCCTAGCCTAATTCCCTCAGCATCACCAGACTTAATTCGACTACATTCCATTATACTCGTTTTGCTTTTGTTGATGTTCATCTTATATCCTCCTTCTAAGACACTGTCCATTCTGTTCAACTGCTCTCCCAGGTCCTTTGCTGTCTCTGACAGAATTAAAATGTCATCAGCAAACCTAAAAGTTTTTATTTCTTCTCCATGGATTTTAAGCCCTACTACACATTTTTCTTTTGTTCTTTTACTGCTTGCTCAATATACAGGCTAAAACCCTGCCTCACTCCCTTCCCAACCACTACTTCCCTTTCGTGCCCCTTTGCTCTTTATAACTGTCATCTGGTATCTGTACAAATTGTAAATAGCCTTTCGCTCCCTGTATTTGACACCTGCCACCTTCAGAATTTGAAAGAGAGTATTCCGGTCAATATTGTCAAAAGCTTTCTCCGAGTCTACAAATGCTAGAAATGTAGTTTTCCCTTTCCCTTTTCTATCTTCTAAGATAAGACATAGGGTTAGTATTGCCTCACATGTTCCATCATTTCTACGGAATCCAACCTGATCTTCCCTGAGGTTGGCTTCTATCTATTACTGCATAACAGATGGAAAACAAAGCATATGGCTATAGATAGACAGATGCTGTCAAAAGAGCAATGCATGGAGTCTTCAATTACTACCATAGCAGAATATTGTCAAATGGTATTTCAGAAAACCCAAAGAAATTTTGGCTGTATTAAAGGCATTTAGTGGCACCAAAGTTAGTGTCCAGTCCCTAGTGAATGAGACTGGAACTGAAATTGAGGGTAGCAAAGCATTAACTCTGTTTTCAAATGTTCCTATACAAAGGAGAACCCACAAAAATTGCCTCAATTTAATCCTCAAACCACTGAAAAGGTGAATGAAATAAGTATTAGTGTCAATGGTGTTGAGAAACAGCTGAAATCATTAAAACTGAACAAAGCTACAGGGCCTGATCGAATCTGTCAGATTCTATACTGAATTTGTGGCTGACATAGACCTCTTTTAACTATAATCTATTGTAGATGCCTTGAACAAAAACCTGTACCCACTTCTTGGAAAAAAGAAATGGTGACACCCGAATACCAGGAGGGTTGTAGAAATGATCCACAAAACTACAGTCTGATAAAGTACTGTGTAAAAGAAGCTGCATAAATATTCAATCTGATAAGACAAGATTTCAGATGGGTGCAGAGACTGGCAACTTCCTATAAAACTAAAAAATTAAAATAAACATAATGTCCTATGATTCACTGTTGGAATTGGCAGACTCATACAAATACCTGGGTGCAACACTTTGTAAGGATATGAAATGCAATGATCGCATAGGCTCAGCTGTGGATAAGGCAGGTGGTAGACTTCAGTTAATAGGTAGAATTCTGGGGAAGTGCAATCAGTCTACAAAGGAGGTTGCTTACAAATCACTCATGTGACCAGTTCTATAATATTGCTCAAGTGCGTGGGACCCATACCATATAGGACTAATGGAGGATATTTAACATATACAGACAAGGGCAGCAAGAATGGCCATAGGTTTGTTTAATCCATGGGAGATTGTCACAGAGATACTGAAGCAACTGAATTGGAAGACTCTTGAAGACAAACATAAACTATCCCGAGTAAGTCTGCTAATGAAGTTTCAAGAAACAGCTTTAAATGATGCCTCTAGGAATATATTACAACCCCTTATGTATGGCTCACATACAGGTTCTGATGATAAGATTAGAATAAATACAGCACAAATAGAGGCATTCAAACAACCATTCTTCCTGCACTCCATTGGTGAATGGAAAGGGAAGAAACCCTAATAACTGTCACAACGAGACGTATACTCTGTCATGCACTTCATGGAGCTTGCAGAAAATAGATCTACATCTATACTATCTATATGTAGATGCAGGAACAGATCTGTGGGATTGTTTCTGCCGGTCACATCTAAGCCAAAATTTGGTATAAAACAAGGCAAATTAAATTATTTACGTTTGTAGTGATTTCATGCTTTAAATTGTGAAGTAGTTTGGTCTTAACTGTGGAGGGAGGTTAACTATGTTCGTATTTTGTCTTTCCCAATTTCATAAAAGATAGTAAATCACATGATGAACACACTTAGGAACCCTAATTTAGTATCTGTATTTGATTTAAGAGGTAAGAGTTGAATTACTAGGCATTCAATCCCATGAGCCGGTACCCCAGATCAAAATTTTGGCTTAAGTTCTATGTCAGTAAGACAGAAAAAGAAATCAAATTCGACCACTTACCTGGTGCTGTGATGAATATTCAACTTAGTATTGTGGAATATACAGAAATGATGAAATCATATCCCCAACATTGTTGTTCTAAATTATTCTAAAGGTTAAAGTGATTGTGGTAGGCTGTACATAATTGGGTTGGTACATTCCATAAATTGTATAATTGCTAATTGAGGAATTACCAAGCAGCATTTGTACATTCTATGTATTTAATCGGATAAAGCACGAGCTCTGTACTACCATTACATGTTAGTAACCAAATCCAAACTGTAATTCATTACATAAACAATATGAAAGACATTACTGTTATTGAAGTTCAGAATGACTTTCTTATCAGTTTCTTTACATTTTGTAAATTTTAATTGTAACATCAAAATTGTAGAAAATTAATAATGCTTTATTTTGGAAGGTATTGTTAAAATTCTATGTAAATCGATGCAGTGAGGCTGCAAGTTAGTGGTTGAGTTGTTGTTTTGTCAGTCAGTTTTGAAGTTACTTTTGGAAGTCAAAGAGATCAGTGAAGTCCGTCCGTGTTTTGTTTACGTGACGAGTGTGCAGTTCCAATGTCAATTAATGTGAATAAATTTTGTTAAGCATGAAAATTTTGCATTCATTCCTCAATGGACCAGGCAGAAGAAACTTAACATTCAACATGAATCATCATATTAGGAAACATTTATCTTTGGTAATTTCAATTTATTAACCTTGAAATAAATCAATTATCAACAAAATTGTGTAATTGGATAGATAAAAAAATTGACTCTCCATGCAGTGGCAAAAAACACACATAAAAGATGGTTGTAATTAGGCAAGATTTCGGAACCAGTGGCTCCCTCTACAGGCAGAAGGATTGAAGAGGAAGGAAGAGGGGTGAAGGAAAAGGACTGGAGAGGTCTAGCAAAAGGGGTAGATTTCAGGAAATTCACCCAGAACTGCAGGTCAGGGGAGACTCACCAGACAGGATGAGAAGGAAAGTCTGCCACAGGCTCCAAAAGCTTGCCTAATTATAACCTCCTTTAATATGTGTTTTGCCATTGCTTGGTTAGTAGATTTTTTATCCATCCAATTATATTAATTGATTAACCTTGTAATACAGAATAATTTATACCTCTGTTTTGTGAATTTTTTGTAATATCATTGATAAAGAAAATGGACAAACAAGATCAGCCCTACATAAATCCTGTAGATCCAATCAATGTAAATTTGGGAAACCTGAACTGTTGCTATGACAACTATTTTGACCCGTATAAATTTAATTTCACTAAAATGAAACAAATATCCTAAAACCAAGCTAAAACAAAAATTCTGATTGAATAAATCTGTAACGCACAAACTGAATTACCTAACACTGATGCCAAAGGACAAACTGACCTAGAAAGTCACATGGAAAATATTGTTAAGAGCACATCTGCAAATAGTGATGTTAACAATGTATCCAAACTGAATGGTATGTTTGTACCACAAGCTTGAAACAGCATGCAACTAAGCCCTAGCACCAAAGTACTATTAAGAGAAGTTGCAACACCCTTGATTGTGAATACAACCATGGAAAAAAAATCATATGACGTCAGTGTATTACACCAGATAAAAATAATGTGTACCTGGTTGTATATAACTGGTCATTCAAAGGAATTTTACCTCATTCACCCATTCATCGAGCACAGTACAAAAAATTTGTTGTGAGTGATTACATGCATGCTGGCACAGTGCTCTGGTTAACAGAAACTGTGGACAATGGCAAAACATACAAGGATTTTGACAGATTGTATCTCACAAGATACTAGTTCCAAGGAGTGCAATATAGCCTTCATACAGAACTATCCTTTAAGGAAATAGTAATAATACTGCACCACAAAGGAATTATTGGAATGGGGTGGAAATCAGTATATTTGATGTACATATATGGACAAATAAGTGATTTCAATTCCAAAAGAACTGGATGATTTATTCAAGTGAAAGCACTTCACAAATTGAGCAAGTCAACAACATATTGGTCCACTCCTGGCCCTTACGCATGCAGTTATTCAGCTTGGGATTTATTAATAGGGTTGTTGGGTGTCCTGAGGTATATCTTGCCAAATTTTGTCCAATTGGCACACTAGATCATCAAAATCCTGAACTGGTTGGGCTCATAATGCTCCAAATGATCTCAATTTGGGAGAGACCCAAGGACCTTGCTGACCATGGTAGGATTTGGCAAGCAAGAAGACAAGCAGTAGAAACCCTTGCCATGTGTGAATGGGCATTATCTTTCCAAAATGTATACCAAGAATGGCTTGCCATGAACAGCAACAAAATACAACAAAGAATATAACTGATGTATTGCTGTGCTATAACAGTGCCGCAGATGACAACCAAAGGGATCCTGCTATGAAATCAAATGGCACACCAGACCACCACTCCTGGTTGTCAGGCTTTATGGCGGGTGACATTCAGATTGTATCCCACCGCTGTCTAGCACACCTCCAGACACGTCTTCCCTCGTCATGGGGGCTCAGTTTGAAATAGGTCTCTTCACTGAAGACAATTCTACTCCAGTCAATGAGATTCCATGACAAAACTACAAACAGGCTTGTTGGCGTACAGAGGTCCATCACAGTCGGCACAAGGGGTGATGTGAACTCAACCCCCTTACTGTGAGCCATTTATTAATAGTCCTTGTAGTTACTGAAGCAAAAGCTGCATGTCACATCAATGACGATCTGGAGCTCCGAGTGTCTCTCTGATGACTGCTCAGTCTCCACATTCTGTCATCTCTCTGGGTTGATCAATTCCTTCTTGAGACTGTGTTCGGTTGTGGTTATCCACTCCTACCAATATCATTGAATAGTGGCACACTTGTATTCATTACTCTAACTGGCTTCTTTGAGCCTAACTACACATCCTCTATAAAATGCTGACATCTGCTTACACTGTTCAGGTGCCTGTCTGCAAGGCAGAGTTGCCATCCAGCTGAGCACAGAGAATGAAACTCACAGATATTTTATACCCTGGTACTGACATGTCCCCGGTTTATTATTCTTGCCAGCTGCATGGTGAAATTGCACTGCAGCATCACACATTTGTCCACGGGCTCCTAAAGTTTACAGTTGCATTTTGCGTCGAAACCATATGAATAGTAATAATTTGTGAACAATTTGCATAAATATTTCGTGGTCCATGTGTTTTCCTCTCCCCCCCCCCCCCCCCCCCTTATCTTAGATTGCATTTAATCCAGAACACTGCAAATAAGTGCCAGGGGGCGCCTTCAGTGCAATTTAAAAAATATATTAATAAAACTAAATACTGTGGTAAGGCAATAACAAACCAGGATACACTTTCTATTCTGAAGGGAAAGTTACCTGTCAACGTAAGGGCAAAAGCTAATAACTATACCAGACAAAGATCTTTATACTTTTATGCCTGTACTAGTTAATATTTACATGATACATGATGATGCGTGGGCAGGATAAAATACACTGTTCCAGTAACTACATAATTATAATTGGTCACACAACCACTGCAACGAAGTCTCAGAGTGAGGGGAAAATCGTCGATGGCCCAAAGAACAGCACCGATCAAATGGATTTTCTCATTTGCATAGCTACAACCCACAAGGCAACAGGCAACAAAAACAACTGAAACCAAGAGAACATGAGTGACAACAACCATTCCTATCATCTTGCAAATTGTGTGGCAGTACCAGCATGAAAATAGGTACAATTCAGGAAACAACAACAACAACAGTGAACACAGATCAAGAAGGCTGAAACTGGAGTGACTGTAAATAAAGTTGTCCCCAACTTGAGCCACCATAGTTCAAAAAATTGGATGCGGCCAGCAAGTGACCCACAGGCTCGGCATTTGTGAATGACAAGGGCATGCAACAGGTGATTAATGTAATTAGTTATGATGACAGAGTAGGCACGTGAGACAAGTTTTGTCATGAGGACACTGATTGCACTAAAGACGTGGAACCTGAAGATCAGTTTACAATTAAGACAACAGTTAACAGGTTACCAGTTTTGGTAATCTTAGACACTGATGCACAATTAAATGCTCTCTTGTCTGGACTACTGGAGAGGATTTGTCAATGACAGGAAGAACTTGCACTCCTATGAATGGATGTAAGATCGTGGGAGCAGTTAGCCTCAAATCTAAGCCCATATAAGTCCAGGTCCAGTTACAAACCAAATTAGGGAAATTATGTTTTCTCCTGCATTCCTCATACAAGAAATAACTGTATTGTAAGAATCAATTTTCTTAACAAGAGTAACACAATTTTCAACCTTTCTGCTGGCAAATTGTGTGTTAGTATTGGTTGTCATGATGCTACTATTGATTTCATTAGTGCAATAGTGGGTCATAGGGAATTTTGCCAGGGAGTTAAAATAAGGTTGTAGGAGAGTTCACTGATGCTATCCAGTTGATGGTAACAGTAACAGCATGGATGTATTGGGTGCTATAAACTAGAAATTTAATGAATTGGATTGTCTCCATGCTATGCAAAGAATGGAACTACAACCAGTACCAACATTTTGTGATACAGTCTTTGAAGACTGTTCCCTCATTATCCATGGATATGAATGTAAAATAGGTAGGAACCCTCACAAGACCAACTGTCATGCTTCTACTCTGTTCCTTGGGCAAAATGATATGCAGGAATTAAAGAGAATAGAAAAATGATGGGGCATATTTGTACCCTAAAAAATTTCGCATTGCAGTCCATCGCTTGCTGTCTGCAAGCCAGGTGGTGGCTTATGTCAAGTGACTGATGCAAGGCCCATAAACAAAATATCAGTTCCAGTCAGAACCCAAGAGGAAAACTTGGAAGAAATAATTCAGAGCTTCTACGGCGTAAAGTATCTGTCTAGTATTTACTTTAAAAACTTCATACTGGCAGATAACTCTTACCAAAAAGTTGTGCTAACTGCTGCTTTCGTTTTTGTTGCTAGAAGCTACGAGTTTACTGTATTGCCATTTAGCTTGAATGTAAGCTCTCACATATTCACATCCACTCTTTGCATAGTACTAGGACCCGAGTTATTATGTAGAGTAACTTTGTTTCTTGATGACTTGCTGACAGTTATGGTATACCTATCTGATCAGAACATCTTGTATTACTGGACAAAGTTCTACAAAAATTTAAAGAGGCTGGAGTCACAGCAAATCTACAAAAATCTAAGTTCGTACATGATAACATTTCTTGAACATATTATTACTCTAGAAGGAACTGAACCTGACAATGAAAAATTAAGTTCAGTCAATAATTTTCTGATCCCCAGATCTATAAAGCTGTTGAAACCTTTCCTTGGACTTATATAATTTTATTGTGGGTTTATTCCAAATCAATTATAAAAAAGTGAAGCTTTGCTGCAAATGTTCAAAAAGTACTGGTCCCTGGAATGACAAGCAAAATTTCCATTAAGTTCTCTTTAAAACTTATCATTTTACCTGAAAAGCCTTGGTATGAAATCAGTATGGGCATGGTGGGGAATCTTTCCCTGCATTTACTAGGCAATTGTCAATGCTAACAACACAGACCAACAAATGGCTGTACTGGAATTTAAATCTAGCATCTACATACTACAAGCACATTTGCTGGTTACTGTTTTTTCTGTTGTAGTGACAGTAGAGTAAAATTTTTAACTGCAATATCATAGAGTAATCAGGAAATCCATTCTGAGGGAATTCCATTCTGAGGGCAACTGAGTTACACTGATAAGTTCAGTAGAATAGCAAATATATTATAAACTGCAGAATGTGTCACATTGTACTGAGTCATTATGTTTTCATATGCAAAGACATTTGTAATTAACCTGAATTTACTGTATTTTTCAGCATGAGTAAAAATTGGACTTTCTAATCAGTAAACCAATAGTGAACACCACTAATAAACTGGAAAAACAGAGGGCTGAAACTAAGTTTTCAGAACAAACAAAAAAGAAAGTAGTTTGAAATATGAAAATTTTAATGGACTGGCAATTAGTATATTCAGAAAGAAACTTACATTCCAGAAGATAAGTGTTCCTTGCAACTGAGTAATTATGAAGTGTGTGCAGAGGAGTTAGTTTACCACAACAGCATCAGCATAATCTACAATTATCACTGTAAAGAGGTTGATCAACGTTGATGATTAAAACTTTTGTAAAAAGACTTATACTTGAGTCAGTTATTAACATAAAATATGCAAATTGCTGTACAAAACTTTGAAGGATTTTTGTGCAATTTACAGAAAGAACATTCTGGCACCACTCTAATGCATTTACATCAAAATCAGTCAGTTATTTTGGCTTAGTAAACAAATAGCTCAATGAATCAAACAATGGAAAATCCAGGATGGAATGTAACAATATTATGAAAAGGAAAGTTGCTACTCACCATATAGCTGAGATGCTGGGTTGCAGATAGGCACAACAAAAGGACTGTCACAATATAAGCTTTCGGGCAACAAGGCCACTTTCGAAAATAGACGACAGAGACACACACACACACACACACACACACACACACACACACACACACACACACACACAAACAAACACAAACTGAACTGAACTCACACCCTTCAGCTGCCAGAGGTTGTAGTCATGTGTGGGTGGGTGTGTCTGTCTGTCATTTATTTTTGACAAAGGCCGTGCTGTCCAAAAGCTTATAGTGTGACAGTCTTTTTGTTGTGCCTATCTGTGACTCAGCATCTCTGCTGTATGGTAAATGTATCAGTGAGATATTTTATACCTCACACTTGTTCTCTTGTGTCTGAACTACAAATACTGAACCAGTGTAATCTGTTTGGGCAAGGATGACAATGAATGGAGCTGGAATTCACTTAATTCCCACAAAAATAAATAAATAAATAAAACAAGAAAGAAGAAGACTGATATTTTGTTTAAGGGAACTGCAATAAAAACAACCATTATACAATATTACTTCCCTGTTTATAGGGGCATTAGCACAGAGTTCACATTGTCTGTAATAATAGTAACATAATTTAAGTATATTTTTCTGTAATAAAACTAACTTGTATAATCCACTTGCAAATCTGAAATATTTCAATGCAAGTAAATTAATATCAACAAGTATTCAAAAAGAACTATTTAGGACATATTATGTTACTGTCAACCCATCAACAATACAAAACAATGGATGGCTCAAAATATCACAACAGAGTACTTTTCATATCAGACTGACTGCAACTGATAATTAGTACAGTATAATACAGATTATTTGTCAGTCACATTTTATAAAACAGTACATTAGGTACTCTACAACAGCTAAGATCTTTGGTACAACATGAACTGCTATTCTAACTTTTTACAGTATTGAATAAAGTGAAACAACAAACAGATTTTCAATTGTTTGTTTATACTGAATAAAGAAACTGTAAGCACTATGCATTATAAGTTCTTTTTATAAAAAGCAGCAATAAAAAAGGAGATGCGACTAGCTCAGAAGTGACTAGCATATAAGATTCATTTACATTAAGCACAAAGCTCAGCTTTCAATTTCTTCTCTTTTGATCCTTGCAAAGCAAAAACACTCACAAGCAACCACTGTCTTAACTCACAACATGAAATAACTGTTATAAAAATCAAATGTTTACAAAATATTTCAAATTCACGTAAGATCAGTTTAAATCTATTTATATACATATATATTAGTGAAGGCCTCTTAATTATCTATTCTGATACCTAGTCACCAATTTCTGTACTATACTTTTTTGCTTCACTATCACAGTACCTTCAAAAGAATCATATGTGGTATTCTGATCTAAAATAACTACACATAATAATGAATGAACCACATCATTTCACAAATCCTTTTAGCAAGAAATTAACATTCCAAATAATTTATGAAATTCATAACAAAACAAACAAGCAACAATGGATCATTATGAATAAACAGCTGCAGTTACTAGCACTTTAACAGCACTACATAAACCATAACCATGATTAACAAAGTATTGTAATACAGTTTCTTTTGTACATTGATATAACTTTTCATCTTTTTTCACTGTATCACATAAAAGAAAATAGATCAAAATTCTGGAAGTTAAACAAAGACTAACACATTACACAACTTGTGAAGAAGTGTTACTCCTACATATTATGATTCTTTGGCAACAAGAAAAATGCTTCGTTGCCATTATACCTTCCCCTCACAAAGTAAGAATCATAATAAACAGTGTACCAGTGTAAGAGCAATATACAAATGAAGCTGAAGAGTTGTGTAGTTATCATTTCTATTACATGCTTAGAAAACAATTACACATAAACTCATTAAAAACTGACAGCAAGCTGACGTCAAGTAGGCCATTGAGTAGTAGGCTTCTACCTTTTGCTTAATGCTTCTGAGAAAATTAAAGTAATCAGATCTATCAAAGAATTTTGTGTCTTTCAGATTGCAGTACAAGTTGTATGAACTCCAATAAAATCGAATACTGTTAGATAACCACTTCACAACATGTGTCTTAATAATTTCAGTAAGACACACAATACGGAAAATATTCTAATCAAACTTCTTAAAGGTTGAAAATACAAATAAAAGTAACAACAATAAAAATTATAAATAACAATTACAATAATCTCAACTAGCACCCTTTTAAAGTTGCTTTTGGATCACCATCCAATATAAAACAGTAACGCACTTTGGTTGTTGAACTAAATGTTTCCAACAGAACATTGTTTCCAAATGTGACTGATTAATGTTATTTCAGTGAAATAATTTTAATGATACAGAATGAATGCAATCAACATCAGATACAATGAAATAGTTTCTGTCTTATTCAAGAAAATAGGTGTTAGTGTAAATCAGCATGGAAAAACAGCAGCAGGAAGAGTTGACCAGTTGATTTGGGGGAAGCGACCAAACAGTGAGGTCATCAGTCCTATTGGATTAGGGAAGGATGGGTCACGCCCTTTCAAAGGGACCATCCCGGTATTTGCCTGGAGTGATTTGGGGAAATAACAGAAAGCCTAAAGCAGGATGGCCAGACATTGGTTTGAACCGTTGTCCTCCCAAATGTGAGTCCAGTGTGCTAACCACTGCGCCGCTCACTCAATGCAGGAAGAGTTTGGACTAATTATTTCTCATAGAGATAGCTCAACCATTCATGCATATATAGAAGTAATAGGCAAAGAAGTAGGAGAGAAATCAGTAAAAAATGAATATTAATGCATCATGTATGTCAAGATCTGTGATGAGCTTAAATTTAATTTTTAGGTGAAATAAACACTAATAGAGAATATAACATCTAGCAATTATTTAATTGAAGCAACAAAAATTATGAAAGAGTGTAAAACACAGAGATCTGGTTACTGTAATGGTATTCTGAAAAGGTTCCAAACGTATTTCACTGGGGAAAAGAAGAAGAAGAAGAAGATGAAGATGAAGAAGTATTACTGGCTTCAGATTCTGTGTTTCTCTTTTGGCATGTGGTTGATGTGCTTTGCGTTTTGTCTCCTTGCCCCAGCCCCTCTGTGCACAACCAAACAAGCAGCCTGGAATATTTTCATTATTTTTTTCCATTTTAATAAATCAATTATCCTAGAATCACAGACAATTAATTCATCTACAACCGAGTATTTTCTTAACATTAAACCTAATTAATAAACTAATGGAAGAGATCTGTATGTCCTATCATCACATGCAGCTTTGAATTTGCTTCTCTTAAAGATCATACTACTCCAAATATGCCACAATATATGACCGCAAAGAAAATAAAAAATGCACTATTCAAACTCATATGCATGACTTAACAAGTAAATCATCAGGAACCTTACTTGCAGCCAAGAGACTAGTCATGAGAGACAAACACAAAAAACAATTTAAAAAGAGTTCCTGTTGTAGGAGAAAAAACATACTGAGAAAATAAGAGTCAACAGACAACAGTTATTATTGTGTTCCTTAGGCAAACTTAAGATGTACTAAGAGTGTACAAGCAAAAGAAACAAAAATAACAAACATACCATGTGATGTATATCAAAAAGAGAATAAATGAAAATACTATACCATAGATAAAATAATAAGTTGTTGGAATGAAGGAAGTGTAATATACAGAAGTAGTAGGAAGCTATACAAGAAATCTTAACACCGAGCAACACAAAAACTTTTTGGTCTCATGAACAGACTACGGTATTGAGGATGGGAAATACTAATAATTACATGATAGTTTGGTTTAGATTAGATTATTCAAGCACTTGTGATACTTCAAAAAATATTAAATCTATTTCTGACAAGAGAAATCTATCACACATGAACTTAACAAACTTGGAATCATATAACAGCACACCACTAGATGACATTTTCACTACTGAAATCAGGACACAAATTTGTAACAATCAAAGATGAGCAAAACAAAATATGAATCTTGAGTCTGCTTTTTTTATACAGAAAACAGCAAATTCAATTTAAAAGTGAAACTGAAGTCCATCACAGCTTTCAAATATCACTTGCCTTAAAACAAGCTACACCATTATCAGATCATTTTATCAACTGAATGAGATTCTAAGATATCTTACAAAGGATGAACTACAAAAAAACGAATAAAAATTGTCAAAATAATTACTAATAATGTGACTTAGGATAGGCTGAATGTAATAAAATAATACACTACACCCTCAGATTCAGAAATTTTTTTTTTAAAGGTTGTGACAGATAAAAAGTATGCTCCTAGCAACTTACTGTATGAGTATTATACCCCAACTGACTAAAAATAGTGATACACATTTATTTAGATCAAAAATCAATTTTTAACCAAAGAAAGTAATAAACATTGCATGAAGTTAATGAGTTCAAGCAGGAGACTGTGCCTACTCATTATCACTGATTTCATCCAGGTTTAGGACATACGGAGGGCTTGGGCTCAAATGAAAGTGACAGAAGTGGTAGCTCTACATGGGCATGTGTTTAGCAAAAAAAAAGTATTTTTGTCATGGTTCGGGCAATGCATGAGCCATTTACATTAGCGTAGTTCTCAGCCAGCACAAAGAGTACAGAACGGGAATCTAAGAGTTGCAGGGCTGAGTCTCTATTCAGGAATTTTTCATTTATTTTTATTTCCAAAATTTTGTTATGTGCATAGAACATAAACAAAAATAATTCCCAATATATTGTACTTATTAATATTTTTCACAAAATACACGAAAATTAAAGGAAAATTTGGGATTGCAAATCAATTTCCAGGGAGGGATTGTTAGACATACACAAGAACTTCACATATAAAATTAGACACTTTTATTATTTTACAGTTGATAATTTACTTGTGTTGGGGTGATACTCATCATAAAAACAGGGGAAGCAGTTATTTTCTCAGCACCCTGCACATATTATAAATGCTACATAGTTGTTTTAAAGTTTCTACAGAAAAACAATTTTTTTGCATTCATAAAAAGTTCTCTCTCATTGAACAGATTCACACCAATCCATGTGTTGTGCATCATTTAGCCAAATATTGGTGAGGATAGCTCATGATTTACAGCAGAATAAATTTTTATGCAGTTTTCTCAGAAAGCAATTTATTTTTCTCTCTCTCAATGAGATAAGAGCAGGTTTGAGGGTTTCTGGTCAAATTCCTTACCTGACACAAAAGACAAACATTGCAGAGATGCACTAGTGGAATGCAGGGGAATCCTGTCTAGGAAATTTGCTTGTAATCTCAAATTTTCCTTTGCCTTGTCTCCTCAAGCCTTTTATGGACAATTTATTAATAAATACAATATACTGAGCATTATTTGGTTTATTTGTTGTGTATATAATGAAAATGTTGTAAATAACAAAGTTTCTGCACTGGAACTCATCCCCACGACCCTCCGATTAACATTCTGTACTCTTTTCACTGTGCCGATCATTGCCTGGAAATTAGGCTAACATAAATGGCTCATGCCTTTCCTCACCCACATCACAAATGGTATTTTTTCCAAAACTTGGCCAGCTGGAACTCGCATTTCCACCACTTTCATTTGTGGCCATGCCCTGCGTATACCACACAACTGGACGAAATCAGTGATAATGAGTAGGTATGTTCCCCTTGTCAGAGCCAACAACAGAGAAAATTAAGGCAAGGTGGATGTATAGAACACAGTTGTTGATAGGCAATCAGCTAAGGGAATGAAATTTCTTTGTAATATGGTTTTTTGTATGATATCTCCATTCATTTTGTGTATCTACAAACAAGAGTGTACCCAGGATCTGAGTTGATGGAGGGAGGTGGATGGGGAGGGGCTGTTAATTCATGTTATTTTCATGATGAACTATGAAACAGATTTCAGATTTAATGACAAGTGACAAAGCGTATATCTGCTACTGGTCAGTATCCACTACCTGTTTTAGTTTTCTTCAAAGTGGTAGGGAATTGCTGCATCTGTCTATCTGAGATGGCAGAATGAGAGTTAGGTTTGTGAGGACTTTTTTTGGGGGGGGGCGGGTGTCAGCTGCCCTCCCCCCATTGGATAAATTCTTGCCTACAAAAATAGTTAAGAAACTGCTGATCTACAAGTATCTTAGTAAATGCAATGAAGTATCACCGGCTCTCCCATCCCCTTTGCTCCTTCTGGTCTTCAATTTGCAACCTAATGATATGTCTGACCTTGAGTGGACTACTAATAATTGTTTTAGTATGTGATTAACAATGATGAACTCTTTTTAGTGATTGCAAAACTTTGCAGTACTGTCACTTCACTTAACAATGTCTTTAACTTACAACTTGAGAAACATATATTACTTTCACAGACAATCATAATCTTTTTCATTTACTTCATTATCAAAGTACTCAGAAGTTTTTACAACCTACAAATAATGTTTGAAAGGAGTACAAGCCTGTCATTAGCTCCAGTGCTCAAAGCTATAAAGTTCTACCATTCTCATTAAATGTTAACTTTTTCAGCAAGCATATCAAACAAAAATATTATGAAGTAACCACTGTGGACAATAAACTGCAACATGTCAGTATAGGTAGTATGGAAGAAATGCCTAATAACTCTACCAGTGGTAAAGTTTCTTGCCTGTACTAGCCTGTATCAAAGAAGGAAAAATTGTGCTGCAAGAATCAAGTCTGCAAGTGGCATATTTCATGTATCTTTCATGTCTCTTGGTGCTGTTCCAAATTCTTTCCTCAAAACAAAAATTTAATTTAAACAAGAAAGATGTGTGTCATATAAACAAAGATAAATTTTAAGTCCAATTTCTAAGCAGGTGATCTAATTCTGTTAATACAATAAACCCAGTACTCTTCAAAGCAACCTAAACCAATTAAATATTCATAAAGAGATAATTTATAACAGAAATGGTGGAAATGATTACTTAATATGAGCCCCTGATAAATGTATATAAGACATAGTGAAATGGCAGCAATTCACTGTAGCTTGACAACTGCTTTCTCTCTCTCGGAAACACACACACACACACACACACACACACACACGCACACACGCACACACACAAAATGGCACATACTTACAAATTCACTTTATACTATACAGAAGTGAAAATCACATAATTTAAGTAAGATGCAAGCATTGTAGACATAAGCCAAGACAAAACTAAGGCTTTTCCATTTACAGGTGAATTCTCGCTCCAGAATCAGTCTGGAAAAAAAAAAAAAAAAAAAGAAAAGGATGTCAATTAGCCTGCTTCAAATTAACAATTCAGACAATATACCTAAAATAAATGTATTGATTAAAGGTTAAATTAAAATGTGTATTTATTTAAAGTTTGGACACCAAAAATCAGAAGATATATATTTAAAACTAAGCAGTACTGCAGTGTATAGTACTCTTCATAACCATTTGACACCATTCACCAGGATAGTATAATTATCAGAGACAACAAGCTGTGTTAAATCTCATATAAAAAAATCATTTCTGAACATTATACAGGTAGTCTTCTGCTAATGCCTTATGTAATTTGATATGCAGAATAACAATAGACCCTGCTTAACAGCAAATGGATTTTCCAGTGACCCACTTAAATTACTTGGCATTCTCACATTGATTACCTTGTTATCATGTAGATGTACATTGAATATATAAGGGATGACTGTCCAATAAGGATACTACTGCCAAAATTTACAGAAAGCACATATGTAGTTTACAACTGATGAAAGGGTCTATTGTCATACAAAATACATTTTTGTAGAACTCAGAATTCAAAATAACACAATTTCCATGATACATGCAGGAGTTTTGAAACAATCAGTGAAAGATAATGGGTGAACAACACATTTAAATTTGACATAAAATGTCAAGATCTACATTTAAAAATTGTGAATTTACCTAACATGTGATTTCAACTGCATATAAAGTAAATACCAGGCACCACTTCTTATATAAAAATAAATGTGTGAGATACAGCCATGTACGAAAGTGAAACATGGACGATAACTAGTTTGGACAAGAAGAGAATAGAAGCTTTCGAAATGTGGTGCTACAGAAGAATGCCGAAGATTAGATGGGTAGATCACGTAACTAATGAGGAGGTATTGAATAGGATTGGGAAGAAGAGAAGTTTGTGGCACAACTTGACTAGAAGAAGGGATCGGTTGGTAGGACATGTTTTGAGGCATCAAGGGATCACAAATTTAGCATTGGAGGGCAGCGTGGAGGGTAAAAATCGTAGAGGGAGACCAAGAGATGAATACACTAGGCAGATTCAGAAGGATGTAGGTTGCAGTAGGTACTGGGAGATGAAGAAGCCTGCACAGGATAGAGTAGCATGGAGAGCTGCATCAAACCAGTCTCAGGACTGAAGACCACAACAACAACAACAACGATTTTAAACATAACTGATTGTGTGACACCTTCTGTACATTAGAGTGCCAAGGATGGACACTGTACCATTGTTTTACCTGTTTTATTTATTGTTTGGCATAAATATGGTACATGGTAATATATGGTACACAGTACATTAAACTTTTACATTACTCCAGCTGAGGAGCTGAGAAAAGTATCATCTTAAGTTTTGTGTGTATAAGCTATAAAATAAATATAAAATAGGCAATAAAATGGGCAGAACAATGTGCAACGTAATGGAATTTAAAGTGGCCAGTAAAACTAATCTGTACGAACCAGTAGAAAGGAACAATAAAGTGAATGACCCATCACACAAATCCACATGCTGTCAATTCAATTAAATATCTAGGAATTACAATTACGATTAACTCAGATTGGAACAATCACATAGACTATTTTGTGAGGAAGGCAAACCAAAGACTGTTGTTTTATTTGCAGAACACTCAGGAGATGCAACAGGTCTACTAAATAGATTTCCTGTGCTATGATTAGGTGCCCTCTTCCAGAGTATTGTTGTGCAGTATTGGATCTGTAGCAGGTAGGATTGACAGAGGATATCAAAAAAATCGAAAGAATGGCAGCTCATTTTGTATTATCACGAAATAAGCAGTGTGTTTCATGGATATGATACACAAGTTGGGGTGGCAATTATTAAAATAAGGCATGTTTTTTGTTGTGGCAAGATCTTGTCATGAAATTTCAATGACTAACTTTCTTCTCTGAATGCGAAAATATTTTATTGATGCCAACCTACATATGGAGAAATGATGATCACAATGAAATAAGAGATATCAGAGCTCATAAGGAAAAATTTAAGTGTTCATTTTTCGTATGTGCTGTTAAGAGAGTCGAATGGCAGAGAAATAGTCTGAAGTTGATTCAAAGAACCCTCTGCCAGGCTCTTATGCGTGAATTCCAGGGTAGCCATGTAATTGTAGACTTCAAGACTAGCAATAAAAATAACATTAAATTAACAATAATGTAAGTAATAAAAAGGGCAATTAAGTGAAACAATAAATTTACATTAAAAGAGTTGACAGTTTTAAGGAAGATGGACAGTAAACACATAATCCTTAAAAATTAATGTCTTTGCCATCTAGCCAGGAAATTGCAGCATCTTTCATCAGTTCATATAGAATTGTTTTTGGTCCTGGGTACACACTAATATTGCAGTCACTCACAGTAGATCCACTACATGGCACAGAGCACCATGGTCACACTGAGGATTTGCACAACTAGTACAGAAGGTCCTGGCATAATGGCATAATCCATATATGTCCCAATCCTTTCAAGAGCTTTTTATTGTCATTCTATAAGGTCAGAAGAGGATCAGTGAATTGTCACATTATTGGTGTTCCAAACTGTCCACCACGGCGAATTGCTGTTCAGGTCTGTGTATAACAGTGGAGGTTTTCTGGGCCACAGTCCTCTCAGTGATGCATGATAAAAATCATGGAGAGCAACACAGCATTCAAATTTTATGTGCACATTAATACACCAATTCTAAATATGCCTAGTGAGACTTTCAGTTTAACAATATATATTAATAGGTATATGAAAACATGAAGAATTAAGAGTAATCTAGTGTTGCTGCATGGCAGTAACAGACAGTCCATAGTGTACAAGCCAGCACATGAGGTGGGACAAGTGAGCATAATGAAACTGAAACTCCACCAGGCTGTAATAAGAAATATATTGAAATGGATAGATGAAAAATCTACTCACCAAGCGGTGACAGAACACACACGTAAAAGACTGTTGTGATAGGCAAGCTTTCAGAGCCAGTGGCTCTTTCTTCAGGCAGAAGGGTTGAAGGAGAAGGAAGCAGGGTGAAGGAAAAGGACTGGAGAGGTCTAGGAAAAAGAACAGATTTTGGGAAAGTCACCCAGAACACAGAGTCAGGGGAGTCTCACCCTGCAGGATGAGAAGGAAAGACTGTATCTACACCTTTTCCTAGACCTCTCCAGTCCTCTTCCTTCACCCTGCTTCCTTCCTCTTCAACCATTCTGCCTGAAGAAGGAGCCACTGGCTCTGAAAGCTTGCCTATCACAGCAGTCTTTTATGTGTGTGTTCAGCCGCCAATTGGTTAGCAGATTTTTTTATCTGTCCAATTAAATAAATTTATCAATAATTGTTTTTGTTGAAAGGTATTGAAAGTAGCACATTACAAGACTGTTTTATGATCAGTCTCTAATGTATCTGACAACAACAAAAGGTGCTGAAAGATCAGTTAATATTTGTTCACACACCTTTTGTGTCTGACTTGCCCAGTCTCATGCAATGATCCAAGCCACACTGTTTGCTACCACCATACAACAGGACTAAAAAGTCACTACTGAAAAATTTGTCATCCATTCCATTTTTGAAACTTCCTGGCAGATTAAAACTGTGCACCCGACCGAGACTCGAACTCGGGACCTTTGCCTTTCGCGGGCAAGTGCTCTACCATCTGAGCTACCGAAGCACGACTCACGCCTAGTCCTCACAGCTTTACTTCTGTCAGTATCTCGTCTCCTACCTTCCAAACTTTACAGAAGCTCTCCTTCTTGTTGTTATGAACCATTGCACAGTCTTCCTAAAGCCTTTGACACATATTGCTGTTCGCACACGCTGGCATGAGCACTGTGTGTCGTCATCGTCTTGTATGGCGCATTTCCTTTGCAATTTAAATTATTTTCATTTTTTTTCTCTCATTTATGTTTTATTGATTAAGTATTATTCTGCAGTAGCAGGATACAGTAACATCCTTTGTTAGAGTATCGGTTCTTACCAGCCAAAATTACAAAAATTTAACAGAAAACTAAAACAATGAAAAATTCCCGGAATTCTAAAAAATTCCCCGGTTTTCTCCAGGATGAAAAAATTCCCAGGTTTCTCCCGGTTGTCCCGGGTCCTATACATCCTGCTTCCGTTACAAGCTTTTTCTGCTTTTGCACTTTTCTTGTTATACTGACTGTGTGCTATGAAACTGTTCAAAAATGGTT
The DNA here is from genome assembly GCF_023864345.2 of Schistocerca serialis cubense. Lineage (NCBI taxonomy): Eukaryota > Metazoa > Arthropoda > Insecta > Orthoptera > Acrididae > Schistocerca > Schistocerca serialis. Next base: position 918,972,537 of record NC_064638.1, on the reverse strand, counting down.
TGTCAATGTCCACTAAGTATGAAGGAAATTGAAAAACCGTTATTAGAAAGTGATACTGATGATGTGATCATTACAAAGAAAGTGATGTGAGTGACCAACAACTGGGCAGTGAAAACAATGCTGTCATTAGTGTCAGAAATGTGGGTACACTCACCAACACTAATCGAGATTCTCTAGCAACTAGCGCATTTGGTTGGGATCCCTCTTGCAGTGAATCATCACCTTACTATTTGTTGAGACACAGACAAACTAAATGGCTGAAAAAGTTCCCAACAAAAACGTCCATACCAGATATCACAATATAATTTAGCATTTGCACGGTGCCAGTGGCAAAGCCAGAAATTATAATGCCATTGTCAAGGCCTGGAAACTATTCATTGATGATGACTTGCTCAATTTGGTTTAGCTCGGTTGATTTAGTGGAAGAGACTAACCAGTGAGGTCATTGGTCTCATCTGATTATGGAAGGATGGGAAGGAAGTGAGCCACGCCCTTTCAAAGGAACCATACCAGCATTTGCCTGAAGTGATTTAGGGAAATCACAGAAAACCTAAATTAGGATGGCCGGATGTAGGATTGAACCGTTGTCCTCCCGGATGCAAGTCCAGTGTCCTAACCGCTGCGCCACGTCACTTGGTTGTCTTACTTGAATTGATATTACAGAGCACAAATACTTACACAGATCATGTAATACCTCTTTAGAAAAATAAGCTGAAATCTGCAAGAAAATTGGGAAAAAGGGAGTTTACAGCATTTTGAGGTCTTTTGTACATTCATGACATTCTTTGTAGGGGCAAAACGAATATGGAAGAATTCTGGGTCACTTGTGGCACAGAGACAAAAATCTTTCCTCAAAGTATGTCACTGCAAAGATTTCATTTTCTTTTGAGATGTGATACGTTGGATAATATTCACACAAGAGGGGAACATAAAAAGGATTTTACAGAGAGATTTGGAAAAAAAAAAAAAAAAATTGCAGAAGGCGCTAAACAACAACTGAATACCTTACAGTGGATGAAATCTTCCTGTTTTGTTGGGGGCACTGTTCTTTCCAAGTGCACATTCCTTCCATGGACAGTATGAAATCACAATATTTAACTTTGCAAATTCAAAAAAATACTATGTAAAAAGTTTAGAGGTATATGTGGGACAATAACCTGCAGGTTTTTTCCAAGGACGCTGTGCTCAGATTTTCAGAGCCAGTGAAGTGAACAGGAAGGAATTACCCTTGATAATTATCTCACAAGCTAAAATCTTGCTAGAAAACTTTATACAGATTATAAGCTTACACTCAGGGGAACATCACACACAAAAAAAGACAAATTCCTTTGGAATTCTTGCCTCACAAAAAACAGAGAAATATTCAGATTTAGGGACAATTTCACATTGATGTCCTACATATCAAAGAGATAAGTGTGTAACCTTGGTGTCATCATTGCATACAAACAATTAGATTAATGAGAAGCCAAAGATTATTATGCTATGTAATTCAACAAAGAGTGGAGCAGATGTGGTTGATGCCATGTATTCAGAATATAATGTTGGAAGGCAACAAAGGTGCTTTTCATTATACAAATTTTATGCCATGTTGAACTTTGCTGGCATAAGTGCATTTGTAATACACAAAGCAAACAAAGGACTGGATATTTCAAGCGGCTATTACTCAAGCAACTGAGATTGGAATTGGTAAAAGCACACATGGTACACATGGTTCAAAAGGAGACTCTTCTGACAAGGGAACCTCCTCATCGCACCCCCCTCAGATTTAGTTATAAATTGACGCAGTGGATAGTCCTTGAAAAACTGAACACAGATCAATCGAGAAAACAGGAAGAAGTTGTGTGAAACTATGAAAAAATAAGCAAAATATACAAACTGAGTAGTCCATGTGCATGATTGGCAACATCAAGGACAATCTGAGCTCAGGAGCGCCGTGGTCCCGTGGTTAGAGTAAACGGCTGCGGAACGAGAGGTCCCTGGTTCGCGTCCGCCCTCTAGTGAAAATTTTATTTTCTTTATTTTCGCAAAGTTATTATCTGTCCGTTCATTCATTGACGTCTCTGTTCACTGTAAAAAGTTTAGTGTCTGTGTTTTGCGACCGCACCGCAAAACCGTGCAATTAGTAGACGAAAGGACGTGCCTCTCCAGTAGGAACCGAAAACATTTGATCACAAGGTCATAGGTCAACCGATTCCTCCACAGGAAAACACGTCTGATATATTCTATACAACACTGGTGACGGCATGTGCGTCACATGACAGGAATATGTTGTCGACCCACTGAACTTGCACACTTGGCGAATGGGTAAAAAGATTCTTCTACCTTGCCCGATTTAGGTTTTCTTGTGGATGTGATAATCACTCCCAAAAAAGTGATGAAAACATAAGAGTTGTCACATAAACTGAACAAATGAGTTTCGCAGTCGCACAGTTTTCCCTGTGTTCTGTCAGAACATATGTTTTTTACGTTTTCAAATGTTTCCGTGTGTAGACCGTCAAATCCTGCATATGTCCAAGCAAATCTAAACATGTCCTGGAATTTTGGAGAGCGAAGTTGATTATGTGTGAGTGCCTGAACTTTAATAATTGTCTGAAAATAAAAAATTAAAGTTTTCACTTGAGAGAAGATTTGAACCAAAGACCTCTCATTCCGCAGTTGCCTCACGCTAACCACGGGACCATGGCGCTCGCAAGCTGACAGTCTCCTAGATGTTGCCAACCTTGCACATGGCCTACTCAGTTTGTATATTTTGCTTATTTTTTTCGTAGTTCCACACAACTTCTTCCTGTTTTCTCGATTGATCCGTGTTCAGTTTTTCAAGGTCTATCCCTGTGCCAACTTCTAACTAAATCTCACGGGGGTGCGATGGGGAGGTTTCCTTGTGAGGAACATTCATCAGTTGGTAGCATGGCTATCTGGGATCACCACTGAGAAGTAAGTGGGTTCCAGAATGCAAATACGCTCATTGTTATAAATGCAAAGACAACAAAGCAAAATTGTTACAGTTATGAAAAGTGGCTGTCTCTGTCCCATTCTGTGATGTGATGTGAAGTATGTGCAGAAAATACAGATCAGTAAAATGATATCGTAAAGAGTGACAATTCCTTTTTATTAGATCATACTATGCGCTAAAATGTGTAATATTGTGGATAACACTCCTAAATCCATAACTTGTAAGAATGTACACTTAAAAAAAGTAGTTTTAAACGTTCAAGAATGTTTTTAAATGCTGAATAATCTAATTTCCAGATTTTCAGAGGAGCGCAACATGGGAAAAGAAGGAGTTGCAACATATGTATGTAACAGTTGGACACAGAGAAAAAAATGTTGAAACAAGTAGTTTTTATGTTGATCAAAACCAAGAAAAATATGCTTGTGAGTTGTTACTGCAGAATACATCTTTGACAATTATAACAGCCTACAGATCCCCTCTACAAAACATTCAGCTATTTATGAGAAACCTAGATGCATTATTGAGCTACCTGTCAGACAAGAAGAAACAGTTAATAGTTTGTAGAGATTTCAATGTAGATTTCTTAAAAGATGTGGACAGAAAAAATGAAATAGAATTATTATTTGGGTGTTTCAATCTAATTTCAGTAGTCAGCTTTCTAACTCATGTGCAGCAAACTAGTAGGACACTTACTCATAAATTTTTATAGACAGTGCTCAGGCTGAAACAATTTATGTGCATCTTGCTAATGAACTATCTGAAGCACATTTAATGGAAATAAACAATACGACATCTTAAAACTCTGAGGCAGGTTCATGCAAAGCTAAAAGGGGTGGTATGGGATGAGGTATATGTAGAAAGAGATGCTAATATCAAATTTAGTTTATTCCATAATCATTTGTGTCAGTATCTGAAAGCTGCTCACATAAAAAGGTTATCTAGAAAATCCATTAAAAAACAAGTACGCTGTGGATAATTAAGGGAATTAAAATCTCACTTCAGAGAAGAGTGAAATTTATGTAAAGGCCAGAGTGACTGAAGATCAGGCATTACTTGCATACTACAAAAAATACTGTAGTATTTTAAGGAGGACATTGTCAAACGGGAGGCAGGACAGCCAGTCAGTATATAAAAAGAAGAGCTCTTGTAGGGTTGATGGAATTTCAAACAGAATTCTTAAAAGTTATTCCAACTTAATAAGTAATGTCCTTGGTGACATATGCAGTATGTCACTGACACAGGGAATTTTTTCATCCAGGTTAAAACATGCAGTTATTAATAAACTGCATAAGAAAGGTGACTGGACAGACTTAAATAATTATCATCCAAATTCCTTACTGACACCGTTTTCCAAAACATTCGAAAAGGTAATATTCTCAAGAGCAGTCACACAATTAAGTGAAAACAATTTACTTAGCATATCACAGTTTGCATTCCAGGTTGCTCAATTGAAAATGCTATTTATACATTCACTCATCAAATAGTACAAGCCTTAATTGATAATATATTACCAGTTGATATTTTTTGTGGTATTTCCATAGTGTTTGATTGTGTAAATCATGATACTCTCTTAGAAGAACTCAAGTCTTATGGAACTGATGGTTTTACGCACAGCTTGTTTGAATCATACTTGCAAAACAGAATGCAAAAGGTCACACTGAACAATTCAGACAATGTTGGGAAGGTAGAAAATTTTAGTGACTTGGGGGAAATCGCAAAGGGAGTCCCACAGGGTTCAATTTTTTGGGCCACTCCTGTTCCTTATATATGTGAATGACCTTCCACTTAACATTAGCTTTATCCCGATTCATTAATAACAGCTAGATGTAGAGAGGATTTTTTCACTATTAGTCTCACATTAGAAGGTTGCTCCAGTCATTCTAGCCAATATCCTTATGTGGGAAGGATGGGTAATAGTAACAGGAAGCAAACTATCACTGAAGTGTGGGGAAATAACCTCATGCTGACCTACAAGTTAATAGATGCTGGGATGGGCATAAGAATGGGTAATAATATTAGAAAAAAAACTTGATAAGAAATAAGTGAGCACAGAAGGTGCAACACAAACTAAAAATGAACGACTGAAGAACTGAGAGACACCAATAATAATAACAACTGTGTGTATATGCCAGCAGCAGTTGCCTATAATTAATCTGTGAAGGTAGCGAAGTGTGTAAAAGTTACATTACAGCCCAAACTATAAATGTTACTCTTCCTGAGAAACAAACACACTGTAAGTTCTTCTGTAAAATTTTAATAAATTTCTCAAATATTTTAGGTATTCTAGTTACCTTATTCTCGGTGCTCTATTCGCACTTGTGGTGAAACATGACCACTCTGTGCTTCTTTATCAACATGCTCATCCATGTCATCATCATCATCATCTAAGAGGGGTTCAGCATTCAAAAGCAAATTATCTCTGGATGGTGCAGGACCTTGGCTAAGAATTGCCTTTGCAGAGCTTCGTTTCTTACGACGAGTAAAAACTCTGGCCAACTGTGCAAACTTCTTTCGTGACACTGTAAAACAAAAATACTGTAAAGAGAACTATGTAAGGCCATTAGAACCAACATAAGTGTCATGTTTCAGTATTAATCATATATAATGTCTCCTATACTGAAAACAAAAGCACTAATGTTAATGGTAACTTTAAGAAGGGTAATAAAATGCCAGCAGTTCACTTATAAGGAAGATTAAAATAATAACACTCACTCCTTTTCACAATGACTGAAGAAAACATGGTAACATGTATTTCTGCACCTACCATCACACCTTCACAATGCTCTGAAAGTTCTTCAATGGAAGGTAATGTGTCATTGCATATCTCAGACATGGCAACTATCTCTCTTCAAGTCAGTTGTCAGACTTACAGTTTAAGATCAGATCAGAACTATACAGCATTTTTTTTCACACACACAATACTGTCAAAATCTAATATTAAATCAGTGGTTAGGGAATATCAATAATCTACCAGACTTGCAGCTTGATGCGTACCTGTCCTCAAACCACACAAATTTATAATTACAAGAACAATATATACCAAGACTTTCTCCAGTTAAGTTCTCCAATGTATTAGTAGTTTGATACAGTTTGTCTAAAATGAATTATCTTGTTTGTCAAAATTATAAATGAATGTGTTTAAGTATCCAAATAATGTAACATCAAGTTACACTGTCATGAAGAAGGTGGATAATAATAATGTGACCTTAACTTATAGTCTGAAAGACATAAAAGTAGTTATAAAATTACTAAAAATGTTGTAACAATATATATGACAAGAGTAATTATATCTAAAAAGAAATGGCAGTAAATGCTAATTAATATCAAGGAAGTCAAAGTTGCTCACCAAAGCAAAAACGCATGTCAGAAAGTAAACAGTGAGTCAATAACATGTAATAATTACAGTGAGTAGAATGACACACTACAGCACAATTAAAACATATAAAAAATGAAATAAATGTTAAAGAAGGACTCATTGTAATTTTTGTCAAATGCTAGATGATAAATCAAAGAAACTCAGCTTTATATAGTAGCAGTGTGAGAGGAATAGAGTTACTAGTCTGTGGGTAAACAAAAAGGGGCGGGGGGGGGGGGGGGGGGGGGGGGGAGGGGCGCGGGGACATGGAAGGAATGAAGAATGCTGAAATGTCAAGTATAACTACATGTAAGGACACAAATGTTGCAGTCATGAGTACTGACTTTTGTGGTAGGAGTGTAAGTATTCAAGGAGGAGTGCAAACTAAATCTATTGGTCTCACTAACAGTGAAGTACTAAATAAGATTTAGCAGAAATTTCAGAGTTGGGGAGCAAAATATTTTAGCAGTTACTTTGTTGGAATACGCATATCTTTTCTGGAGGCACTGGAATTTATGTTGCAGACTTAGTTTAAAATTTTATATATACTCAAACTGGAAAACATTAATCAGAATTGATATCTCTAGTGTATATTTTGTATGGCTAATAGAATACAGCAGTAAGTAAGTACTAACACAAACAACGTATAAAAACAATGAATGGTCAATGTTACAGGCAACAAACAATTATTAGATCTAAAAAAGGAAGTAAAACACAAAATACACAAAAATACATAGAAATTATAGTAATAATATCTAGTAATAGGTTTTTCAGAAGAAGAAGAGTAGACCAGACTCATGGTTGTATGTCCAAGTCCTTCAGCCAGCCAGAAGCATCTCCCTCCAGGAGGTGCAGCTCCTGCATTGTGCCAGGGAATCTCCTCGTAGGGCAGTCCATTGCGATATGATGTAGAGTTTGTGGATTCCCACAGTCGCAGTTGGGTGAGTCAGTCTGTCCCCATTTGTGCTTCCAGTAATTACATCTACCATAGCCTGTTCAGATACGATTTAAAGTTGTCCAAGATTTTCTGGGAAGACCGAAGCCCTTGGGCCGTACGGTTGGGTCCGAGACTAAGTTAAGGTGATCAGGGTTAGACATATCCCATTCCCAACGCCAGGCTTCGTCGATATCATAATTGTCCTCGATCAGCTGTTGCCCTAATCTCCATGATGGCTTACGGGACTTGAGCCTGTGGCTGGGATTCTTGCAGTCTTCGTGTAAGGGTAGGTCACGGTTGTTGGCGCACTTTTGCCATTCCCTTTTCAGTGCAGATCTTCGCCTTAGATGAGGTGGGGCTATGTTAGCCAGTACCGGGAGCCATTGGTGGGGCGTCGGTTTAATAGTGCCTGAGATGAGCCTCATGGTGTCGTTTAGCTGGGTGTCCACCGTTGCTGTATGAGTGCTCTTTAGCCAGACCGGAGCGCAGTATTCAGCCACCGAATATACTAGTGCAAGAGCAGATGTTATGAGAACTGTGGTGCTTGCTCCCCAGCTACTTCCAGTGAGTTTGTGTAGGACATTATTTCTGGTTTCGATTTTTGCTGCGCATTTGTATAAGTGCTCCTTGTACGTCAGAGATCGGACCAATGTAATTCCCAGATACTTTGGGAGGGGATTGTAGTTAAGCAGCTGGCCTCTGAACTCTACGTGCGGTGCATAGTTTGGCTGTCTGTTGATGAGGTGGAAACAGGAGACTTGGATTTTATAAGTATTAGGTCTGAGCCTCCATGTTTCGAAATATTCATCCATTTCAATAAGGTCTTCCACAATGATTCTTTCGGAATTGTGGAAGTCTTGATGTTGATATGTGAGAGCAATATGGTCTGCATAGATAAACTTCTTAGAAGATGTCTCTGGTAGGTCTGATGTATATATATTAAAAAGTAATGGAGCTAGCACGGATCCTTGGGGCAGGCCATCATTTAACCTATATTTCTTGCTTATCTCTCCATCTAGGTGTACTTCAAAAAATCTATTTGAAAGCATATTGTTGATTAGGGTAGCCATTTTCTTGCAAGGAATAATGCGTTGGAATTTAAGAATCATTGCCTCCCTCCACACTGTGTCATATGCTGACGATAGATCTATGAACACGGCGACTGTCTTTTTCTTCCTTTGAAGTCCTTTGGTAAGAGATAATACTTGATCACAGCAGCTCCGACCGGGTCTAAATCCGGCTTGTTCAATAGGAATGAAATTCTCAGCAATGGGTTTTATTCTGTTGAGAATAAGTCTCTCCAATAGTTTGTAGCATACACTTAGAAGAGCTATAGGTCTATAGTCCTCTGGGAGCTTTCCATCTTTGCCAGGCTTATGAATGGCGACGATCTTGGTTTGTTTAAATAGTGGTGGTAGTGTTTCCGATCGTTGGATGTCATTGTAAAACTGAGTTAGCCACAGTAGAGCTCGAGGTCCTAGGTGCCATAAGAACATCTAAACCAGCCACTTTACCCATTTTATTTCTTTCAGTGCTTCTGTGATCTCTAGGATGGTAAAGGTTTATGAGAAATTGTTGTCGGGTGTGGATTGTCAGAGCTTGGTTCTCAGTTCTTTCTTTACTTTCATAGTCTTCGGCACTATTGCTAAAGACACATTTTGTATTTGTTCTGTGATTTTATATTGTGTGGTAGATCAAATTACACTTGTCCTGTGTGAAAATGAACCCTTTTCTTTAGTTTCAAACCTTAACCACCTTTTACCAAAGGAATTAACAAGAAAACAAATGCATCGTCACTTACACATAAACATTACCTCACATTGCAACCAGAATTCACCAAAAATTTTTACTAAGAAGAATTCCACTTCTGGAGATATGAGGTCTCCATTACCAAGCTCTGAACGGCATTACTAGAACTTGTCTTTACCCCTCACAAATCCTTATGGGAATGTCAGATTATTTGATCTGAACTCTTACTTTTTTCAGCTTGCAATTTAACAAGAAGTAAAGGATCAATCAGAAACTTAATTTGGCACTGCAACAGTAGTATATAAATGTCTCTGCATGTGATTCGTTTAGTAGTAAATGCAACAACTCACTAAGTAGCAGAAGCATTGAGTTATAAACAGGCACACAAAAAAAGAGTGAAAACTTTATTAGCTTTTAGAAGACATCCTTTGATGAGCTAGAGTACTCTTTCTCTCTCTCTCTCTCTCTCTCTCTCTCCGTGTGTGTGTGTGGGTGGGGGTGGGGCACGATGTACGGATACAAAGTGACAGGATTGCAGTCTGGCAGATGGACTAGGGTGGGGTTGTGTTGCCTGGGGTGGATGGAGAGAAAAAGAGGTATGATGCATGAGGAGGGGGGGAGGGATTGGGTAGAGGGTGTGGTAACAGTGAATTAGCAGAGATTATGGACTAGAGGATTATGAGACAGAAGGATGTGTTGCTAGGACAACTTTCATCTAAATATTTTACAAAAAAATGGTGTTGGAGGGAAGGATACAGATGGCCCGGGTCGTGAAGCAGGCACTGATTTCATGCACATGCATGTTGTGTTCAGCAGCATGTTGTGGCACTAGGCGTCAACTCTGTTCTTGGCCACAGTTTGGCGGTATCCATTCAGTCTGGTGGTCAGCTGGTTTATGGTCATGCCCACATCAAATGTTGTATGGAAATTGCAGGAAAGCTGGTATATGACATGGCTACTTTCACAGATGGTCCTGCCTCTGGTGGTACAGGATATGTCTGTGACAGGACTGGAGAAGGATGTACTAGATGGGTGAATTGGGCAGGACTTGAACGAGGATCTTCCAGAAGGATACAAGCCCTGTAGCAAGGAGCTGGCAGAGCATAGGGATGCTGTGTGAGCTGTGTGGGCAATGGAATGCAACTTTTGGTGGGGTGAGAAGGATCATCGGTAGGATGTCCCTCACTTCCAGGCAAGATGATAGATAATTAATGACCTGGTGAAGGAGTGATGGATATGATTCAGTTACTCCAGTCCAGGGTGATACTGGGTGACGAAATGGATGCTCCTATGTCATTGATTCTTGAGAGTGGTGGGAGGATTAGGGATGTCTGTGGATATGGCACTGGAAATGTGGTAGTGGACTAAGTTTGGGGAGGGAGGGAAGGGTGGGTACTGCCATTCTGTGAAGGCCTTTGTGAGACCTTCAGCACATTGGACAATGGAATACTCGTAACTGTAGATAAGCCACCATATGTGGGTGGGCTATATTGGTGCAGTTTAAAAAAAATTCTTATTGTACACTAATAGCTGTGAAGAAGAAACTACAGCACACAAACCAAAATATAGAACAACAATCCAGGTTTTGTAGAACTTGAAGTGGTGTTGTATAAAATCACGAGAAAGGGAAACTATGACAGAACATGAGAATATAAATCATGAAAGAATGGCATTATTCTTTGCTGCAGAAACAATCCAGCATACACCAAAATACACTTGACGTATTGTTGGCAGGTCATTAAGATGATGATTTCAAGTTCATTTCAAACCGTTATCCCGCAAATATAGGATAATTTGAGAATAGTGAGAAATCATTAAAAGAATTGAAGATGGCTGGACCATTACCTGAGAATAAATATACCACTCTTTTTCCTGGTAACATTTCACAATACCAGAAGGCATTCATAACAGTTCCACACTGTCATTTTGTGAACAAAATACAGGATGATATTTGACACAATTTGTGGCTAGATTCAAGACATATGATCAGACAGAACGCAAAACGTTATGCTTATTGGAAAGAAACTGACGTACATAAAGGTTATTTTGATAGTACAGAAATTGAATGTTATAAGGTCATTACTGTTTACAATATGCATGAGTGATTAAGTTGTTAATGTTGGAAATCACTTGAATCTGCTCCCAGATGATGCTGTTGTCTACAGAAAGGTTGCAATGCCAGAAGACAGTAACAAAATCATAGAAGACCTGTGAAAGATCAATAACTGGTGCAGGGACTAACAGGTGACCTTGCACATAAATAAATTTAACACATTGGGCATAAAGAGGTGAAGAGCCCCAATTACTGTTCAATTACACCATTAGAAAAGGTCACTGTCATCAGTAACAACCATAAATATCTGTGTGTAGCAGTTCGTTTATTTATTTTTATTTACACTTCTAGTTCCATACGACTAAATTGAGGAGCAAATTGCCAAGGTCATGGAATGTCTCAGTACATGAAATTACGACATAAAAGTAATAAAAGATAAACTAAAATATTTATGAACCCAAAAAAAGTCAAGCCATACATTTAGGTAAACGCAATCAACAATACAACATAAGAAACAGTTTAATTTTTCAAGGAAGTTCTCAACAGAATAGAAGGAGTGACCCATGAGGAAACACCCCAGTTTTGATTTGAAAGTGTGTGGATTACTGCTAGTATTTTTGTATTCTTGTGGTAGATTACTGAAAATGAATGCAGCAGTATATTGCACACCTTTCTGCACTAGAGTAAAAGAAGTGCAATCCAAATGCAGATTCGATTTCTGCATAGTATTAACTGAGTGAAACCTGCTTCTCTTGGGAATAAGTTGGTATTGTAAACAAGAAATGAAAGTAAAGAATATATATATATTGAGAAGGCAATGCCAAAATACCCAGACTAGTGAACAGGGCTAGACAAGAGGTTTGCGAACTTACACTACTTATTGCCCGAACTGCCCGTTTCTGAGTCAAAAATATCCTTTTAGAATGGGAAGAGTTACCACAAAATATAATACCATACAACATAAGTGAATCAAAATAAACAAAGAAGACTAGTTCAGAAACCGTACAAATAGTAAAAATGGCAGCATTAAGTCTATAAACAAAATTCTGAACATGGGCTTTCCACGACAGTTAACTATCTATCCGAACATCTACAAATATTAACTGTTCAGTTTTACTAGCCATATACCCATCCTATGAAATTAAAATGTCGGGTTTTGTTGAATTGTGTGTTAGAAACTGTAAAAACTGAGTCTTACTGTGATTTAGCATTAGTTTATTTTCTACAAGCCATGACCTTACGTCATGAACTGTACTATTTTAAACAGAGCCAATGTTGCACACAACATCCTTTATTACCATCAGCAAACAGAAATATTTTAGAATTACTGTAATACTAGATGGTATCTCTTTTATATAAAAAAGGAACAATAATAGCCCCAACACTGATCCCTGGGGGCACCATTTGACCGTACCCCACTGAGACTTCACATCACAGCCATTATCAACATTGTGAATAATGACCTTTTGCTGTCTGTTGTTAAAGTAAGAGGTGAACCAGTTGTGAGCTACTCCCTGTATTCTGTAATGGTCCAACTTCTGGAGCAATATTTTGTGATCAACACAATCAAATGCCTTAGTTAAATCAAAAAATACGCCTAGTGTTCGAAACCTTTTGTTTAATCCATATAATGCCTCACAGAGAAAAGAGAATATAGCATTTCCAGTTGCTGAACGACTTCTAAAGCCGAAGCATACATTTGATAGCAAATTATGTGATATAAAATGATCAATTATCCTTGCATACACAGCCTTTTCAATAACTTAAGCAAACAGTGATGGGGTAAAAATAGGTCTAAAATTGTCTACATTACCTCTTTCTCCCTTTTTATAAAGTAGCTTTACTACTGAGTACTTTAATCATTCAGGAAACTGATCACTCCTAAAGGAAAAATTACAAATATAGCTAAGTACAGGGCTAACATGTGTAGCACAGTACTTTAATATTCTACTAGGCACTCCATCATATCCATGAGAGTCCTTAGTCTTCAGTGATTTAATTATTGACTCCATCCCCCCCCCCCCCCTTACCAGTATCACAAGGAGTATTTCTGACATCAGTCTCAGAAAGGCATTTTCCAACAGAGTTATATCATTTCCTGTAGTTATTAAGTTTTTATTTAACTCACCAGCAATGATTGTTAAATACTGTACATGTATCTAACCTATCAGTAACAGAAATATTTTTACTACGAACTGACTTTATACCATCGACCTTGTGCTGCTGACCAACGCTTCCTTCACAACTGACCATATTATTTTAATTTTATCCTGTGAATTAGCTATTCTTTTTACATACCACACACTCTTTGCCTCCCTAATAACATTTTAAGCACCTTTCAATAATCTCTGTAATGAGCTACTGTAAGTTGATTGTGACAACTTCTAACATTGTGATATAATTCCCACTTTGTTCTACATGATATCCTTATCCCACTGGTCAGTCACCCAGGCTGCCTTTTACTGCTAGTACCCTACTTGGAACTTTCTAATGGAAAGCAACTCTCAAAGAGCATGAGGAATGTGTTAAGGAAATCATTATATTTGTCATCTATGTTGTCAGCACTATAAACATCCTGCCACTCTTGTTCCTTGAAGATGTTTAAAACAACTCCCTATTGCCACTGGATTAGCTTTCCTAAATAGTTTGTAATTATATGTGACATTTATTTCAGTCCAAAAGTCTTTAGTGTTAAAAATTGTGCATCATGGTAAGAAAGGCCATTCACCCTTTTACTAACAGAATGTCCATCTACTAATGGAGAATGAATAAAAATAGTGTCTATGGCTGTGCTATTCCCCTACGCCCTAGCTGAAAAAAACAGTCTGCATCACATCATATGAGTTTAGGAGCACTACCAACATCCTTTTTCTTGCACAATCATATAAAACATTGATACTGAAGTCACCACATATGACTAATTTATGGTACTCCTCATTAAGTGAACCAAGAACCCTCTCCAGCTTGAGCAGAAATGCTCTGAAGTCAGAGTTAGGGGACCTATAAACAACAACAATTAGAAGTTTAGTTTCACTAAATTGAACTGCTGCTGAACAACATTCAAATATCTGTTCAGTGCAGCGCTGTGATACGTCTACGGACTCAAACGGAATACTGTTTTTTACATACATGGCCACTCCCCCACTCTGCAAGGAATGCCTTGAAAAAAAAAGCCAGATAATCTGTATCCTGGTAAAGCAAGCCTCTGAATTGTCAAATTATTTAACTGGTGCTCCGAATACCAATAATGTCGAAGTCAACATCTATAAGCAGTTCACTAACTTTATCTCTAATTCCTCTTATATTTTGATAAAATATGCTAATTCCTTCTCTACTTGGATACCTGATCTCCTCTGAAGGTGATTCATTAGTTACAGGGACTTCCTTTAAGCAGGTGTATCTATCAGCTGACTTCAATCTAAAAAAGGTGCAGCTCTAACATCAACTACTACGAGAATTTTTCCATGACTGATCCCACGACCACTCATTACAATGTCACCTATAAGCTCTGCCAGCCTTCCCTTCCCATGCCTATTGAGGTGCATGCCATGCCTAGTGAAACCCAATCTATTGAAAGACTCAACTGGCACCACTGCAATGTGACCCATGCCCTCAGCCATCTGTGACTTTCCAGCCACTTGTTAACATGCCTAATAGTCACATGAAGATGAAGCCATCATGATGCTGAATCAGTTGCACAAAATGCACGTTAGTGTCACCAGTTTGAGTAGCGATCTTTACCGTGTCATGACCTACGTCATATTTGCCATCCCTATGAAGACTACTCCCTCCTCCACTCACAATCACTATCTGATCCTCTTTCATAAAATTCCTGCATAACTCCCCTATTCTGTCAGTCACCTGAGTCAACCCTGCACTAGGCTTCACAATGCTGGCGACCTGGTACTCACTCCCCAACACTTCCTGGAACTGGTGGCACACACCTCTACCGTGCGAAATACATAGCAGCAGAACCTCCTCCTTTCTGTTAGACTTCGCAACTGACTTCGCAACTTCCTAACTGCTGAAGACTGCTGCATGTTTCCTGCACCTACAGCTACAAGAGGCTCCTCTCCTCTCAACTCTGACAATTGATCAAATCTATTTCACATACACAAGCCAAAACTGTCTGAATACCTCCTACTCCTAACTGCCTTCCTGAAAACTTCCAGTTCCCGTTTCCCAGCACACATCACCCTCCTCAATCTATCTAGCTCCTCCTTTGCATATTGTAACTGCACCTGAAGGGCACAGATCTTATGCTCCTGTTCCTCCATCAACTTATTTCTATTACATATTCTATATTCCCAAGAGAGGATCTCACAAGAATGCCCACTGACTTCCCCACTGCATCCCTCCCCCCCCCCCCCCCCTTAATGAAAATACTTTGAACAAATCCCACACCATAACCCACTGCTCACAAACCTATGAGAAAGCCCACTCATAGTACAATTTTACAGTTTCTGAAAAAAACTGAACGTCTATGTTACCTAAGTTCCATTACACCAGTAGAACTATTTATAGAACTAACAATAGTGGTCTTGAAATTTTCTCCCTTCTAAGAAAGCAACAACTTTTATTAATACTACTAAACAACAACTAATACCAATAGCAACAAAACTTCACACAATTTATTAGCTAAAACCAAAAATTCAAGAGGCACTGGAACACTCTATGAAGTTAAAACAGTGAATGAAAATTTTACTGAAATATTTCACTAGAAACAATAAGAAACATCAATTGAAAACTACTGCACAAAATTTACTAGATGACTTCAGTGTAAAGAAAACTCAAAAACACAGTGAGCAAATGTTCCCAAAGTGACCTAAAGTGGAATGAACACAGTACACAAATTGTAGGAAAAGCAGCTGCAAGGCTGATATTCATGGGAAGAATCTTAAAAAAATCTAATTCATCCATGAAAGAAGTGGCTTGTAATACTGATTCTTGAATACTGTTCATCGTCTGTGACCCTTGCCAAGTTGAATTAATACGAGAGAGAGAGAGAGAGAGAGAGAGAGAGAGAGAGAGAGAGAGAGAGAAGGGGGGGGGGGGGGGGGGGGATAGATGATCCAATGAAGACATTGTTTATAGTGTACAAGAGTTTTATGGAGATGCTCAACAAACTTCACTTGCAGACACTATAAGCGAGGCACAATCTGAGAACGCTCCACAAGGTCACAGTCCACACCCTTCAAACTGCGGAGCTGCTGTACAATTACCAAAGCAGCATTAGGCATCCCTGAAACTATTGCAGGCAATGGGCATGCATGAGATGCAAGATGTGTGATTTATCATCAGTTACGTATCCATGTGAACTACTGAATTGCAGCTATTAGATACTCTGTAAGCGTGTTAATAATTTTTATTCTTACAGATTACCAAAAGAAAAGCATTTACTATGATGTTCACAGTTTAAGACTAATCATGTTTACATTAAATCTAATTTATTACATTATCATAGAAGCAATTAATGATTTAGAAACAGTCCCACAGAAAACATGTGTAAGTATGCTTCATGAGCAAGCTTGTTTTTTTCAGAAAATAAGGTTGAATTTGAGCTATACAACCAGTTCACATGACAGTTTAAGTCCTATTCTGTTACATTCCAACCAGTTTTTGCAGGACCTATTGCTTGGGAAATGATAAGTTTGCATATGATAACTGGCTGTTATTTAATGTTGAAATGGGATCCTGACTACTTTCTCCAGGTAGATGTTCACATACAACATTGAAATGACTATTCATTTCTTGTGTAATGGACTGATGGCCTACATACAACATCAGCCTTTAACAGTATTATTTTCCTACATCACATTTGCCAATACATTTGCAAAACATACTGTAACAAAAATCACACATTTTCTAAAGATTTTCAGTGCCTTGGATTAATAAACTTCACATTTTTCTACTGCATGAGCAGGACTGTAAAAACCATCAAATGCTTCTTGTTTCATTTGCTGGTAAATCAACAAGATGCATGTAGGTTTGTTTGTATCATTCAATCAGATCTGGAGCTACACTTAAGCTCAAACTGTCACCACAGACTCCATCACGAAAAACAATACAAATAATATTGGATAAATATTGGAACAAACATTCTCAGTGTCCTGTAGAACAAGGGTTGTTCAAAAATAAGGTCTGAATCAGCATTGATAATTGAATGTCATGCGGACACTGAAACACACAAGCACACCAACTCCTGGGATGCCTTGCTTGCCATATGACATCATTTGCATTGGTACCGTCACAGCATGCCACTGACAGTGTCAGTTCAAAATTTTTTAATCAATGAAATAGCCCACTGACTCTGATGTATGGTCGGTGATTCAGTTTTTAACAGCAAGGATTGTTGCAGCAACAGAAATTTATCAACAGGTAAGTGAGCAGTATAGCCCTAATGCAATGAGTGACAGCAAAGTGCATGAGTGAATGAGAGTTTTCAGGATGGACAGTAAAAAGTGCACGATGAACCACGATTAGGCTGACTATCAGTGATCTCAGAAGAGCTGGTCAAAGCCATGGGCGAAAAGATTTGTGAAGAGCAGTGATTCACAATTTCAACTTTACATTGGGGATTTCTGACTGTGGGAGAAAAACTCAGCACAATATTGAAAAGCAGCAATTTCACAAACTGTATGTACACTGGGTCCGCAGGATGCTTACTGAGATACACATAATGGAAAGAATGGTTTGTGCTCTTGATTTCTTGGACTGATATCATAAGCACAGTGATCAATTTTTATAGAAAATTGTCACAGGGATGAGATTTGGGTTTCCCATATAACCCTAGAATCTAAACATCAGTCACTGGGATAGTGCCACACGACATCAAAAGTCAAAATCAAGTCAAGCACACAACTTCAACACACAAGGTTACAGCAACTGTGTTTTGGGAGTCTTGTTCATCAAGTTTATGCAACAAGGAACAACAACAAATGCTGCCACTTAACGTGCTACTCGGACTAAACTTCGACACGCAATACAGAATAAGTGACGTGGCTTTCTGGCGTCTGGATCAAAAATCTTATCAGATCTTTTGGGAAGAAACAGAATGACCACCCATTGTACAGTTCAGACTTCAGATTTGGCGCCATGCGATTTTTACTTGCTCCATTACCTAACGAAGTTTCTCGTTCGTAAGTACTTCACAACAGAAGACTAGGTGAAAGAAGCAGTGAAAGACTGGTTATCCTCACTGGTGGTACACATCTATGACTGACGGATATGAAAGTTTTTAGAACATTATGACATATGTTTAAACAAATATGAAAAATAATATAAAAATAGAAAATACTTGTAAAGAATTAAATAAAAATAGCTTTTTGAAAAATTTAATTTCCACCCGAGAGGGTAACATTTGTTAATTGCGTTTTATAAGAATCATACCTTAGTTTCCTGAACAACTCTTGTATCATTAAAATATGTTTATGTTGTATTTTGTGCCCATTACGATGAATGGCTGATAGAAGTGAAACCAGGAGGTGATATTTTGCTCTACAGTTTTGCAAAGCTTAAGTGTCATGTCTGGTTGTTCACACATTTATACTAATGTCCTGTGATTCAGGCATTGCACTGAAGAGCTCACCAAAACCTGCTACATTTGGTATTAAGATTTGTTGTGCAAAAGTGATGAGAAATGTGATGAGGATACAACTTTTCCCCTATTGAAAGTTTAAAAAGTTTGAAGATGGATTCACTAGTGTCAGAAAGAGAATTTTTGGTGATGAAACCAGAAAAACATCAAGAGAGAAATACTGGATGGTTAAACCTAAAATTTTGCTACTTGAAAGGGCTCCCATGAAAAACAAGTGATGGTAGGACAATGAAACTTTGTAAGGACATGCAGAAAAGAAATAATGAAAAAAGCACTGAAAGAAACAAATTTTAATTTCCACTTGAAAGGGTAACATCTGTTAATTGCATACCACATTTATGTCCCACATCACAAATGTTGCTCAATGTAAAGACCAGCTGCACTGATGACAGCTTGGAACTGCACCAGAGATTGCCCTACTGCTGCCCATGTTATGTTGGCTACCTCCATCTCTATGTTCATCTTCAACCTCAAATGTGTGCTAGTATCTGTTGATAAACCCAATCCTTGAGAACCCCTCAGCCAGAAATCACGCAGATTCAAATCTGGTGATCTTGGTGGCCACACAGTTCGGAACGATTGGCCAGTAATTCAGTTTCTCTGAATGTGTTATGGAGTAACCGAGTGACCTCACGAACAATGAGATTGGACCTCTGCCATGCATCAAAACAGGTGAGTCCAAAGCACCTCTCTCCCATAGAGAAGAGATCACATGTGTGCAAGGCATATCACAGTAACTTGTGCTGTTGAGGCTGCATGTCCTTGGTCCTTGAGGTCAGAGTTCCTCACCACTACCAGCACTTAATGGCTAGCTATGACACTAACACTACTAACAATGCAAATCCTGCAGTGCACAGTCTGAACAACATTCTTATAAAGTTGGATACTGAAACAGTAAACAGCTTTCCATCTACACTGGCTCAAGTAGCAAAAGTTTGATTACAATCACCCTGTAGCTAGGAGAAGTGAAGAAAACACTAATTTGCTGGGTCGCTGTTTCAAACTAGACTATCAAATCTTAAGGTCACAGATTCATGAACATCTGTGTTCACACTTCTAGGTCTTTGTTTCAACCCTAGATGATGGACTCTGTGAGATTCAAATTTAATCACTGTGTAATTACCTTTGGTGTCTATATACGTTGCTATGCGCACATTATCAAGTCAATTCTCAGTAGTTCTGTGTCACTCTCTGTGCTGAGAGTAACGAAGGAAGTTGTTCTGTAATTACATTTTGTGCCCATATTGTCAGACCACATACCAATACACTCTATTAATAATGACATGGTAAAGAGCCTGGAATGGTATGGCTCTGGAATGTAGATATTTTGAAGGGATAGGAAGCATGTCTCAGAAGCAATTGGAAGTTACGGAAATGCTATTTTTGAAAAACTTTCAACTGTGTTTTGCTGAGAGTTAACTGTTCTTTAATTGATTAGATTTACTATATTTAAAACAAATGTTTTTGTTTTCAATAATTGAAATAAATGAGATGTGTAACATTTGTAAATTTAATATAATTGATAGGTATATTTTCCACATAACACTGACAAATAAATAAGAAAAAAATAAGAAACATACTTGAAAAAGAAGCTATCATACAATAACACAAAAATTGGCAAGATAGCAACACAAAATTGGTAAAAAGTAATGCCAAAATTGGTCAGAGTAATGCCAGAGTTGGCCAAACAATAATGTGATTTCTTTTCCCTTTTCCTACCCATTATCTACCAAACACAATCCAGATGTCATATATACTACAATCATCCTTTGAATTCTTACAATTTGTGTGTGTTCCACACCTTATTATCCACTTAAAATTATGCAGATGGTATAGGATCCTAACCTGAGTATTTTGAAAACAGGAACCAATAGTCAGCAATGAATATTTCAGGCAGTATAAGGTCTTGAATGAGCAAAAATCTACCTGCCAAATCTAAATTGGTGTCACTAAATTGAAAAACAAAACACAGTTATTTGTGATGTAAGTGATGCAGTTTATCACTGTTTATAGTTCTTGACTTGGTATCAGAGAATGTGCATTAATTGTTAAAGGAACCTGTAGAGACATTTAATGTACGGTGCAGCTGGATGTTGAGACCAGAAAATTCAACAAACGGAGATTGAAGATTTTTGCAATACACATCATCCCAATTGTAAGAAATGTATCAGTGTTGAAGGAAACTTAAAAGAAACAAAGTTGTTTAAGCCATGCATGGCTGGCCAAAAAAATTTTCACACAACAGAAAATCAGGAGATGGTATCAGATCATGTGTGAGAAGCGTCTTCATCTTCTTCAATAAGCATTTAGCTTGCGTGTAAAATGCACACTTAGATGCAGCAATTCCAGTGCTATCATAAACAATGTGTGCAATCAATGAGACCAAATGATTTTGAACAAAGTTCTGTCAACGGATTATCCTGTTCAGTGCAGTGGGCCAAATGTCTTATTTTTTTACATTGTTCACAGCTGAGGCTTTTTTCAACTGTGATGGTGTTTCCATCTGTCACATTAGTCATTCCTGGAACAGTGAAAATATCAACACACTCATCTCAGACTGCCAATAACGGTTCTCTACTAACTTGTGGGCTGGAATTCTACAAGAATAGGACTGTCTGGTCATTTACAGTATGTATTTTAACTGGTGTTCATTCCATATGCACTACT